>NW_028234419.1:27393711-27403888 GCF_977035675.1 Penaeus japonicus
TCAACATTGCAATATTTTAAATATAGAGGATCAAACCGGCAATGAAAAGTGTCCCAGATATCTCTTCCTTTCTCCTCCTCATTCCATTATTATATTCCTCTTCCACTCTCTCCCTTTCCTTCTACTCTATTCTCCCCTCCCCTCTCCCTCTTTATCATTTTTCCCTCCTTCCCTCCTTCAGTTTCTCCTTCTCACCTCTACTCCTCTTCCCCCTTTTTTTTTATTTTTTCCCTTTACCTCTCCCCTCCCTCCACTATATTCATCCATGTTGTCCTCCCACTCTCCTTTTCCTCTCTTTCCCATCCACCTTCCTCCTTTCCTCTCTCTCTTCCCTCCCCCCTCCCCTTACTCTCTCCCTATTTCCGTCCTCCCTCCCTTCCTCCACAACCCTTCATCCATATCTCTCCCCCTTCCCCCTCTCCCTCCATCCCTCTTTCCCCGTATCAATTTTTTTCTCTTCCCTTCATCTTACCCTTTTCCTTTCTCCTCCCTCCCTTCTCCCTTTCCTCTCTACCTTTATTTCCTTCTCCACCTCCCCTCTCCCTTTATCTTCCTCCCCCTCCCCCTCCCCTTCCCTCCCTCCCCCTCCCCTCCCCTCCCTATTTTGAAGTGTTTATATATGAAAATCGAGCTGAAGTGGAGGTTCTTCCCAGTAACTATGAATATATGAGGCAGACATTGACGAAGGTAAACGTGTGTGTATGTGGGGGGGGGGGGGTGTAGAGGGGCGAAGGGTGTGTGGGTGAGAGGAGCCCATATTAATTGAAGATGGATAATAGATTAGAAACAGATCTTTGGAGGAGTTAGAGAGAGAGAGAGATATATATAGAGAGAGAGATAGAGAGAGAGAGTGAAAGAGAGAGAGAATGGAAGAGATAGAGAGAGAGAGAGAGAGAGAGAGAGAGAGAGAGAGAGAGAGAGAGAGAGAGAGAGAGAGAAGGGGGGGGCGGGGGCGGGGGGGGGGGTAAGGGAGAGAGAAAGAGAGAGAGAGAGAGAGAGAAAGAGAGAGAGAGATGAAGATAGATAAGGTAAAAGGGAGAGAGAATGAGAGAGATAGAGAGAGAAAAAGAGAGAGAGAGAGATAAAGAGAGATAAGGAGAAAGAGAAAGAGAATGAGACAGATAAAGAGAGATAAAAAGAGAGAGAGAGAGAGAAAGAGATAAGGAGAGAGAGAGAGAAAATGAGAGAGAGAGAGAGAGAGAGAGAGAGAGAGAGTGATTAAAACCACACAACTCTTCTCATTTCCGTAAAATCAAAGCCAAGGCAAAGAAAGACTCACTTACCGCAGAGCCCGACAAAGAACCATTTACCCTTTGACACGCGGCGACAGAAAGCCTTAGGTCAAAAGACGAACCAGGAGGAAAGGATCGAGTTGGGGGAATAAAAGTCAAGCCGGAGGTCGAAGGTTAAATCGGAGGTCAGAGGTCACCAGGAGGGAAAAAAAGGTCGAACGAGAGGAAAAAGGTCACGTTGGAGGTAAGGTTGAGGTCAGAGGTCATCCAGGAGGGAAAAATGGTCGAACGAGAGGAAAAGAAAAAAGGTCAGATTGAGGAAATGTTGAGCGTCAGCAGAGGTCATCAGGAGAGAAAAAAAAAAGGTCGAACGAAGGAAAAGGTTTCACGTTGGAGGTAAGTATTTTGAGGTCTCAGAGGTCATCAGGAGGAGAAGAAAAATAAGGTCGATCGAGAGGATTTAGAAAAGGAAAAAAGCGTCAGTTGGATGGTGGTATGGTTGAGGATCACGAGCAAGAGGGTCACCAGGAGGGAAAAAAAAAGGTCGAATCGAGATGGAGAAAAAAAGGTCACGTTGGGAGGTAAGGTTGAGGTCATGAGGTCTCAGGAAGGAAAAACAATAAAAAGGTTTCAGAAACTGAGAGGAAAATAAGGTCACGTTTAGAGGTAAGGTTTGAGGTTTCCAGAAGGTCATTCAGGAGAGAAAAAAAAAAAAGGTTCTCGAACGAGAGGAAAAAAAAAAAAAGGTTTTCACGTTAGGAGGTAAGGTTGAGGTCAGGGGTCATCACAGGACGGGAAAAAAAAAGGTTCATCGACGACGATTGGAAAAAGGTCACGTTGGAAGGTTAAAGTTGAAAAAGGTCAGAGATCATCAGAAAAAAAAATGGTGTTTGGTTTTGGGGAACGAGAGGAAAAAGGTCACGTTGGAGGTAAGGTTGAGGAAGACACAGGTGGCGGCATCTGGCAACTGTTAACGAAAATGGGATTTTATTGTATCATTTTTCTTCTGCCTTTTGCTGTTTCCGTTTATTTCTTCATTTTTTATTTTTCTCATTCTCTTATTTTTCTTTTTCTTTTTCTGCGTCCTTTCCCCCTCTTCCTTTTTTCTTTCTTTTTGTCTCTCGCATTTTTGCTTTCTCCTTTCTTCTACATCGTTCTTTTTTCGATTTTTTCTCTCTTTCTCTCTTTCTCTCCTTTTCGCTATCTCTTTTTTCTCCCCTTCTCTCTTTCTTTCTTCCTATTTCTCTTTTTTTCTCCCTTCTCTCTTTCTCTCTCTCTATTTCTCTTTTTTTCTCTTCTCTCTCTCTTTCTATCATCAGTTCTTCATTTCACCTGACTTCCCTTCTCGTCTCCCTAGATATTTCAGTCTATTGGGAATCGTCGTAAAGTGAGTGGCATTCGCACGTAACAATGAGACAATGTTATAGTTATAATTGCGCTGTGATTATTGGTTCTGATCATTATTTTTTTTTACAAGGAGACTTTCTTATAATTGGCATATATTTTTTTTTCTTTTTTTTTTACAAGGAAAGAAAATATTCAATTCATCTGACAAATCCCTTTTCCTTGTAAAGTGAAATCTTTCTTCCTCTTTCTCCTCCCCCCCTCTCTCTCTCCTCTCCCTGCCCCCCCCCCTCTCTCTCTCTTTCTCCCCCGCCCTCTCTCTCCCTCCTTCCCCCCTCTCTCTCTCTCCTTCCCCCCCCTCTCTCTCTCTTTCTCCCCCCCCCCATCTCTCTCTCTCTATATACATCCACATAACGAGGCGCAACTCATTACAGTTAGCTGTGTTTGCGTGGGCATTCGCTCCTCGGAATCGATAGCTGCTTTTCATGATCCGGAACACAAGGCGAATGATTCCAACTGCATGATAAACGTGGTGATTATAATTGCAATTCAAATATTAGCAGAGCACTATCAAAACATTGGCCGCAACCCGCTCACACGATCTTCGAGTGTGTGAAAGATATTTTTGTTGTGGGTTAAAAGGGAGAATCTTGGGAGCGGGATTAATCTTCTATCTCTCTTTCTCTCTATCTCTTCTTCTCTCCCTCTTCGTCTCTTTCTCTCTTTCTCTCTCTCTCTCTTCGTCTCTCTCTCTCTCTTCTTCTTCTCTCCATCTTCGTCTCCCTCTCTCTTTCTCTCTTCTCTCCATCTTCGTCTCCCTCTCTCTTTCTCTCTTCTTCTTCTCTCCCTCTTCGTCTCCCCCTCTCTCTCTCTCTTTCTTTGTCTGTCTGTCTCTCCCTCTCGCTTCTTCTACAATATTAGTAGTGATATAAATAATGATAATAATGATAATAGCAATGATATTGATGATAATAATGATGATGATAATACTAACAATAGTGATGAGAGTAAAGATAATAATGTTAATTATGTTAGTTATGGTGATAATGATAATGATAACGATAATAACTATGATAATGATAACTATAATGAAGATACGGATAATAAAATGATGATGATTATAGTGATGATAATGATGATAGTAATGGCATCATTAATGATAATATTGATAATGATGATAATAAGGCTAATAAGGTTGGTAATAATAACAGCAAAGATGATATAGATAATAATGGAAATTATAACAATAATAATAACAATAATTATAACTATTATTATCATTACTAGAAAGACGAAAGAGATAATAATGATAAGAATAATGATGTTAACATAATTCTGCTACAGCATTGTCATAATCATCATGATTATCATTGCTTGCAACATTGAAAACTAATCTAATACTTGAAATGATATATATGACTTATGTGAGATGAACCAGTTTTTTTTGATTTAATAAATATAGAGTGCGATTATCTTCTGAAAAATGAGCTCACTCAGTTCTTTCTGGACGATTTCATCTTTTGATTTTTAATCAGCTTTATAATAAGTAAAACTTTGATAAAAATAGTGGAAAGAACAAAAAAAAAGAACAGATTTGATTCTTTTTTATGATTATTTCGAATCGGGATATTGTATTTATGAAGGTATTTTTGTTGCACTTATGTCTGTTTGTCTGTATTTTCCCTTTTTCTCTATTCTCTTTATTTTTATCTTCCTTTTAGCTTTCGCTTTAATAATAATAATAATAATAATAATAAGTAATAATAAGTAAGTAATTTCTTTTTTTTTTTATATTTTTTTTTTTTTTATTTTTTTTAAATTTTTATATTCTTTATTTATCTTATTCTTTATTCTCTAACCTAACTCTCTTTTTTTCTCTCTCTACTTCTCCCCCTTTTCTTCTCTCCCAAACCCCCTCTCCTCTCATTATTCTCTCTCCTCCCCCTCTTTCTCCCTTCTTTTATTTTTCTCCCTCTCTCCCTTTCCCCCTCTCTTTGGTTATTCTTTTATCTTTCTTCTTTTTATTACTACCTTTCTCTGCTCCTCTTTTCTAATTGGTCACAATATAAGAAATAATGATTGTATCCCTTACGCAATGTATCAATATCAGTCCAGCGACTCCAAATAAAAGCGTAGGGGAGGGGGGAGGGGGGCGGGGGGGTGGAGAGGGGGTCAGGGGGGAGGGGGGGGGGGAGAGGTTTAGAGGTGAGGGGGGAGGGGGGGAGAGGGGTTACGTAGTCCTTATTTACATAAGTTCGTTTTATGACCAAGGCTACAGGACGCAATAAAACAAATTGAGTATTGGAATCGATTTGGTGCACGGAAGATTGAATTGAAACTAGAGTGGATGGACCTTATACGTGGATAGATTAAAAAACAATAAAAGGGATAAATGTGTTAGCATGTGAGTTAGACACCCACACGCACACGCACACACACGCGCACACCTACAAACACACATATACAAACACAAACACACCCACACACACAAACACACACACACAAACACACACACACACACACATATACAAACACACACACACACAAACACGCATATACAAACACAAACACAAACACACCCCCCCCCCCCCCCACACAAACACACACGCACACACCGACACACACACACACACACACATGCATAACATATCCTTCTGAACTCTGTACAACTCCCAGACTCGCTCCCTGATTACGTACTGTCCGTTGGTGTGGACCCGCTGTATCCGAGCCGAGTCTAACGAGAGGTGTCTTCTGAAACAACCGGAAGTGACCGGAGACTACACTTCCTTGCTCCTCCGACACAGGTGCGAAGGTGCATTTTATAAAGTATACAGGTAACACGCACCCTATATCTCAGCATTTTACAAAATACACATCCAACACGCACCCTATCTCACTGCATTTTACAAAGCACACAGCCAACACGCACCCTATCTCACTGCATTTCACAAAGTACAGAGCCAACACACACCCTATATCTCAGCATTTTACAAAGTACAGAGCCCACATGCACCCTATATCTCAACATTCTACAAAGTACACAGCCAACACGCACCCTATCTCACTGCATTTCACAAAGTACAGAGCCAACACGCACCCTATATCTCAGCATTTTACAAAGTACAGAGCCCACACGCACCCTATATCTCAACATTCTACAAAGTACACAGCCAACACGCACCCTATCTCACTGCATTTCACAAAGTACACAGCCAACACGCACCCTATCTCACCGCATTTTACAAAGTACACAGCCCACACGCACCCTATATCTCAGCATTTTACAAAGTACAGAGCCCACACGCACCCTATATCTCAACATTCTACAAAGTACACAGCCAACACGCACCCTATCTCACTGCATTTCACAAAGTACACAGCCAACACACACCCTATCTCACTGCATTTCACAAAGTACACAGCCAACACACACCCTATCTCACTGCATTTCACAAAGTACACAGCCAACACGCACCCTATCTCACCGCATTTTACAAAGTACACAGCCGATATATTCAGATTTAAAAGTACCTGAGCAACGACTATATTCAAACATAACACCGTTACACAGCAACAGCACCTATCTCTGCATTACAAACGTACAAGCAACAGACTTATTCAGCATTTTACAAGTCGAGGCCCAACGCTATATTCATTTTAAAGTACACACGCACCCTATATCTCAGCATTTTACAAAGTACAGAGCCCACACGCACCCTATATCTCAACATTCTACAAAGTACACAGCCAACACGCACCCTATCTCACTGCATTTCACAAAGTACACAGCCAACACGCACCCTATATCTCAGCATTTTACAAAGTACAGAGCCCACACGCACCCTATATCTCAACATTCTACAAAGTACACAGCCAACACGCACCCTATCTCACTGCATTTCACAAAGTACACAGCCAACACGCACCCTATATCTCAGCATTTTACAAAGTACACAGCCCACACGCAACTATAGGCCGCAAATTCAAAGTACAGAGCGCACGACTATTTATCATTTCACAAAGTACACAGCCAACGACTTTTCTGCATTACAAAATTACCGAACACGCCCTATATTCAGATTTTACAAGTTACACAGCAAGACCTTTCTATGATATCATAAGTACCAGCCAAACGCACCCTATATCTCGCATTTGTACAAAGTACACAGCCCACACGCACCCTATATCTCAACATTCTACAAAGTACACAGCCAACACGCACCCTATCTCACTGCATTTCACAAAGTACACAGCCAAACAATATTCAAGCCTTTAACCGTAAATACACCCTATCTCACGCCATTTTACAAAGTACACAGCACACGCACCTATATCTCAGCTTTTTACAAAGTACAGAGCCACACGCACTATATCTCAACATTTACATAGTACACAGCCATCACGCACCTATCTCACTGCAATTTACACAAAGTACACAAGCCAACACGCCACCTATATCTTCAGCATTTTTCAAAGTTCACAGCCCACCGCACCCTATCATGCATTTCATAAAGTACAAAGCCAACACGCACCTATCTACTGCATTCACAAAGTGACAGAGCAACACGCACAATATCTACTGCATGTCACAAAGTTCACTGCCTTCACACACACCCTATCTCACTGCATTTCACAAAGTACACAGCCAACACACACCCTATCTCACTGCATTTCACAAAGTACACAGCCAACACGCACCCTATCTCACCGCATTTTACAAAGTACACAGCCCACACGCACCCTATATCTCAGCATTTTACAAAGTACAGAGCCCACACGCACCTATTTCTCACATTCTACAAAGTACACAGCCAACACGCACCTATCTCACTGCATTTCACAAACGTACACAGCCAACACGACCTATATCCTCAGCATTTTACAAAGTACAGAGCCCACACGCACCTATATCTCATGCATTTAAAAGTTACAACAGCCAACACGCACATATCTCACCTGCATTTCACAATAGTAGAGAGCAACGCCTATTCATGCATTTGTCCCAAAGTTACACAGCCAACACCACCTATTCTCACTGATATCAAAAGGTAAAGAACACACATATCTATGCATTTCACAAAGTACAGAGCCAACACGCACCCTATATCACTGCATTTCACAAAGTACACAGCCAACACGCACCCTATCCTCAGATTTACATAGTTACAGAGCCACAGGCAACCTATATCTAACAATCTACAAAGTAACAGACAACACGCCAAACCCGATTCCTGCATTTCACATAAGTACACAGCAACACGACCCTATCTCACTGCATTTTTACACAAAGTACAGAGCCAACACGCACCTATTTAACTTTACAAGTAACTGCCAAAGCACCTATTCACTGCATTTCACAAAGTACAGGCCAACACACACTATCTACGATTTCAAAAGTTACAGCTGCAACACGCACCCTATCTCACCGCATTTTACAAAGTACACAGCCAACACGCACCCTATCTCACTGCATTTCACAAAGTACAGAGCCAACACGCACCCTATATCTCAACATTCTACAAAGTACACAGCCAACACGCACCCTATCTCACTGCATTTCACAAAGTACAGAGCCAACACGCACCCTATCTCACTGCATTTCACAAAGTACACAGCCAACACGCACCCTATCTCACCGCATTTTACAAAGTACACAGCCAACACGCACCCTATCTCACTGCATTCTACAAAGTACACAGCCAACACGCACCCTATCTCACTGCATTTCACAAAGTACAGAGCCAACACGCACCCTATCTCACTGCATTTCAAAAAGTACACAGCCAACACGCACCCTATCTCACCGCATTTTACAAAGTACACAGCCCACACGCACCCTATATCTCAACATTCTACAAAGTACACAGCCAACACGCACCCTATCTCACTGCATTTCACAAAGTACACAGCCAACACGCACCCTATCTCACTGCATTTCACAAAGTACAGAGCCAACACAACCTATCTATGTTACTTTCAAAGTACACAGCCAACACGCACCCTATCTCACCGCATTTTACAAAGTACACAGCCCACACGCACCCTATATCTCAGCATTTTACAAAGTACAGAGCCCACACGCACCCTATATCTCAACATTCTACAAAGTACACAGCCAACACACACCCTATCTCACTGCATTTCACAAAGTACAGAGCCAACACGCACCCTATCTCACTGCATTTCACAAAGTACAGAGCCAACACACACCCTATCTCACTGCATTTCACAAAGTACACAGCCAACACACACCCTATCTCACCGCATTTTACAAAGTACACAGCCCACACGCACCCTATATCTCAGCATTTTACAAATTACAGAGCCGACACGCACCCTATATCTCAACATTCTACAAAGTACACAGCCAACACACACCCTATCTCACTGCATTTCACAAAGTACAGAGCCAACACGCACCCTATCTCACTGCATTTCACAAAGTACAGAGCCAACACGCACCCTATCTCACTGCATTTCACAAAGTACAGAGCCAACACGCACTCTATCTCGCTGCATTTCACAAAGTACACAGCCAACACGCACCCCATCCCGCTACATCGTGACATGCACCAGGAACGGCTGCCTCGCACAACTCAAGCAACCGGAGTCAAGAGCTGCCAATGCCCTTCGTAAGGATTGAATTTCCTCTACATTCCTTCCAATCCAAATATGCCAGTCTCTGCAACACGACAGTTCAGCAAACTACATTGCAAAACCTGTCCTCGCTGCAAGATTTCAAATCCGCCATGCAATGATAAAGGCTGTTTAATACGGTTGAGATTTCAGACAGAATGCGTAATGAGCAACTGAACAGGAATAATCTCTTGAGTAAATCCTTATAATCAATTGAAATTTGGAATTATATCATTAATAGAATTGAGAAAATTAAGAATAGAAAAACAGAAAGAAAAAAAAATAGCTTAGGAGAGAAGAGAAAAAAGAGGGATTGGAAGAAAATATAATATAAGTAGAAGAAAAGAAGTAGAAAGATAGAAGAAAAAAGATAAAAAAAACGGGAAAAAGGAGAAGAAGAGGAGGAAGAAGGAGAGAGGAAGAAGGAGAAAGGAAGAAGGAGAGAGGAAGAAGGAGAAAAGAAGAAGGAGAGAGGAAGAAGAAGAGAGTAGAAGAAAAGAAGTAGAAAGATAGAAGAAAAAAGATAAAAAAACGGGAAAAAGGAGAAGAAGAGGAGGAAGAGTAGAAAAGAAGAAATGAAGGATAGGAGAAGCAGAGAAGAAGACAAGAATAGGAAAAGAAGAAGAGAAAGAGAAGAAAAAAAGAAGCGAAAGAACAGAGAGAAAAAGAAAAGAAAAGAAATAAAAAGAAAAAGTAAATACGAGAAAAAAATAAAAGGAGAAAAGGAGACAAGAATAGAAGCAGAGACAAATAAATAAATAAAGACAATAGGGAGAAAAAGAAAAGAGAGAAGAAAGGAGAGGAGGAGAAGAAAATCAGAAGGAGAGAGGAAGAAGGAGAGAGGAAGAAGGAGAGAGGAAGAAGGAGAGAGGAAGAAGGAGAGAGGAAGAAGGAGAGAGGAAGAAGGAGAGAGGAAGAAGGAGAGAGGAAGAAGGAGAGAGGAAGAAGGAGAGAGGAAGAAGGAA
>NW_028234419.1:27403988-27406488 GCF_977035675.1 Penaeus japonicus
CTATTTATATATTATTATTTTTATTTATATTATTATATATATACGTACACACACACACATTTATGTGTTATATATATATATATATATCTATATATATTATATATATATTTTATATTTTTAAATAATATATTATATATATATTTATATATATTTTTTTTTAAAATAAAAATTTTATACATATAATATATATATCTATTATATATATTTTATATTTTTTATATATATATCATATTATTTTAAATACGTACACACACAACATATATATTATATTATTTTATATATATATATATATATAAAAATATTTATTAATATAGTATATATATTTATTTTTTTATAATATTATAATTATTTTTATATTATTATATATATCTATATTTTATATATATATGTATATATTATATTAATAATATACAACACACCACAACACACACACACACACCAAACACACACACAAAACCCCACAAAACACACATATATATATTTATATATTTATTTTATATTTTTATATATAATATTATATATATATAAAATACAATATTTATATTTTATATATATATTTTAAAATATTTATATAAATATTTTTATATGTATGTATAAAAATAATGTATTTACATATATAAATTTCCCGGTTTTGGTTCAATAACCAAATAAAAAAAACTCTATATACAGTTTTTTAAAAACACTTATCATACAATGTTAAAATTAAACGAAATCATTCCCGGGCAACAGAAGAAATTTCTTGAATTGCATTTTTTTTTCATTTTTGTTTTTAAAATCATATCATAATATTCATGAATTTATGAAAAATTTTAGAGCCAACGAATTATATCAGCGAAAAAGAAAGCATTTTCTAATTCTAGAAGAGATAAAAAATTCCGGCAAATGCATCCCAGACCTTTAATTTTAATAAATTTACGCACTAAATTTAAAAATTTGGTGATTTGCATGACTGCCGACAAAATTTGCTGTTCAAGTCGCGTGCACCAAAGGCATAACAAGTTAACAAGCACAAAAAATACAAAGCTCCGTTATGTCTTGAAATCGTGCGTTGTCTTTAATCAGTTTTCTTCTTCAGTTAGAGAAGCAAGGGCCCCTTGTTTGCCTAATTGAACAGCCAGCGAAAAAGCCGAAATTATTCAAAAAATTTTTTTTTGGGGTTGGGAAAAAAATTTTAAAAAAAAGGAAAGGGGAAAAAAAAAAATTTTTTTTTTTTTTTTATATTATATATAATATTTTTTTAAAAAAAAATTTTTTTATAAAAAATAAAAAACATATATAAAAAAAAATTATTTAAAAAAATATATTTTTTAAAAAAAAAAATATTTTATTTTTTATAAAAAAAAATATATATTTTTTTTTTTTTTAAAAAAAATTTTTTAAAAAATTTTTTTTTTATTTTTTAAATTTTTATATTAAAATATTTTTAAAAAATTTTTTATTTTTTTTTTATTTAAAAATATAATTTTAATAAAAAAAAAAAAAAAAAAAAAATTTTTTTTTTTTTTTTTCTTTTTTTTATATATTTAAAAATTTTTATATAAAAATTATTTTTTTTTAAAAATATATTTAAAAAAAAATTTTTTTTTTATTAAAATATATAATTTTTATTATTATAATTTTATATATATTAAAATTTATATTTAAATATTTTTTTTTTTTATTTTTATAAATTTTTTTTTAAAAAAATATTTTTTTATATATTTTATATATATATATATATTTAAAAATATATATATATATAAAAAACAAAAAAACCCCCAAAAAAATTTTTTTTAATAAAAAAAAAATTTTTTTTAATAATTTTTAAAATAATAATAAAATAATAAAAAAAAAAAAAAAAAAAAAATAAAATTTTTTTTTTAAAAAAAAAAAAAAAAAAAAAAAAAAAAACAATAATAATTAAAAAAAAAAAAAAAGGGGGGGGAAAAAAAAAAAAAGGGGGGGCAAAATTTTAAAAAAATGATAAAAAGGGGTTTGGGAAAAAAAGGGAATGGGGGCCCCCCTTTTAAAAGGGGGGGTTTCCCGGTTTTTCCCGGGGAAGGGCCCCCCCCCCTTTTGGGGGGGGGGGGGTTTTTCCCCCCGGGGCCCAGGGGGGGGAAAAAGGGGGGGGGAAAATTTTTTTTTTTTTTCCCCCCCCTTTTTTCCCCCCCCCTTTTTTTTTTTCCCCCCCCCTTTTTCCTTTTTTTTTTTTTCCCCCTTTTTTTTTCCCCCCCCCCCCCCCTTTTCCCCCCTTTTTTCTTTTTTCCCCTCCTTTTTTCCCCCCCCCCCTTTTTTTTTCCCCCCCCCTTTTTTTCCCCCCCCTTTTTTTCTTTCCCCCCTTTTTTTTTTTTTTCCCCCCCTTTTTTTTTTCCCCCTTTTTTTTTCCCCCCCCTTTTTTTTCCCCCCTTTTTTCCCCCCCCCCCCCCTTTTTTTTTTTTTTTTTATAAAAAAAAAAAATTTTTAAAAAATTTTTTTTTTTAAAAAAATTAATAAAAAAAAAAAAAAATTTTTTTTTTCCAAA
>NW_028234419.1:27438988-27442546 GCF_977035675.1 Penaeus japonicus
GACGGATTTCCTGATGGGGTAAAACCAGGTTAAGGATTCCTGGATGGCTATATGCAATAAGGTTTCCCTGGATGGCTAACCGCTAGTTATAGGATTTCCTGATGGCTAACCAGTAAGGATTCCTGATGGCTAAGCCAAGTTAGATGACGAGACTTTCCTGATGGCTAACCAGTAGTCGCGATTCTGATGGACTAACCAGTACGGATTCCGTGATGGCACTAACCACGTACGGATTCCTGATGGCCTAACCCAGTACGGAATTCCTGATGGCTAACCAGTACGGGATTCATGCTGGCTAACCCGTTACGGATTCCTGATGGGGGGGGGCTAACCGCGTTAACGGATTCCTGATGGCTAACCCAGTACGGATTACCTGATGGCTAACCAGTACGGATTTCCTGATGGCTACACCAGGTTCGGATTACCTGTTGGGGCTAACCAGTTACGGGATTCCTGATGTTAATCCAGTATACGGATTTCCTGATGGGCAACCGTTTTACGGATTCCTCGATGGTCTAACCAGCACGGATTCCTGATGTGTTAACACAGTACGGATTCCTGATAGGTACTAACAAGTTCGTGATTCCTGATGGCCCTAAATAGCTGACGTTACGGATTTCCTGATGGCTACTAACCAGAGTTCGGATTCCTGATGGCTTAACCTTCGGTTATTAGGATTCCTGAGATGCTAACAAGTACGGATTCCGATGGCTAACCAGTACCGGATTCCTGATGGCTAACAGTAGAGGATTCCTGATGACTAACCCAGTCACGGATTTCCTGATGGCTAAACCAGTACGGAATCTGGAGGCTAACCAGTACGGATTCCTGGATGGTTAACCAGTACGGGATTCCTGATGGCTAACCGTTACGGATTCCTGATGGCTAACCAAGTACGGAAATTACCTGATGGTTAACCAGTTACGGATTTCCTGATGGGCTAACCGTTACGGATTCCTGGATGGCTAAACCAGTACCGGACAAAGTCCTGATGGTTAAACCCCCAGTAACGGATTTCCCTGATGGCTAACCGTTACCGGATTCCTGATGGCTAACCATGTACGGAATCTCTGATGGCTAACAGTAACGGATTCCTGATGACTAACCAGTACGGAGATTCCTGATGGCTAACCAGTACGGAATCCTGATGGCTAAACAGTACGGATTCCTGATGGCCTAACCAGTAGAAACCAGTGCGGATTCCTGATGGGCTCTAACAGAGTACGGATTCCTGATGGCTAACCAGTACTGGATTCTGATGACTAACCAGTACGGAATTTCCTGATGGGCTAACCAGTACGGAAATCCTGATGGCTAAGCAGTACCGGATTTCCTGTCGGACTTAACCAGTAACGGGATTCTGATGGCTAACCAGTATATCAATCCAGGTGCGGATTCCTGATGGCTAACCAGTACGGATTCCTGATGGACTAACAGTACGGGTTCCTGTATGCACTAACCAGAACGGGAATCCTGAGAAAATTTGGGGGGGGCCTAACAGTACGGAATCCTGATGGCTAACTCAGTCCGGATTCCAGATGGCTAACCAGTAAAACCAGTAGCGGATTCCTGATGGCTAACGTTTACGGATTCCTGATGGCTAACCAGTACGGATTCTGATGACTAACCAGTACGGATTCCTGATGGCTGAACAGTTACGGAATTCCTGATGGCAATAACCAGTACGGATTCCTGATGGCTAACCGTACGGATTCCTGACTGGCTAACAGTACGGATTCCTGATGGCTCTAACCCAGTCGGATCTGATGGACTAACCAGTACGCGAATTTCTGATGGCTAACCAGTACGGATTCCTGATGGACTAAACAGTACGGATTTCCTGATGGGTAACCAGTACGGATTCCTGATGGCTAACCAGTACGGATTCCTGATGATAGAACTAAACAGTACGGATTCTGATGGCTAACCAGTTAGGATTGCCTTGATGGCTAAACCAAGTACGGATTCATGATGGCTAGCCAGTTCGGATTTCCTGACTGGCTAACCCAGAACGGGATTTCCTGATGGCTAACCAGTACGGAAGATTCCTGATGGGATAACTAGTACGGATTACCTGATGGCTTAACCGTCCGGGATTCCGATGGCTAACCAATTACGAATATTCCTTTATGGCTATACCAGTAAACCAGTTAGGTTTCCTGAAGGTTAACCAGTACGGGGCTTCCTGGATGGATTTAACCAGTACGGATTCATGATGGCTAAACCAGTAAGGATTCCTGATGGCTCTAACCAGCACGGATTACTGATGGCTAAACCAGTACGGATTCCTGATGGGTTTAACCAGTACGGATTCCGTGATAGACTAAACCAGTAAGGATTCCTGTATGGCTAACCAGCACGGATTCCTGATGGCTAACCAGTACGGATTCCTGATGACTAACCAGTACGGATTCCTGATGACTAACCAGTACGGATTCCTGATGGTTAACCAGTACGGATTCCTGATGGCTAACCAGTAAGGATTCCTGATGACTAACCAGTACGGATTCCTGATGACTAACCAGTAAGGATTCCTGATGACTAACCAGTAAGGATTCCTGATGGCTAACCAGTAAACCAGTGCGGATTCCTGATGGCTAACCAGTACGGATTCCTGATGGCTAACCAGTACGGA
Source organism: Penaeus japonicus (assembly GCF_977035675.1). Lineage (NCBI taxonomy): Eukaryota > Metazoa > Arthropoda > Malacostraca > Decapoda > Penaeidae > Penaeus > Penaeus japonicus. The sequence continues at coordinate 27,441,624 of NW_028234419.1, forward strand.
TTCCTGATGGCTAACCAGGACGGATTCCTGATGGCTAACCAATACGGATTCCTGATGACTAACCAGTACGGATTCCTGATGACTAACCAGTACGGATTCCTGATGACTAACCAGTACGGATTCCTGATGACTAACCAGTACGGATACCTGATGGCTAACCAGTGCGGATTCCTGATGGCTAACCAGTACGGATTCCTGATGGCTAACCAGTAAACCAGTGCGGATTCCTGATGGCTAACCAGTACGGATTCCTGATGGCTAACCAGTACGGATTCCTGATGGCTAACCAGTACGGATTCCTGATGGCTAACCAGTACGGATTCCTGATGGCTAACCAGTAAGGATTCCTGATGGCTAACCAGTACGGATTCCTGATGGCTAACCAGTACGGATTCCTGATGACTAACCAGTACGGATTCCTGATGACTAACCAGTACGGATTCCTGATGGCTAACCAGTACGGATTCCTGATGGCTAACCAGTACGGATTCCTGATGGCTAACCAGTAAACCAGTGCGGATTCCTGATGGCTAACCAGTACGGATTCCTGATGGCTAACCAGTAAACCAGTGCGGATTCCTGATGGCTAACCAGTACGGATTCCTGATGGCTAACCAGTACGGATTCCTGATGGCTAACCAGTACGGATTCCTGATGGCTAACCAGTACGGATTCCTGATGGCTAACCAGTCCTGATTCCTGATGGCTAACCAGTACGGATTCCTGATGGCTAACCAGTAAACCAGTGCGGATTCCTGATGGCTAACCAGTTCGGATTCCTGATGGCTAACCAGTACGAATTCCTGTTAGGCCTATACCAGTACTGGATTCCTGATGGCTAACCAGTGGGATTCCTTGATGGCTAAACAGTAAACTCAAGTGCGGTATTCCTGATGGCTAACCAGTACGGATTCCTGATGGCT
>NW_028234419.1:27464119-27469119 GCF_977035675.1 Penaeus japonicus
TACCTGCGCTTGAAGTGATGCTATCTTACGTAGGTGGAAGGTAGCCAGGCCGGAGAAATCAGCAATCGGCTGAAGCGAAATTTTGATTTCCACATTGTTTGTTATTGGTAAAACTAGCCCATGGTCCTCAACGAATGCTCCTGGCACTGCGCGAAGCCTAGGGGATAGGGCATGGCGGTCAGCAGACGACAAAGTGAAGAATGATAAACCCAAGAGTAGGAAGGTCTGGAAGATAAAAATCAATTAGTGTTCGTCGGCCGGGGGAGAATAGTACTTGTGAGCAAGCTTTAGGACGTCGAAATGAGACCAAGATTGTTCACCTGACTGTATGCATTTAATGTAGGCCTTGTTGTTCTTTACACTAATTACTCTAAATGGACCTTCAAATCTAGGAGCAAGCTTTGACTTAATATTGAGTTGTTGGTTGACTTTTCTAAATACTAATGCTCCAACTTCAATGTCCTTGTGGCGGGCAACTTTGTGTTGAGTGAATGCTTCTTTGTGATCTGAAAGATGGACTTGTTTCTATTTAGAAGATACTCAGCATAATTATCATTTTATGAAGGAACTTGATCTTCATCAAAGAGGTCATAGGGTAGTCTTTTATCCATTCCATATAAAAAAAATGTGGGGTATCACCTAAGGAAGAATGGAATGTACTATTAATACAAGACTGGATAGTCAATAGTGATTCATCCCATGTGTCCGATGTCGCATCAACAAGCGATCTCATTAATGAGAGGATGGAGGAGTTGAGCCTTTCTGTAATACCATTACTTTGTGGGCGGTAAGGGAGAATGTTAACACGAGTTACATTCATGATATCACATAACTTATCCATGACTTTGTTATGAAATTCAGTCCCGTTATCAGTTGAAAACTACATGGGGGCTGAATGTCTATGACAGAAGTCGTGAAAAGCATGTGCAACAACATTTGCTGTTTTGTTGGGCACGGGGACGAGTTTACAAAAACGAGTGAAGTTATCAATGAAAACTAAAATATAACGATTACCATTGCGAGAAGGTAGAAAACCTGACAATGTGTCGCAAGAGACCTTCTGGAAAGGAAAGTCTGGAATGTCATATTTCAATGCAGGGGCTGGGTCATTGGTATTTCCCTTGTGATATGGGCATTGCTTACACGACTGAACATGTTTAGCAACTTTGCTAATAAGGTGTGGGAAGAAGAAGCGTTGCTGAGCTAAGTGAATTGCCTTATACTTACCACAGTGTGCAGCTTCTTTCGACTCATGGAAAAGAGGAAGGATTCGACCTTCAAGGGATTCAGGAATAACTACAAGCTTACAAGATGCCTTAAGCTTTCTTGTCCTATATCGAGACTTGTAGCAAAGTAGACCGTTAGCATCGAGGTAAAGTTGACTTACTCGAACATGTCTGCTAGGGGGAGGTCTTTCATTCCTTTCTAAAGCTTGAATTAAGGGGCTGTACAGATTATCATTCCGTTGCGCTTTCCGGATCTCGTCCTCCGTGGGTGGGTCCATGGGAGGTATGGCTGGGGCAGCCAAGACCGGGGCGGTAATAGAATGAATGGGGTCGGAACGACGACCATTAACATGTCTCGTCCTCCGAAGGATTCTCAACGGTAGGCACGGCAGTATTTACCAAGATCGGTGCAATGTCAGAGAATTTCACCTTGCGGGAGGCAAAGGTGGGCGAGGAGCTAGATTCAGGCAGGTTGTGAGCGTCAGAGAGAGGAGCGCGTGATAGCGCGTCGGCAACATTTTGTTTCCCGGGTAAATAAACAATGGTGACGTCAAACTCTGCAAGAATTTCAATTGCGCGGGCGCGTCGTCCATGAGGGTCCCTACCCTTAAATATGGACGTGAGGGGGGAATGATCAGTGTGCACTTCTATCTGATATCCCAAGATTAGCTCTCGAAAGTGACGGAGGGCCCATGTGATACTGAGTAGTTCACGGTCCGTCGTGTAATAGCGTTTCTCCGCTGAATTGAGGGCGCGACTTGCAAAAGCAATGGGCTGCATTTTTCCAGAATGGCCATGTTTCTGGTGGAGTACTGCTCCGAGCCCGAGGTTTGAGGCATCAGTGGTGAGGACAAAAGGCAAATTGAAATCGGGGAAGGCTAAGAGTGGAGCCTTAATTAGTCGCGACTTAAGAGTTGTAAATGCCGCTTTTTCCTCGTCTGTCCACTGCCAAGTTGTATCCTTTTTAAGGAGATGGTTAAGCGGTGTCGCGATGGACCGTAACCTTGAATGAACGGCCTGTAAAAACCTGAAAGGCCTAAAAATGACTTCAATTCCTTCTGGTTCTTAGGTGTTGGAAAGTCGGCAATGGCTTTAACTTTTGAATCATTAGGTGCAATACCTTTAGATGACAAGGTATGGCCTAAGAATTCTAACTTAGACTTGAAGAACTGACACTTTCTAGGTTGAATAATTAATCCTGCAGTTGATAGCCTATTGAAAACCTGGCGCAATTTATTCTCGTGTTCAGAGAGGGAGGGTGAGCAAATTAAAATATCATCTAAATACACGAGGACCTGATCATTAATTAATCCTGATAGTACAAGTGACATTAATCTGCTAAATGTGAGAGGGGAATTGCGAAGGCCAAAAGGGCATACTAAAAATTCAAAGTGTCCCATATGAGTCGAGAAAGCCGTATATGGCACGCTTTCAGGAGCCATAGGAACTTGCAGGAAGCCTTTAGCAAGGTCAATAGTTGAAAAAATCTTATTAGTAGAGCCAATGTCTTAGAACAACAATCTAAGATTAGGAAATGGGAATGGTTCTGGCACTGTTACTTTATTCAACTTGCGATAGTCGACCACTGGGCGGAAAGTATTATCTTTCTTTGGAACAAGGAGGAGGGGAGAGGCCCAGGGTGAATTGCTTGGTTGAATAAGATTCATGTCTAACATTGTTTTAACTTCTTTTTCCAAGGCCTGTCGCTTCGAATGAGGGATCTTATAACTCGGTATGTACGAAGGCTTAGCATCAGGCTCGAGGGTAATGGAGTGTTGAAGCAATGTTGTTTTTCCGATAGGACGGTCCTTGGTTGGCAGTACGCTTGGGAATTCTTTAAATAAGTTATTCAAAATATCATATCCTTCATGAAAATCTAAATTTTGCTTCAGAACATGATCAGAGCTCTGCTCATCAGGGGAAGATGATGTTGCAGAAAAAACAGGGGAGGGAACAGGTAAATCAAATTCGCAGATAGGCAAGTCTGTGAATCCATAAGATATTACAGGTACACCAGCGTTAATAGTCAATGGGGCCGGGGTAAGATTAAATACATGCACCTGACATCTATTATTAGTGATATTATACAAGGAAGGTAATGTTGCACAACCTTTTACTCGTATATTATCAGGTAATATCAAAGCGGTACCATTTGCCGAAGGACAAGAAATGTCTATCAGTAGATCATGAAATGCCGGAATAGTAGTGGTAGCACTAGCAATAAACTTAGGAGCATTATCATTAGCGGTCCAAGAATTCGCACAGTCGCCAACGTGTTTTGCGCGCGAAGGTTTGCGTGATGCGGGTGCCGGTATCGGAGCCGGGGAGAGGGAGCGCGCGGCGAGAGGAGTGGTGAAGCGAGGGCGGGTGGGAGGGGTAGGGGGATGGTGGGGAGGAGAGGAAGGAGAGTTAGGTGTCGTCATGGTGTGACTATGGTCATGTGTTATTTCGTAGATTGTCATTACGGGTATGAAGGGGTCGGCATGCGTCCATAGGCAAGAGGTTGTCCTTAACAGATAATTCTGACCATTAAAAGTAATGCTATTACTCTGAGGGTGGAGGGAAATACCTGTACGGTATAAGAAATCATGACCCAACAAGAGGTGTCACGGGGTAAAATTAGATTCTACTACGACAAACTTGTGAGCAAAAATTTCACTACCAAGAGAAATGTTAAGGACTTTGCTGCCTAAAGCTGATACCTTATCTCCTGTTATCCCGCAAATGGTGGTTTGACTCGGTTGCAAATCTAATGATAATTCAAAATTCCGCAAGGTATTCAACGAGACCATAGAACAAGAAGATCCGGTGTCTAAGAAGAAATATGCAGGCTTGTCATTCAATATAGATGGAAGCAATGGCAGCTGAGTGATATCATTAGGGATGCAACTAGTTGAGATGATGTGGTGTGTTACCGGTATTGTGCTTGTAGTGTTGCCGTTTCTGGGTGTTTTTGTTTTTTCCCTAAAAAATGGCGGTTTGCTTGGCGTTGCTGAAGCAATCTGTAAGTTTGATCCACCTGGTCAGGGAACGCCGAGCAGTGAGGCCAAGGGTGTGAGCGCGTGCCATGATAAGGACAGTACGGTGTCGAATAACATGAGTCGGCACCGTGACCTTTTGCACAACAGTTGAAACACTGATCCCTGCCTGGTGCCCAATTCGTGACGCAAGGTTGTTTACGTCTGGGTACATGAGGTGAGTTAGATGACGGGGGAAAGCGAGTTTTATGTCCCGTATTGTATCTGTGAGGGGAGGTTTGTCTTGAGTGTTGTGTTTTCGTGTCATGGTTGTGGAACCGCGGATTAGGGTTGCGTTGTGGTTTGTCGTTTGGTTGTTTGTGTTTATTTGTGTTACGCAAGGGTGTGTTGTCTTGTGTGGTCGTGTTTGCCTTAGTCGTGGGAATGCCTGCATTGACGGATACTGTGGGAGCCTTCTCTCTGATTGACTTGGCAAATTCGCCGGGTACCTTAAGTAAATCAGTATCTTCACAGGGTTCCCAAACTTGCTCTTGTACAGAAGTAGGTAAAGAAGCAACTAGGATAGGTTTCACCATATACGTCATAGAGGAGACGTGATGGTCGTTAAACAAGGACTTTACGTGGGAGTCATGGTTTTGGGGGATACTCTTAACCCATTTTGATACTTGAACCCGAAGCTGATTGATAAAGTATCGAATGTCTTTTTCGGACAAGGAAGCAGGCTTTAATTGAGTGTCGCGAACTGAATATGATGACTTACATCCAAGGATTTGAATGAAGATCTAAATATATCCTT
>NW_028234419.1:27481619-27486619 GCF_977035675.1 Penaeus japonicus
AATGAAGAAATGGCTTAGACTGGACAAAGTGCAATTTAATCACCTCCTTCATCTAGTAACACCCTTAATTCAAAAGAGTGATACTAAGATGAGGAAGGCAGTGACTCCAGGAGAACGCCTGACCCTTACTCTGCGATATTTGGCAAGAGATATGTACTATATAAAACTTAAAAATCTCTATTGGTGGTATGATGCTTTTAGAATTTTCCACAGTACTCACGGCAGTGATTCCTAACCTTTACACTTAGGGGAAACCCATGTTGTAATTTTCATACTCCAAGGAACCATATGTACAGTATACAAATATATATTTATTATATTTTAAAGCAAATTTTTTTTGGCAGTATTATTCATATGAAATCAATATCCATGTGCTTGGTCAGAATGTGGAGTCCACTTTCATTTCCACAAATTCTCGTTGTCTATCCTAAAAGCTTAAACATATCGAAGGTGAAACTTTTTCATGAGATGAGATGCTATGCCTTCAGCTTTTTCTAGTTTTGATGATAACTTTTGTTATTCTACTTTTGTTTTATTATTATCATTATTATTTTTATACTAAAAGTACAGCTTCTACATTTTACATCACATAAATTCTTAGAGAGATAATTTCTTCTTGGTATAAATTTACAATAGGGCCGCGGCATTCTTTTGCTGTAAATACGTGGTGAAGATTTGTTGTCCTTTTTGGGGAAGAGGGGCAGCAGTTCCTCTTAAAGGGGGTTACAGGGGAGAAAGCCCCTGTTAAGTTATGGAGGCCATAATTACGATAACAATAACATTTTATGATATCCTCGATATGATGTGGCCTTATTGTAAGGCTTTACTGATGCAATTCTTCTGGGATAGTTTATCTTCATTATTAATATTTGAATTATTATTATTTTATTTACATTATATTTTCTAATAGATGTTCCTTTTTCTTTCTAGGTGATTCCCAAATATCACTTGGATACCAGTTTAGGATTAGCCATAACCTGGTCTCAAGCATTATACCAGAAGTATTTAAAGACATTGATCAAGTGTTGTAGCCAACATATTTACACATCCCACGCACACAGGCTGAATGGAGAGACGTTGCTAAGAAATATTATAGTCTCTGGAATTTCCCAAACTGCAATGGGGCTCTGGATGGAAAGCGAGTCCTTCTTGCAAAGCCAACGCATTCGGGATCGGAATTCTATGACTATAAAGGTCATCTTAGTATAATTATGATGGCATCAGTTGATGCCGATTATAAATTTATGTACTTGTATGTTGGTGTTAGTGATCGAGCTAGTGATGGCGGAGTGTGGGGAAGATGCATATTGAGGGAAGCTCTAGACAGAGATGCATTAAATATTCCTTCCTCATCAACACTCCCCAACTCGGACAAAGAGGCTCCCTTTGTCATTGTAGGAGATGAGGCTTTTCCATTAAAAAACATATTTAATGAAACCATTTCCTGAGAAATCTGACAAATGAAAAGTTGATATATAATCATCGCGTTTCCCGAGCCAGGCGCACATCTGAAAATGCTTTTAGGATCTTGGCAGCAAGGTTCCAGATATTCAAGAGACCAATCTGCGCAGCTCCGAGTAATGTGAAAGATATTGTCTTTGCCGCAGCTGTTCTTCACAACTACTTGAGGTCTCACTCAAAGAAGACATACTCTCCCCCTGAGCTCTTAGATAGGGAAGACCTTCAAAGAGGTCAACTATCCCTTGGTGAGTGGCATCAGGCTCCTCAAGGTGGGCTAGAAAGACTATCAGTTGTTGGACGTGGACACAGCAATAATGCACGCAGTCCGTAAAACTTTGCTGTCTTACTTCAACAATGAGGGTAAAGTTAGTTGGCAATATGAAATGACCCTCCTACATTAATGTGGCACATGAATTTATATATATTTGTCGCCAAGATTGTTATATGTGATTGTTATTATGTTGTATATCAGTCAATAAAGAAAAGAAAGGTTTGACAAACTATCATTTCCTTCAATATACCACACTATCATTCTAAATCAAGGAAACTCCAAAGAAAATCAATACATATACAGTATATTTGTAGTCTTTATTTCTTTACAAAGAACAAACCAACATTGTAAAGATAAATCTATAATGTATAAATAATATTCCTGTATTAAATGTAAAATAAATCAAATTATACAAAGCAACTAAAATCATTCATAAAACCTAATATAAAATATGACTAAGACTAAAGAACAACTTAAACTAGTTTCATATCCCATACTGCTCAGCCAATTTTCCAATAACATTATTTAATTTGTGCGCCACCATTGCTATCAAATCTGGACTAATACCTCTCATCCAACATTCCATGCTTTTACCGAAACTGGCACAAAAATCATCCTCTATGTTCTTGGTTAACACGGCCATCAGCACTTTCACTGCCTCAAGACACTGGCCATTCACAGGATCAGCAATATTCCTTCTCTTAGCCTTTGTTTGACAAGGGATAGTCCGAGGTGTCACAGGATGTTCTGGTGAGAGTGATGATGATGTTGGTGATGCAGATGTAGATGGTGTTGGGGGTGGATCTAAGGAACTTGCTGAAAATAAGGTAGTGGGTTCTAGCATCAAACAACTTGTTGAATCTCCTTCAAAATTCTCTAAACTTGGTAAGCTATACTCCGCTCCTGATGAATATATTTGGGGCTGAAAAGGACAAATAAAAAAGTTATATAACTTATCTTGTAGTGCAGAAAAGGGTACAATCCCAATGGTTCACATTCTTTGAGATCATTAAAAAAGATAACCAAAATATTGTTGTTGTATTCACTTCAGAAGGTCAGTTTTAATCAACACTGTCTATATTCTGAAATGTTTAAACTTTTATTGCTGAAAAAAATAATATATTACCCTTTTTTTGCATCACAGATTACATACACACACGTGTGTGTGTGTGTGTGTGTGTGTGTGTTTATATATATATATATATATATATATATATATATATATATATATATATATATATATATATATATATATATATATATATATATATATATATATATATATATATATATATATATATATATATATATATATGCATATATATATATATATATATATATATATATATATATATATATATATATATATATATATATATGTGTGTGTGTGTGTGTGTGTGTGTGTGTGTGTGTGTATATATATATATATATATATATATATATATATATATATATATATATATATATATATATATATGTATATATGTATATAAGCATAAACCTACATATATATATATATATCTATATACATATATATATACAAATATACATATATATACGCATATATATGCACATATATATAATATATATAATATATATACATATATATACATATATATATTTATATATATATATGAAACACACAAATATAAATGTATATTTATATATATGTATATATATATATATATATATATATATATATATATATATGTATATATATGTATATACTTATATACATATATATATATATATATATATATATATATATATATATATATATATATATATATATACATATTGTATATATACATATATATATCTATACATACATATATATATATATATATATATATATATATATATACATATATATATACTTATATATATAAACTTATATATATATATATATATATATATACATATATATATATATATATGTATGTATATATACAATATGTATATATATATATATATATATATATATATATGTATGTATATAAGTATATACATACATACATATATATATATATATATATATATATATATATATATATATATATATACATATATACATATATCTAGCATTTGACCTTTGAAAGATTTGTCATGAGGAAATCACCAGATTTTATAAATCTGGTGAAAATTTTCACCTCTGGCAACGCTGACAGGGATGGAATTTGATATAGCTCTTAGTGGTTGATTTGGGAGTGTATTAAGCAAGTCATTTCATTTTCTTTTAAAGACTTCAACAGTACACTGGGTTCCTAATATCCTTTGTTACACCATTAGATATTTTTAAGGCCATTTATTAGGAAACTCTGAATTGCATTTTCTTAACTATGATGTTTGAGCACTTATCCCAGTACGGTAACATGTCCTTCCCTGTCTTGGGGAATGTCTTATGTTAATTCCCCTTCCTCCAGGAGAATTTGGTGCTAGATTTGAAATATAATGAAATATCTTCCGTCTCCATCTTTTTTAGCCTCTTCATACTTGGCACCGATATTCCAGTATGGAAATCACTAATGTTTTCCAAAGTGGTACAGGTGTTCTTTGTGTTAAAAGTCCCAATCACCCTTCCACCCACAATATTTCCTTCGGTGATTGTCTGCTCTATATGGGGACTGAAGTTCATGTTTATTACACAAATGAAATTCCAGTTTCTTTATTCCCTCATCAGGATATGATCTTGGTCTCAGTTGGACTATACCTTATGAATTTACGTTCATCAGCATTACATTTCATATTGTTTTCCTTTTCCTACTTTCAAATGTTATGTAGATCCTCATATAGTTTGTCTTCCTTATCTGATACATTGTTGATGTTCTTATCCTTATATCATCTACAAATAATGTTACTTCTGAGTGCTTAATACCTTTGTCAATGTCACCAATCATATATAGAAACAACAGAGACGGATCCCTGTGGCACTCCAATGAACATATTTGATTGATTTGAGAAAAATCTATAGATTTGTACTTCTTGCTTGTGTATTGTTACGAAATTTTGTATCCATCTTCCCACTTTTCCACCGATTCCGAAATCTTTAATTTTATGAATGAAAAGTTTGTGATTTACTTTATCGAACGTTTTCGCGAAATCTAGATATATTATATCTCTTTATTTTAAGTCGGATCCCGTAATATGTGTTCGCAGTCCGTTAGGAATTGGGATAAACAAGATCTACCTCTATGAAAGCCATACTGTCCAGGAATCTATCTTGTTTGTTTGATTTTTTGTTTTTGTTGTTGTTGTTTTGCTAATTACT
>NW_028234419.1:27516619-27519119 GCF_977035675.1 Penaeus japonicus
ATATATATATATATATATATATATATATATATATATATATATATAAATATATACATATTATATATATATTTAGATATATTATATATATTTATATGATATATTTATGTATAGATATTTATATTGCTTTTTATATTATATATATATATATAAATATATTTATAGATATATATTTATTTAATATTTAGATATATGCATTGATATATATATATAGGTATTTATAAATATATATATAAATATTATGTGTATGTAGATATATTATATAATATATATATATTTTTATATATATATTATATATTTATGTATATATGTATATATATTTATTGTATATATATATATCTATTTTTATATATTATATTTATATAAATGTAAATATATATATTATTATATCTTATCTATATATATAGTTTTATATATTTATTTATTTTATATATATATATATGTATATATATATTTGTATTATATATGTATATATATGTAGATACATATTATGTATATATATATATTTATTTATATTTATATATATATATATATATGTATTATATATGTATTTATATTTATGTATATAGATGTATATAATTTATGTATAGTTAGAAATATGTATATATATGTATAAATATATATGTATATATATAAATTTGTTATATATATTTATATTATATATATATATATATTTAGATAATGTATATATATATATATATATAGATTTATATATATGTATATATATTATGTGTTCTTACATATATTTATATATACAATTTATATATATATATATATATATATATATATATATATGTTTATATATATATATATATATTCTATTTATAAATCTAATGTACAATTATACAATTATATGAATATATATGTATCTATGTATATATATATATATATATATATGTATATTATTATTCATATGTATATATATATATAGATATATATTTATATAATATATATTATAGATATATAATATTTATATAGATATATATATACATATGCTATAGATTCATATATATATATATATATATAGACTAGTATATATATTTATATATATATATATATATTATTATGTATATGTATAATATATATATTTATATATATATTTATATTATATAATATAGATATATATACATATATAGTTAAATATATATATATACATATATTAATATACAGATATATATATATTTTTATTTATATAGATATATAAATTTTATTGAGATATATATATGTATTTATAATATATATTATAATATATAAATTTAAATGAAATATATATATCTTATATATTTTTTTTAATATATATTATATTATATATATTTATAGTGTTGTGGGGGTATATATATGCTATATATTTATATATAGTATTTTTATATATATATATATATATTTTATTCATATGTATATATTTGTATAATGTATATATATGTATATATATTTATACATTATTTGTATGTATATATTTATATATATATATAATTATATATATTTTAATTTATATTATATATATATATATATAATATTTATTTATATATTTATGTATGTATATAGATATGTATATGTATTTATATATTTTTGTATATATATTATATATTTATATATATATATATATATTTTTATATATACCTATATATTATATGATATATATATTATAAATACTATATTATAAATAATTTAATATATATATATTATATATATATATTAATATATATATATATTTATATATATATATAGTTATATATAAATATGTATTTATATGGATATATAAATATATTTATATATTTAATATTGTTATATATGTACATATTATACATATATATACATATTATATTTACGTATATGTATATATATATATATATAATATATTATATATATTTAATATATTTATATATTTATATATGTATTTATGTATATATTTGTATATGTTTATATATTACATTCTATATTATATATATCTTATATATATATATATTTATATATATTATTTATATGTATGTATCTATCTCTATATATATCTATATATATATATATATATATTATATATTATATATATTTTATATATATGTTTATTTATTTATATATATGTATATATATACATTGATACATATATATATTATATATTATATATATATATATATATATAGATTATATATATAAATATATATATGTATATATGTTTATATATATTTATGTTTGGATGTATTGTATTTTTGTTTATATAAACATCTACATTGATACCTATCTCTCTCTATCTTCTCTCTCTCTCTCTAAAATATATATAATATATATTATATATATATCTATATATTTTATATATATATTATATATTATATTTTTTATATATACATTATATATATAATTTGTATTTATATTATTTATATGTTATAAAGCTATATATCTTTATATATATATCTATATAACGATTTATAATAACTTTATATTATATATATATATTGATTTTATATATATATATATATATATATACATTTACCATATATTAATTGAGGAT
>NW_028234419.1:27524119-27526619 GCF_977035675.1 Penaeus japonicus
ATGTTTATATATATATACATCTATATATCTTATCCATACTGTTATTTTGTTTACTTTCATATATTATTTTTCATATTATCCTCAGAAGGCGACGATGAACTTCCTTTCGGACTGGCCGCCTTTGGCCCCACTCAGGGACGAGGAAATCTACGGCGCAGGGGTCGCAATCAAGGAAGAGGCCAGCGAAGTTGTCAAACAAGAGACGTGTGTGGAAATTAAGGAAGAAAACCTTGATTACGCAGATGAGGCGAAGGATGAAGTAAGTGAGGCAACAACAGAGCATGGATTTCCCTTCTATAAAGATCTCAAACAGGAAGATTTTGAAAGAGATTCAAGTAATGGGATTGAAGATTCCAATGACGCATTGCCAGCATTTCCATTTGTGGCTGAAGATTTTGGGCCCAAGGGGTCATCAGATGAGGATCAGGCGGCGCACAGGGAAGGCCACGAGGACCTTAGAAATTATGATTATAAGAGCTTTCTCATGAAACAGTATAGCTGTGAGCTTTGCGAAAAGACTTTTTCCCATAAACGTAATCTAGTAAGGCACATGAGACTACATACAAAGGAGAAGCCGTATAGCTGTGAGGTTTGCAAAAAGGCCTTCTCAGAGAAACAGGATCTAGTAAGGCACATGAGAGTACATAGAAAGAAGCCATATATCTGTGAGGTTTGTGAAAAGGCTTTCTCTAGTAAATGTAGTCTAGAAAATCATATAAGAGTACATACAAAGGAGAAGCCGTATAGCTGTGAGGTTTGCAAAAAGGCCTTCTCACAGAAACAAAATCTAGTAATGCACATGAGAGTACATACAAAGGAGAAGCCATATAGCTGTGAAGTTTGTGAAAAGGCCTTTTCACAGAAACATAGTCTAGTAATGCACATGAGAATACATACAAAGGAGAAGCCATATAAATGTGAGGTTTGTGAAAAGACTTCCTCTCGGAAACACGATCTAGTAAAGCACATGAGAATACATACAAAGGAGAAGCCATATAGCTGTGAGGTTTGCAAAAAGGCCTTTTCACATACACAGGATCTAGTAAGGCACATGAGAGTACATACAAAGGAGAAGTATTAGGGCCTTGTCGAAGATTTGCGAAAAAGACCTTCTCTCCTCAAACATATCTAGTAAAGCACATGAGAGTACACACAAGGAGGAGAAGCCGTATCAACTAGGTATGTAAGTTTAGTGAAAAAGGGCTTACTCTTGGAAACAGGGGTTCTTGTTAACGGCCACATGGGAGTCAGTACATATAATAATGAGTATGAAGCCGTATAGCTGTAAGGTTTGTGAAAAGACTTTTTCACAGAAACAATATCTAGTAACGCACATAAGAGTACACACAGAGGAAAAGCCGTATTGCTGTGAGGTTTGCAAAAAGGCCTTCTTACGGAAACGGGATCTAGTAAGGCACAGGAGAGTACATACAAAGGAGAAGCCGTATAGCTGTGAGATTTGCGAGAAAGCTTTTTCACGGAAAGAAAATCTAGTAGAGCATATGAGAGTACATACAAGGGAGAAGCCATATAGCTGTGAAATTTGCGAAAAGGCTTTTTCGCGGAAAGAAAGTCTAGTTATTCACATGCGAGTACACGCAAGATAACCTTGATGTAGACAGCAATGGAATCACTCAGAAAGGAAGTGACCTGTGGCTTAAGCAGCACATTCATTGTCATTGTTAATAAACAGTTATCTAAATAGGTTATGTCTTTCCCCCTTAGTGATAATGCTTAAAACTTGATATCAGAATATTGCCTATAAAAGAGATTTGTGAAGAACCTCTTTACCAGAGAAGGTATATTGTAGTGAATTATCTCCCGATTGGAAAACGGGCTGTCTTTTAGGGGATCCCAAGCTATTCGTGGCAGGGCTAGACGCTTGGAAATTCTACCCGTGGCCACCAGGGACCAGCACCGAGACATTGCAATGTTTCTAATACATGGTGCTTGCAACAAATAATAAAACGTTATGTGTGTGTTTTAGCTTTCCCGTCTTTTTATTTTCTTATTTTATTGTAATTTGTTAATTTTAAAACACTGGAGCAAAGAAGGTCTCACACTCATCTTAAAAATCATAACTGTGGTTACTGCCGTCAAGGACGAGTTGAGGGAGATGTCCGGGTGGGGGGGAGGGGGCGGAGAGGAACAAGGGACTCACGTCTCTTCGCACGGCCAAAGCTACTGGTACGGGTGCTCTCTCTCCTCATCCAAGAACGGAGCAGATGTTTGCTACGGGGTTGGATATAGCAATGAGGTTTTCTTTCCATAAGCCAGAGATCCTCGACGGAAGACTGCCGGGTAAGAGGACCTCCTGCTATAAGTTGATATAGAGAGAGGCCGTAGCCGAGCCTTTATTCTTATTATATCTGTGTTATAGATATCCAGTGGTATTCAACGGACGGTACGAGAGTACATATGTAAGATAAGTAGTTTGCTCCAGTTGTATGTGCAGGTTTTGCTATAATCTCATCATGTATGTATATATATATCATGCAGA
>NW_028234419.1:27531619-27539119 GCF_977035675.1 Penaeus japonicus
AATTGTAACAAGTCCCGGAGGAGTGAAGAGGCATGGCGATTGCCCTTCCGCGTCCCCCAAGACCTCCCTCCCTCCCGCGTTGATATGTTTTATTATTATTATTATTATTATTATTATCAATATTATTATTAATATTATCATAATTATTGTTATTACTATTATAATTATTATTATAATTATTATTATCATTATTATCATTATTATTATCATTATTATTATTATTATTATTATTATTATTATTATTATTATTATTATTATTATTATTATTATTATTATTATTATTATTATTATTATCATTATTATTATCATTATTATTATCATTATTATTATTATTATTATTATTATTATTATTATTATTATTATTATTATTATTATTGTCATTATTATTATTATTATTGTCATTATTATTATTATTATTGTCATTATTATTATTATTATTGTCATTATTATTATTATTATTGCCATTATTATTACTATTATTATTATTATTGTCATCATCATCATTATTATTATTATCATTATTGTCATCATCATTATTATTATTATCATTATCATTATGCGATCATTCTTACATGTGATTTTTTCTGCTTAATTTGTATTTCATTTTCTTTTCTGTTTTTATGTGATGGAATCCTCTGAGTTTGTTCTTAATAATCATCATCATAATCATTACCATTATAACTATCAATAATATTATTGTCTTTATACTATCATTATTGTCTGTGTCATTATCAATATCATCATTATTATTTATTTTATGCTTGTATCTCTCATGTATATATATATACATACATATATTTTATATATTATATTATTTGTATGCATATATGTATATCATATATATAATACATATAAAACAATATAATACATATATAATCATATATACATGATATACATATATACATATTTTCATATAACATATTTACAATATACATATATACATATAACATAGTGACATATATCATATAATACATATATACTAGAAGATTCATATATACATTGATAAATATAACTTATATACATATATACAGATATACATTATATACATATATACATAATTACAGATAACTATCAACTTTAAGCATATACACATGATATTCTATACACATATATACATATATACATAATACATATAACATATAACATAGATACATATATACTTATATACATATATACATATAAACATATATAAATATATACAATATACAGATTACATATATTCATAATATACATATAAAATTAGATACATATATACATAATATACATATATACATATATAAATATATACATATATTACATATATACATATATACATATTATAAATAAAATACATTTATTACATATAACATAAATATACACAACGTAACCGCATACACCCCGGATGAAGAGGCGGAGGCAAGCAAGACCTCCCGGCTTCCCCAGGTCTTGAGGGACGAGGAAAGGCAATCGTCATAATAACAAAAATAAGAATATTAACAATAATAATAATAATAACAATCATATTATTAATAACAAAAATTATAATAATAACAATAATAATTATAATAACAACAATAATAATAATACCACTGCTAATAATAATAACAATAATAATAATAATAATGATAATAATAATAATAACAACAATACTAATAACAATAACAATACTAATAATGACAACAATACTAATAATAACAACAATACTAATAATAACAATACTAATAATAACAACAATACTAATAATAACAACAATAATTTAATAATAGACAATAATAATAAAATAACACAATAATAATAATATAACAATAATATGTAAAAATAACAAAAATAATAATAACAATAAAAACATAAATAATAATAACAATAGTAATAATAATAACATTAATATTAATAATAAACATAAATAATAATAAACAAGAATAATAATAAAACAATAATAATAATAATAACAAGAATAAGAATAATAACATTTAATAATAATAATAACAATAAGAATAATTCTAACAATAATATATTAATAACAATAATTATAATTAATAGTCAAATATAATAATATACAAGAATTATAATAATAACAATAATAATAGCAATAACGATAATAATATCAATAACAATAGCATATTAATAATAACAAGAATATTAATAAGAACTATATTAATAATAATAACAATAATATAAGTACTATGGGGAAAAATAATTATAATAATAACTTAATAATAATAAAACAATAATAATAATTATATCAATTATAATAATAATTATTTTTTCTATGAATAGTATAACATTATTATTAGGAATTATAATAATAATAAGAATATATAATAACAATAATAATAATAAGTAGTGAATAATATAATAATAGGGGATAATATAATATAGGGATTATTAAGAATAAGTATCAAAAGATTAATATTATTAGATGATAAAAATAATAATAATAATAATATCCATTATGGATAATCTAATATAATCTAATGATAATCAAAATGATAATCATAATGATACTCTTAATGATAATCATAAAGATAACATAATGTAGAAATCAATAATGTTAACATAATGAATTCATAATGATAATCATTATGATAATCATAATAATCATAATGATTAATAATAATGATAGATATAAGTATGATAAGAAAATATTTTAATAATGAAAAAACAATAATAATCCTAATGATAATCATAACAATCAAAATGATAATCAAAATACTCATAAAGATAATCATAATAATCATAATGATAATCAGAATAATCATAATAATGCCATAATAATCATATTAATGAAATAATAATGATAGATATAAGAATGATGAGAAAATAATTTATAATGATAACAACTTAATAAGCATAATGATAGAATTTATGACAATAGCATTGATATAAAAACAAATATAAAGGTAATAGGAATGATGATTAAATGATATTGGCAATAATAATGTCATTAGCAATGATCATAAAAATTATTAGATTGCCAACAATAATAAAAATGGCAATAATGATTAGCCAAATTAATCATTACCATCATCATAATCATTACCATTATAACTATCAATAACATAATTGTCTTTATACTATCATCATCGTTTGTGTTATTATCATCATCATCATTGTTATCACTTTTTACCATTGTTACCATTGTCATATAGTTATCTTGCCAATATCATCATGAATGACATTACAATCGATTTTAATATAATCACCATTACTATCACCATTTTATTATCAACATTATTACTGCCATCCTATTTATTGTTTTTATCGCTGTGTTTATGAATACCATCTCTACTCGCATATTATTACTATCATTGTTTTC
Source organism: Penaeus japonicus (assembly GCF_977035675.1). Classification (NCBI taxonomy): domain Eukaryota; kingdom Metazoa; phylum Arthropoda; class Malacostraca; order Decapoda; family Penaeidae; genus Penaeus; species Penaeus japonicus. The sequence goes on from NW_028234419.1 coordinate 27,534,915, forward strand.
GCTATTAGCACCACCTTCATTACTACTGTTGATGTAATCATTATCACTGTCATCATTATCAGCCATTAATAGAGGTACACTTGAGACATCAAGTCACAATTTTCCTCCAATTGTAACAAGTCCCGGAGGATGAAGAGGCATGGCGATGCGCCTTCCGCGTCCCCAAAAGAACATCCCTCCTCCCGCTGAGATGTTTTAGTATTGTATTATTATTATTATTATCATTATTATTTATGAATATTATCATAATTATTGTTATTACGAATTAGAATTATCATTATAATCATGATTATCATTATTATCATTATATTATTATTATTTTATTATTATTATTATTATTAAGTATATCATTATTTATTAGTGTATTATTATTAATATAATTATGATGATTAATTAGTGATCAGTATTAGGATCATTAGTATTAGCATTATTATTATTATTATTATTAGATAGCATTTTATCGTATATGATTATTATTATTGTTCTTTAGTATTATTATTATTTCTTTATTATATTTTTAGTGTCATTATAGTATTGATTATTGTCCATTAGTAAGTGTATTATTGCCATTAATGATTACTATTATTATTATTATTGTCATCATCTTCATGTATTATTAGTAGCATTTTGGTCTTCATCTTTATTATTATTATCATTATCATTAGGCGATCATCCTACATGTGAAATTTTTTCTGCTTATTTTGGCTAGTGTCATTGCTTCTGTTTGTATGTGATGGAATCCTCTGAGTTTGTTCTTAATAATCTTCTTCAGAATCATAATTTACATGATAACGATAATAATATATTTCTTTATTCTTGCATTATTGTCTGTGTCATTATCAATACATCAGATTATTTATTTTATCTTGTATCTCTCATGTATATATAATATATAGACATATATATATAATATATATAATATATATATATATATATATAATATATATAATATATATATAAAGATAATATAGATATATAAATATATATATATGTATATATATAAATAATATATGTATAATATAAATACATAATAGATTTATATATAAATTTAGATATAATGTTAAAATTTAAAAAATATAATGTGTGTGTTGTGGTGTGTGTGTGGGTGTGTATATCTTGATATATATATATATATAGATATATATATGATATATATATATATATATATATAAAATATATATTTATATATTATTAGTTTGCAAATTTCCTGTAATATATATTATATATGTATATATATACATATATATATATATATATATATATATATACATATATATATATATATATATATATATATATATATATATATATATATATATTATTAGTTTGCAATTTCCTGTATTTTGTTGGAATGTATGTAGTTTAGTGCTTCTTTGATGGCATATAATTCTGCTTGTATACTTTGTGGGGTGTCATTGCTGTCACCTTTTTATCTTCTATGTATATGGCTGCTATTTTTTGTATACACTTGTAAACATATTTTGTTCTATGTAGTGTTTTCTAGTAAATTAAATTATTTTATCATTTTATCATGCAAGATGTAAATAAGATGATTTACAGCAATAATGGAACGGATGATACGTAATAGGGAAAGCTAAACAGCAAAGCTAACGAGATATGATATACTGTAGGTATATCGAGAACGCTAAGGAAACGCTGACAACGCACAGTGTATGAAATACTGTAAGTCACTAAGGTACTAGACACAAATCTAACTGGAGTCACTTGAGGATCCCAGGTGTATGTGTGCAATCACACACACACACACACACACACACACACACACACACACATATATATATATATATATATATATATATATATATATATATATATATATATATATATATATATATATATATATATATAATGATAATAATAATAATAATAATAATAATAATAATAATAATGAAAAAGATGATAACGAATGCGATATAAAAATGATGATTACGATTTTGATAATGAACTTGATCAGAAATATGAGAATAGCATTCATCATTATGATTATGAAAATGGTAGTAGTGATAATGAAAAAATGATGATGATACTAGTGAGAAGGCCATTTTGCAAACCTCACAGCTATACGGCTTCTCCTTTGTATGTACTCTCATATGCATTACTAGATGTTGTTTATGTGAGAAGGCCATTTCGCAAACCTCACAGCTATACGGCTTCTCCTTTGTATGTACTCTCATATGCATTACTAGATGTTGTTTCTGTGAGAAGGCCATTTTGCAAACCTCACAGCTATACGGCTTCTCCTTTGTATGTACTCTCATATGCATTACTAGATGTTGTTTCAGTGAGAAGGCCATTTTGCAAACCTCACAGCTATACGGCTTCTCCTTTGTATGTACTCTCATATGCATTACTAGATGTTGTTTCAGTGAGAAGGCCATTTTGCAAACCTCACAGCTATACGGCTTCTCCTTTGTATGTACTCTCATATGCATTACTAGATGTTGTTTCAGTGAGAAGGCCATTTTGCAAACCTCACAGCTATACGGCTTCTCCTTTGTATGTACTCTCATATGCATTACTAGATGTTGTTTCAGTGAGAAGGCCATTTTGCAAACCTCACAGCTATACGGCTTCTCCTTTGTATGTACTCTCATATGCATTACTAGATGTTGTTTCAGTGAGAAGGCCATTTTGCAAACCTCACAGCTATACGGCTTCTCCTTTGTATGTACTCTCATATGCATTACTAGATGTTGTTTCAGTGAGAAGGCCATTTTGCAAACCTCACAGCTATACGGCTTCTCCTTTGTATGTACTCTCATATGCATTACTAGATTTTGTTTCTGTGAGAAGGCCTTTTCGCAAACCTCACAGCTATACGGCTTCTCCTTTGTATGTACTCTCATATGCATTACTAGATGTTGTTTCAGTGAGAAGGCCATTTTGCAAACCTCACAGCTATACGGCTTCTCCTTTGTATGTACTCTCATATGCATTACTAGATGTTGTTTCAGTGAGAAGGCCATTTTGCAAACCTCACAGCTATACGGCTTCTCCTTTGTATGTACTCTCATATGCATTACTAGATGTTGTTTCAGTGAGAAGGCCATTTTGCAAACCTCACAGCTATACGGCTTCTCCTTTGTATGTACTCTCATATGCATTACTAGATGTTGTTTCAGTGAGAAGGCCATTTTGCAAACCTCACAGCTATACGGCTTCTCCTTTGTATGTACTCTCATATGCATTACTAGATGTTGTTTCTGTGAGAAGGCCTTTTCACAAACCTCACAGCTATACGGCTTCTCCTTTGTATGTACTCTCATATGCATTACTAGATGTTGTTTCAGTGAGAAGGCCATTTTGCAAACCTCACAGCTATACGGCTTCTCCTTTGTATGTACTCTCATATGCATTACTAGATGTTGTTTCAGTGAGAAGGCCATTTTGCAAACCTCACAGCTATACGGCTTCTCCTTTGTATGTACTCTCATATGCATTACTAGATGTTGTTTCAGTGAGAAGGCCATTTTGCAAACCTCACAGCTATACGGCTTCTCCTTTGTATGTACTCTCATATGCATTACTAGATGTTGTTTCAGTGAGAAGGCCATTTTGCAAACCTCACAGCTATACGGCTTCTCCTTTGTATGTACTCTCATATGCATTACTAGATGTTGTTTCAGTGAGAAGGCCATTTTGCAAACCTCACAGCTATACGGCTTCTCCTTTGTATGTACTCTCATATGCATTACTAGATGTTGTTTATGTGAGAAGGCCATTTTGCAAACCTCACAGCTATACGGCTTCTCCTTTGTATGTACTCTCATATGCATTACTAGATGTTGTTTCTGTGAGAAGGCCTTTTCACAAACCTCACAGCTATATGGCTTCTCCTTTGTGTGTATTCTCATGTGTGTTACTAGACTCTGTTTTTGTGAGAAGGCCATTTTGCAAACCTCACAATCATATGGCTTCTCCTTTGTATGTACTCTCATGTGCCTTACTAGATCCTGTTTCAGTGAGAAAGCCATTTTGCAAACCTCACAGCTAATGGCTTCTCCTTTGTATGTACTCTCATATGCATTACTAGATTTTGTTTCTGTGAGAAGGCCTTTTCGCAAACCTCACAGCTATACGGCTTCTCCTTTGTATGTACTCTCATATGCATTACTAGATGTTGTTTATGTGAGAAGGCCATTTTGCAAACCTCACAGCTATACGGCTTCTCCTTTGTATGTACT
>NW_028234419.1:27549119-27554119 GCF_977035675.1 Penaeus japonicus
AACATAAAATTAAATAATATATCTTATAGAAATAAAAGGAACTTAACATATATACATTTTAAATGTAAAAGCAATAAAATACGTGGGCTAGCCAACAAGACTTTGGCGCCAACAACCCAAACGGAATTTTCCGTCGCCAGTATCCAAAAAAGCCTATATGGGTATGGTCAAGGTCATTGCCATTATCCTTGTTCCTTATCTGTTGTTGCCTCGCTCACTTCATCCCTCGCCTCATCTGCGAGATCGAGGCTTTCTTCCTTAATTCTCACACACGTGTCTTCGGTGACACCTTCGCTGGCCTCTTCCTTGATTCCGACCCCTGTGCCGTAGATTTCCTCGTCCCTGACTGAGGCCAAAGGCTGCCAGTCCGACAGGAAGTTCATCGTCGCCTTCTGAAGATAATACACAATGAAATTAACAAACAAAATAATAGGATCGATAAATAATATGACATTAGACTAGGAAGTTATTAGGCACATATTATCTTTAATGCTAAATATCATTGCTAAAATAATAGTAACGACAAAAATCACTGATGATATTAAATGTTGTGTGTGTGTGCATATCCGCATGCATGCATATAGACATATAAAACAAACACATCAGTCTATCAATATTCATACATATCCATACATATTTATACATATTCATACACATTCATACACATTCATACACATTCATACACATTCATACACATTCATACACATTCATACAAATTCATACGCATTCATACGCATTCATACACATTCATACATATGCATACATATGCATACATATGCATACATATGCATACACATGCATACATATGCATACACATGCATACATATGCATACATATTCATACATATGCTTATATATGCTTACATATGCTTACATATTCATACATATTCATACATATGCTTACATATGCTTACATATTCATACATATGCTTACATATTCATACATATTCATACATACTCATACATACTCATACACATTCATACATATTCAGACACGTATCCATACATACATAGACATACATAATCAGACACGTATCCATACATACATAGACAGACACGTATCCATACATACATAAACAGCCACGTATCCATACATACATACATAGACAGACACGTATCCATACATACATACATAGACAGACACGTATCCATACATACATACATAGACAGACACGTATCCATACATACATAAACAGCCACGTATCCATACATACATAAACCGCCACGTATCCATACATACATACATAGACAGACACGTATCCATACATACATAAACCGCCACGTATCCATACATACATAAACAGCCACATATCCATACATACATAAACAGCCACGTATCCATAAATACATAAACAGCCACATATCCATACATACATAAACAGCCACGTATCCATAAATACATAAACAGTCACGTATCCATACGTACATAGACAGCCACGTATCCATACATACATAGACAGCCACGTATCCATACATACATAGACAGCCACGTATCCATACATACATAGACAGATACGTATTCATGCATACATAGACAGACACCCGTATCCATACATACATAGACAGACACGTATCCATACATACATAGACAGACACGTATCCATACATACATAGACACGTATCCATACATACATAGACAGACACGTATTCATACATACATAGACAGATACGTATTCATGCATACATAGACAGACACCCGTATCCATACATACATAGACAGATACACATCCGTACATACCTTAGACAGACACGTATCCATACATACATAGGCAGACACGTATCCATACATACATAGGCAGACACGTATCCATACATACATAGACAGACGCGTATTCATACTTACGTAGACATACATAGACAGACACGTATTCATACGTACAATACATACACAGACGCGTATTCACACATGCAAATTCCGTACCTGATTTCCACACGTTACACGAGATTAGAAGAGATTTCTTTCATTCTCCACACAGCTGACCTTCCATCACCCGAGTGCTGCCTTTACTTCGGCGTCAAAGAGGAGGCTCTTCGCTCACCGATGCCGTGGCTGAACTGGAAGCGGAGGCAGAGCAAGGGAACTCCAGGCTTCCCCCAAGTCCTGGGAGACAAGGAAGGGCAATCGCCATGCCTCTTCACTTGCTTCCTGGTTACAGATGAAGGAAATTGCGACTGTGGATGCTTTAAGCATAATTCTATTAATAATAAGTGACAATGATAAAAAAAATCATCATGATATAGATCGTAATAATAGCGATAATAATAATAGTAATGATTACGATACCATAATTAGGAATTATTTTAAACAATGACAAAAAACAATACATAAGGAAAACGACAATAATAGTGATGGTAATAAAAATCATAATGGTAATGTTGATATCAATTATATCAATATTGATAATAGCGTTAACAATGATAATGTAGGAAAAGATTGTAATGGCAATAATGGTACTGACAATGGTAATAAAGACAATGGGTTTATTAATGATAAAAAATGGTAATAATGATGATAAAAAATGGTAATAATGATGATAATGGTAATGGTAAAAATAATGATGGCGATGATGATAAGATAATGGTAATGGTGATTATAATAGTGATAATAATGGTTATGATAATGAGAATGATAATGGTAGTGGTACTAATAATCATGGTACTAATGAGAATACTAATGATTGTGTTATTAATGATAAGTATGAGGTTAATAATTACCATGGTTATAATGATAATGATAATAATGATCGCGGTAATAAGAATGATGGCATTATCTTTATGATTAACATTATGACTTATATGACTCTTATAGCATTATATCATCATATTCTTCTGTCATTATATCATCGTATCCGTATATTATTATATCATCATATTCTTTCATTATTGTATTATCATATTCTTTCATTATCATATCATCATTGCTTATATCAGTATCATTGTTATCATTATCATCATGTTTATAATTAGTATTATAATTATTAATGTAATGATAGTTATTATCATCATCATCATTATCATTGTTATCGTCGTCATTATCATTATTATCATCATCATTATCTTTATTATCATCATCATTATCTTTATTATCATCATTATTATCATTACTATCATCATTATCATTACTATCATCATTATCATTTCTATCATCATTCTCATTACTATCATCATTCTCATTACTATCATCATTATCATTACTATCATTATCATTACTATCATTATCATTACTATCATCATTCTCATTACTATCATCATTATCATTTCTATCATCATTCTCATTACTATCATCATTATCATTACTATCATCATTATCATTAATTTCATCATTATCATTACTATCATCATAATCAACATTATCATCAGCATAATCAGCATTATCAATACTATCATCATTATCATAACTATCATCATTATCATTAATTTCATCATTATCATTACTATCATCATAATCAGCATTATCATCATCATTATCATCATTATCATTACTATCATCATTATCATTACTATCATCATTATCATTACTATCATCATTATCATTACTATCATCATTATCATTACTATCATCATTATCATTACTATCATCATTATCATTACTATCATCATTATCATTAATATCATTAACATTACTATCATCATTATCATTACTATCATCATTAACATTACTATCATCATTATCATCATTCTCATTACTATCATTACCATTACTATCATCATTATCATTACTATCATCATTCTCATTACTATCATCATTATCATTACTATCATCATTAACATTACTATCATCATTATCATTACTATCATCATTCTCATTACTATCATTACCATTACTATCATCATTATCATTACTATCATCATTATCATTACTATCATCATTATCATTACTATCATCATTCTCATTACTATCATTACCATTACTATCATCATTATCATTACTATCATCATTATCATTAATTTCATCATTATCATTACTATCATCATAATCAACATTATCATCATCATTATCATCATTATCATTACTATCATCATTATCATTACTATCATCATAATCAGCATTATCATCATCATTATCATCATTATCATTACTATCATCATTATCATTACTATCATCATTATCATTACTATCATTACCATTACTATCATCATTATCATTACTAGCATCATTATCATTACTATCATCAATATCATTACTATCATCATTCTCATTACTATCATCATTATCATTACTATCATCATTCTCATTAATCATCGTTCTCATTATCATCATCATTATCATTACTATCATCATTATCATTACTATCATCATTATCATTACTATCATCATTATCATTACTATCATCATTATCATTACTATCATCATTATCATTACTATCATTACCATTACTATCATCATTATCATTACTATCATCATTATCATTACTATCATTACCATTACTATCATCATTATCATTACTATCATCATTATCATTACTATCATTACCATTACTATCATTATCATTACTATCATCATTATCATTACTATCATCATTATCATTACTATCATCATTATCATTACTATCATCATTATCATTACTATCATTACCATTACTATCATCATTATCATTACTATCATCATTATCATTACTATCATCATTATCATTACTATCATCATTATCATTACTATCATCATTATCATTACTATCATCATTATCATTACTATCATCATTATCAATACTATCATCATTATAATGATGATGATAATAATGATAAAGGCATGTATGGATATGTATCTGTCTATATATGTATGGATACGTGTCTGTCTATGTATGTATGGATATATTATCATTACTATCATCATTATCATTAATATAATCATTATCATTACTATAATCATTATCATTACTATCATCATTATCATTAGCATAATCAGCATAATCAACATAATCATCATTATCATTGCTATCATCATTATCATAATCATCATCATTATTATTATCATCATTATCATTATTATTATCATCATTATCA
>NW_028234419.1:27559119-27561619 GCF_977035675.1 Penaeus japonicus
GTGGCCCCTCGTGGTGTTCTGGGACGCTGTGGTGTTCGGTGCCTCTTGGAGCTGTTCTGTGTTCACGACCCTGTGGTTATCACGCCGTCTGCCTAGCCTGCCTCGTGTTGGTGGCAGATAGACGAGGCGGCCGGCGTAACATTGGTGTCAGGAGTGGGATCTGTGATATTTGAACAGTAAGACGCGCCGATTTATCATGGCGTCCAAAGATGGCGGCAGCCATGAGGGAGAGGAGGCAGGCACGAGTGAGGTGAAGCCGAGCCAGATGGACCTGATCACTGCCATGCTGGCCAGTATGAGGGAGGAAATGGCACACAGGGCAGAAGAGCAGGCAAGGAAAGCAGAGGAGCAGGCGCAGCATCTCGTTGAGATGCAGGCAAGGAAGGCAGAGGAACAGTTCTGCCATCTTGTTGAGGTGCTACAGGGCAATCTCGCATCTGTGAAGATGGAAACTCAGCAGTACACCGACAACGTGAAGAGTGAACTGCTGGAGGAGGTGCAGACTCTGAAAGGTGAGGTTCAGGGCCTGAGGGAGGAGGTGAAAGCAGAAAGGCGGCGTCACGAGGCAGCAACGTCGCACGCGGAGAGGGCAGACGAGGTTCTGGCAACAGATGCCAGAGTGTCAGATTTACTGGGGTCTGCCTGGGGTCCGTGGCAGGGAACCCCCGGGCCTCGCAGCGTCGTGTCGGAGCCGGTGGCCGCTGCAGGAGGCTGGGGACCTATCGGAACCGCTCCCTTGGGTACAGGTGGCGGCAAACTCGGACCCGGTCAACCCGCCTCGTTGCCTCCCTCACCCCCTCCCTCCCCTCCGGGCGTGTTAGTTCACGGCACGCGTTCTCCACCCCGCAGCCCCTCGGCCTCCAGACATTCTGTGAGGCGTAAACTGGCGGAATACGACGGGAAGGTGGCCTGGGAGGCATATGTCGCCCAATTTGAAATGCTGGCATCTGCCCAGGGCTGGAGCCAGGAAGAAAAGGCACTGCAGCTGGTAACAGCGCTACGGGGCCCCGCGGTGGAAGTGTTGAGCCATCTGCCGCCGCCCCAACACGCCTCTTACACCAGCGTGGCAGAGGCTTTAAAACGCCGTTTTGGCCATCAACACCAGGCCGAGGTATATCGGGCCCGCTTGAAAAAGCGGACTCGTGAGCGTGGAGAGACCCTATCCCAGCTGGCGCAGGACGTGGAGGCGCTGGTAAGGAGGTCGTACCCTACGGCTGCAGAAGAGATGATCGTGGTACTGGCCCGCGATTTCTTTGTCGACGCTTTGCAGGACCAGCAGCTGCAAATCTACGTCAAGCAGGCACACCCGGAGGACCTGCAGGTGGCGCTGGCGAGGGCCTTGGAGTTCGAGGCCTTCCTGAAGGCAAGCAGTGGCCTAGGGCCAGCTGCTCAGCCCCGCCGTGACCTCCAGGGCCGGAAGGCTAAAGTGAAAATGAAGGCAGTGTCGAGGAGGGTGAGCCCGTACAGATTCCACGGCTCGTGTTGGGGCTGTGGCGAAGAAGGGCACAGACGCAGTGCCTGTCCTAAGGCTAAGGAAGTGGTACAGGCGGAAAACTCGGACAGGCTGGAGAAGAGGGCCGAAACCCAGCCGTCCTCGGTTCCTGGACCCCGACTTGAGTAGCTGCCGTCGATAACCAGCTCGATGCAGGTGGAGGGCTCAGTAGATGGGAAGCCATGCCGCCTGACAGTGGACACTGGGGCAGAGAAGACCCTAGTGCGGCCTGATATGTTGGCCACTATGCGACTTCCAGACGCACCACATAGACTGTGTGGTGTCATGAGGCAGCTCAAGGGGCAAGTGGAGGCTCGTATCGGCGTGGGCAGCGCGGTGCAGCGGCTGCTGATGTGTCGCCGATCGGACGAGCCATGCTTGCTGGGCCTTGACTACCTGACGCAGAGTAAGGCGTGTGTCGACCTTGGGCGGAAGCTGGTGAGGATGCACGGTGATGATGTGTCCTTGCTTCCGAAGGTTGGCTGTGAGAGGTAGTTACGGCTGAGCGACTGCACCTTGCCTCCAGGACAGAGTCTAGGATCCGGTGTCAGCTGTCGAGAGAGGCATGGAGTGGAAAGCATGGTGGAGCCCATTGAAAACCTGCAGCTGGCTGACGGAATAGCAGTCGGGTGGAGTCTTGTTGGAGCCAAGGATGAGGACGTGACAGATGCTGACCAAGATGAGGACGAGCATTCGGACGGTGAGGGCGATGCGACAGAACCACTGCGGCAACCCCGGCGAGAGCGAAGAAAGCCGGGCTGGATGAAAGATTTTTATGTTGTTTCTGAGACCTGATTACCATTACGTTTTCTTTTGTTTTGAAAGAATTTTATTTGTTTTTGAGGAATGATTTTCTTTATGTTTCCTGTTGTTTATTTCATGTTTAGGTATGTCAGAGCAGACGGGTCGTCTGCTTGATAGGGGGGGATAGTGCTACGCCAGTGGGTCTTTGTCTCTGTGCGAAACATGTGTTACTAATAAACTGATGTAAGCTGGACAAACATGACG
>NW_028234419.1:27566619-27569119 GCF_977035675.1 Penaeus japonicus
ACTAATGTTTTCCATAGTGGTAAAAGGTGTTCTGGGTCTCTTGTGTTAAAAGTCCTCATTACCCATCCACTCATAACTTTTCCTTTGTTGACAATCTGCTCTATATGGTGACTGAAACTCATGTCATTACTCATATAGAGTCCTAGATCTTTTACTACTTTTTTCTCCTCAATCTTCACATCTTCGACAAAATATGATCTTGCTCTTAAATTTCCAATTGGACTATATCTTATGATTTCAAATTTATCTGCATTGAATTTCATATTATTGTCATATGCCCACTTACAGATGGTATGTAAATCCTCATTAAGTTTGTTTTCATTATCTTGTATATCTAAGGGTGTACTTATTCTTGTATCATCAATGTCACCAATCATAATAAGGAATAACAAGGGCCCAAGAACGGACCCTTGTGGCACCCCACTCATAATAATCGTTTCATTTGAGTAAAGCCCATTAATTTGTACTTTTTGTTTACGATTTATTAGGAAGTTGTAAATCCATCTTCCAACTTTCCCGCCGATTCCAAGGTCTTTAATCTTATATAGCAGGATGCCGTGATCTACTTTGTCAAAAGCTTTTGCAAAGTCTAGATATATTACGTCAACTTCTCTATTTTCAGTTAGGTCCCTTAGTATGTGTTCGAAGTGTGTCAGGATCTGTGATAAACAAGATCTACCACTTCTGAATCCATGTTGCCCTGGGTTTATCTTGTTTTCTTTTTCTAAAAACTGAACAATTTTTTTCCTCACTACCCTTTCAAATATTTTTATTATATGAGATGTTAGTGCTACTGGTCTATAATTTTTGGCTTGACCTTTGTTTCCACCTTTATATATTGGAATTATAGTACCCTCTTTCAGTAAGCTGGGGATAGTCCCCATGTCCAAAGATTTCCTCCACAAAGTTACCAGTGGCTTTGCTATGGTTTCTTTGCAGTTTTTTAAAAAGATTGCTGGGATTTCATCTGGCCCAGCTGCTGAGTTTGTTGGTATTTCACTTACTGCTTCAAGAATATCTTTTTCATCAAATATGAAGTCAGTGAGACATTCATCTTCATTACTAATAATACTAAAATGTTGCTGTGGGTCTGATATTAATTTTTCTATTCTTGGGACACTATAGACTTCTTCATATTGCAATTTGAGTAATTCAGCCATTTCCTTTGAATCAGTTACCAATGCACCATTATTCTCAAGAGGCCCAATTTCTGTTCTCCTCTTAACCTGTTGTTTGCATAAGAGAAAAAATATTTTGCATTCTGTTTTATAGCTTCCACAGCTCTTTCTTCTTCGGCTGCTTTTTGGTTACTTATAGACAGTTTTAATTTATCTTCCAATACCCTTATCTCTGCTTTGATCCTTTCTCTCTTGATCTGATCTGTTGTTTTTTTCAATTTGTTAACCTTATTTTTCTTGTTTCTTAACATGATCCTTCGATCTCTTGGTATAATATTCTTGTTTCTGTTGTTTTTTGGGGGGACAAACATTCTACAAACATCTTTAAAGGCATTATAAAGCTTCTCTAGTATATCTTTTGGTGTTAAGAGAACGTCAATATCTTTCAGTGACTTTTCTAGTGTTGCATTTATTTTTTTCCAATCTATTTGATTATGGTTAAAGTTTAAAGATCTGAGACTCTTTTCTGCTTTGGCTATCTGTTTTTTACTACTTTTCTGATTATTTAACTTATTCATGCTGATTTCAATTATTTTGTGGTCTGATTGGGCTGTATAAGTTGATGATATGTTGTGTACATCTTCCCCTATACTAATGAAAACAAGGTCCAGTATATTTTCTTCCCATGTTGGAATATTAATGATTTGGTTAAGGTAAAAATTTTCTTCAAAATCTAAAAGCATTCTCGCTTGTTGTTTTTCATCTTTAGTGGCATTTGCTCCTATCTTTATTTTCTTTGTTTCCCAATCGATAAAGGGGAAATTGAAATCGCCAAGTATAATAATAGCTTCAATTTCCCTTGTATTGACAATGTAATTACTAATAATGCCTAGTGCTTCATTGAAAGATGTTTCTGTTGTTCCAGGAGGTCTGTATAAAATAATGTATAGCTTTTTTGTATCTTTTGCCAATACCCCTAGTATTTCTACTGTATTATTAGAGTATTCTATTACAGTATCCATTCTAGTTGCTAATTCTTTCCTGATATAAAGAGCTACTCCTCCTCTTCTTCTCTTATTTCTATCTTTCCTTATTAACTCATAGTTATCAATTTTAATTTCTTCATTTTTTATGTCTTCATTCAGATGAGTTTCTGTCAGAGCTATCATTGAATAATTGTTGATCTTTGCCATGTCCTCTAGATATGTAGGTTTTGTCTGGTTACTTTTTGGATATAATCCCTGTATATTTAGCAACATGAGAGTCTCAAATAAATTATTTCTTTGCATGTCTACATTACCTACTGTTGTTAGATAGTTGATGTCGTTTCCCCCTACTTTGGGGGAGCTGGACCTTCCCCCGGTGTAGCGGTGGGCGTTTCA
>NW_028234419.1:27574119-27596619 GCF_977035675.1 Penaeus japonicus
CTTAACACCAAGTGATACACTAAAGAAGCTTTATAATGCATTTAAAGATGTTTGTAGAATGTTTGTGCCCCCCAAAAAACAACAGAAATAAGAATATTATACCAAGAGATTGAAGGATCATGTTAAGAAACAAGAAAAATAAGGTTAACAAATTGAAAAAACAACAGATCATGCCAAGAGCAAAAGGATCAAAGCAGAGATAAGGCTATTAGAAGATAAATTAAAACTCTATAAGTAACCATAAAGCAGCCGAAGAAAAAAGAACTGTGAAAGCTATAAAACGGAATGCAAAATAATTTTTCTCTTATGCAAACAACAAGTTAAAGAAAATAACAGAAATTAGGCCTCTTGAGAATAATGGTGCATTGGTAACTGATTCAAAGGAAATGGCTGAAGTACTCAATTTGCAATATGAAGAAGTATATAGTGTCCCAAGAATAGTAAAATTGATATCAGACCCACAACAACACTTTAGTATTATTAGTAACGAAGATGAATGTCTCACTGACTTCATATTCAATGAAAAAGATTGGTGACATTGATAATGGTGTGAAACACTCGAGAGTAACGTCATTTGTAGATGATACAAGAATTAGTACACCCACAGATATATAAGTGTGTGTGTGTGTGTGTGTGAGAGAGTGTGTGTGCACACAAATATTACCCTCAGAATAATAGAGGAACAGCACCAACTCAGATACACCTTGACACCCATCAGCAGTAGCAAAACTTGGTAAGATACTTGGACCAAACGAGCCTGGCTGCAGTAGAAGAGACCTTTTTTGTGTTTTGAAATATTTGAATCTTGTTTTTAGCAAAGTCAATGAATATGAGTTATGAAAAGACACTTTACATAAATGGAAAAGAGAAAATTAGAAGAAGGCTTATATCAGGCATCCATCCCACAACCTTGGCTAAAAACCTAAGTGTTTCATTAATGCTGGTACCAAAGGAAAGGATCAAGGTTGGGGGCGGAGAAAATATAACTGATCTGCATGAGAGACCCAATTTGACCCTCAGAAAATCACCTGATTCTACTCCAGTGGTGGATGTGTCGGTCACAGCTTGTCCTTTTATACAGCATAGGCTTGATCAAACATCTTTGTATACATACCTACATGCACAGAACTCTATGGTAAGTATTATAACATCCTTATAGGACACACACACATGAGGAGGTAGGGTTACTAGGAAAGGTGTAATAAGGTCTGATCTGGGCCTTTACATATGTATGGTAGTGTGGCTTAGGTTGTAAAGAACATGACCAAAACAGCTTTCATAGCTTATTGCTTAAGCTTGAACAGTAGGACGTTGGAGTGAGGGCTGCTGCTCCTCTGAGGAGGAGCAAGGTGTTACTCCTCTGCTCCCCAAGAGAGGAGACTCTGTACCACAGTGTATGATTTGTCTCAGGATATGTGTGAATCATGTGCTTTCTTGTGATGTGTGACGTTTGGAATGTGATGAGGGAAGTGTTGCATCAATACATAGATCTTGCAAAAGGAAAGAAACAACACTTGTATGTCAGATGTGACAGTAAGAAAGGGGTAGACAGATAGCAACAAGCATACGTATATGTATGTATATCTGTGTATGTGGTAGAATATATATGTAACAAGTAGAATAACATGAAAGATACAAATTACATTGACTATTGCATTATATAGAATATAATAGCAAAAGCATACATGTGTAAATAATACTCGATGGACATGATAACAGTTACAGCAGACGTAATATATAGATACAAATGTTTATTTCAAGGTTAAAAAAGGAAAGGCAAGTAAAGAGGAGTGGGAGAGAAGGAGAAGAGGAGGGACAAAAAGAGAGGGAGTGAGGGAGGAAGAGAGGAGAAGTAGAGTGATGGAGAGGAGAGAGAGAGCAAGAGTTTATGGTGTAAAAAACATGGCAGAATCTTTGATTTTGTGCTTTTGACAATGCCAGGAAATTTGTTTTCTTATACCTTACCATGTTATTAAACAGCCAGACGTATAAGACTCTGACAACACTAGAAATACACATGTCTCAGGCTCTGTGATGTAGTATATATCTGATAATCTTCTATCATTAATATTTGTCTTTGTATTTGAGTGGTGATGTTGCTTTTCTTTTGTAAGTATATTGGTAAATAGCAGACAACACATTTCTCTCGCTCTCTCTCTTTTTCTTTCTCTCTTTCTCTCCCTCCCTCCCTCCATCTCCTCCTCCCTTTCTCTCTCTTTCTCCCTCTCCCTCCCTCCCTCCCTTTCCCCCCCTTCTACCTCCATCTCCCTCTCGTCTCCCTTCTCTTAACTTTTCAATCCTATAAGTTTTACATTGATCTCAGGTGTAAAAATGTGAAAAAGAAGAGTGAGAGTTTGTATTTATACTCTTACATCTTATATGTATCTGATATTTGCATATTCCATGAATTAGAACAAGCAAAGACTTGTTTTGTGTTGATATGTGGGTTTGAACATACTGCTTTGTGGCCAGTTGTTGTTAGTGTAGATTTGCCATTGCAAAGAACTTGAGTTTAGTTGAAGGTACTGTAGTTGAAATCTTTTGAAATATGTATTTTATATTATCATGGGTTATTGCTGATGATAATTTTTGGAGTGTGCCACATAAGAGCACAACATCTTACATTTTTGTTTCAACTTTTTTCCACTTCTGTTTTCAGCTTTGGTGAGTTTGGCATTTTCTGCCTCAATAGGCCTTATGTTCCTGATCCTGGCCTGCGCCCTGCCAGAGTACAAGTAAGATATTTTTACTTTTTTCGGGTATTATCTGTTATAGGAACTTATTCACAGAAGTAACGTGTAGGAAAGCCTGTTTAAAGATTTTGTTTTGATGTTTGTGATATGCTGAGAGAGTGAAAAAAAATATATATTTCTTTTATGATAGGTTTAATGCATTACAGTGTAGATTAAATTAAAATTAAAATGCATCATGATTTAAGCTTAACTCCTTCACTATGGGCAGTAGAAGACGCTCCCCACACTGCATCAGGGCTGCCGGTGCGCGCCAAATTTTAAACGTCACTATTGAATATGACGTTTTAAGCCAAAACTCAACATAATCATCATGTGTTATATATCAAAATATGCATAGTTAACCTCTTTCCCCATGTGCATGTGACAAGTTATTTACATGGGTTGGGAGGAAGATGGAAAGAATGACCTTGGTGGGAGGCCTCACTCAGATGACCAAAGAAAACAGTTGAAGTAGTATGGTAAACTAATCATAATCAGTTTTATATTTTTACATAATGTTCATAAATGAATAATAAAATTATTGCTAGCAGGGCGCATCGGTATCTCCCCTGGTATAAGCCAATCCCATTCTCATGTAATGATAATGGAAGTCAAGTAAGCCATCGTATCATATCCGACCTCTATTCTGAAACATCTCGCACAGTATCCGGAAGAAAGAAAACTTAATTCTAACAGAACTCAGCCATGATGCAGTATGCTTGTCCTCAGGTTTGTCACGAGTGCTGCGAGGGCGCAGTATACACGTCCTCGTAGTGAAGGGGTTAAAGAAATTTTTTGTATATATCATTCAACTTTTATTCATTAACTTCTTCATTTTTGTGCATTTACTAGTTCATTCACTGTTTTTCCTAGTAACTGGTGGCCGTTCTTCGTGCTGATGTTCTACGTCCTGGCTCCCATCCCAACCATCATCGCTCGTAGAATGTCGGAGGACTCTGGCGGCAGCAATCCGTGTAAAGAACTGGCATACTTCATAACGGCGGGCTTGGTCGTGTCTGCCTTTGGTCTTCCCATTGTGCTGGCCAGAGCACCCGTCGAACAGCCAGTGGTAAGAGAGGCGTTTCTACTCCTCATACTCCTTTCCTCTCCTCCCCTCTCCTTCTCCTCTTCCTCCTCCTATTCCTCCTACTTCTCCTCCTCCTCCTCCTACTTCTCCTCCTCCTCCTCCTACTTTTCTTCCTCCTCCTCCCCCTCCCCCTCCCCCTCCCCCCATACTTCTCCTCCTCCTCCTCCCCTACTTCTACTCCTACTTCTACTTCTACTTCTACTTCTACTTCTCCTACTTCTGCTTCCTCCTCCTCATTCTCCTCCTCCTCCTCCTCCTCTTACTCCTCTTACTCCTACTCCTCCTTCCTTCTGCCTCCTTCCTCTTTCCTCCTCCTCCTCCTCCTCCTCCTCAATTCCTCTTCATCAACTCCTCTTCCACCTATCTCTGCACTTCTCCTCCTTCTCTTCCTTCTCTTCCTTCTCCTCCTTCTACTCCTTTTGTCCTCTCAGTTTGTTTTGGTTCTTCAATTTTCTCATCCTCCTTTTCTATTTTTTTTCTTTTTCCTTTTAGATTTTTCCTTTGTTTTGTCATGATTTCATTGTTTCATATTTGTACTCTATCATCACAACACTTATATTATATATTATATTTATAGTCAATTGTAAATTCTATTATATTTCTCCTTCTATTTCTGTTTGCTCCATCTTTCTCCCTGTCTATCTGCATTTTTCTCTTTGTCTGTCTGTCTCCTAACCCCTCCTTCTCTCTCTCTCTCTCTCTCTCCCCCCCCCCCCCTTATCCTCTGCATCCTCTTCAGTCAGATCGGTTGCTCTCATATCATCTCTCACTGCATCCATGAATTCCCTCTTAGGCCTTCTCCTCTTTCTTCTCCTTGGTGGATACATTCCTAACATCCGCCTCCTGACAAGTTCCTCGTCCCTATTTGATCCATTAACCCATTCGTCTGGGCTGATTATTTGCCCAATGCTTCTCCCGCCATGGGGATAACATGCACATGCAGCATCCACATGTTAGATCTCTCCTGGCACGATACTGAGTTACGCCTCTCAGAGCGCTCTACACCCACCTGATTTTATGGGATGCTGAGAGAGAGAGAGAGAGAGAGAGAGAGAGAGAGAGAGAGAGAGAGAGAGAGAGACTTTTTTTTTGGGGGGGGTAAGCCAAGATCAGTGTGTCTATATAAATGCAACTGCAATGAGTATATACATCTGTAACTATGTAAAACATGTATTTAGAGGGAAAGATCATGACGCAATAGGATGTCATTTGTCCGGAGCAAAATAATCCTATGACATAATATTCCGTCATCTGGCGCAAATGGGTTAATAAAGAATGTATGTAGCACAGCCATATCCATTCTATAAGCAAAGTCAATCATCCTCTGCCCTTCTGTATACCTTTCCTCAAAACCATTTATCTCCATTATCCTCTCATCCCCCCATTTCCTCAACCTTCATGCCCATTGAAATCTGCCCCAACCAACACTCTTCTCTTAGGATGCTTCCCATCAGTTCATTAGTATCCTCCCAGAAATCTTTCTTCTCCTCTATCTCACAGCCCACTGGTTTGTGCACTAGGGTATTTCAATAATTGGTGATTTTTGAAAAATCCTTCAAATTCACGGAGACTGTTCAGAAGTAGGCTCCATTTATTTTTTCTTGACTAGTGATACCATTTTTATTTGTTTTTATCAATGTTTACCTATTGCACTTTTTACTCAAAGATACGAAAAATACGATTAAATAATTAGTTTAGTCTGGGGTGAAATTACCCGTTTTCTATATTTTCTTCGTCATTTTAGCAGTAATTACTTAACGATGTATTCAAATTATGTTGATTTATTCAATCGTGTATAGTATAATTTTAACTTTTAAGAGTATTTTTTCTATAATTAAGCATAATATAACACATTGTGAAAGTATATTACAAATTAGAAACGTATCTTTTATTGGCAATATCTATAACATGCAACAACTTCTCACATATATTATATTACCCTATCCACATTTCCTTTCAATCTCTTCCGCAATTACCGTATATTTGATATAGAGACAAGGGTATTGATGTCCCAGGACCGCTTCATGTCTCCAATCAGTCTTTCACAATGCTGATTATGGCCGGGAATTAGCATATCTTATTCATATCTTCCCGTATATGATAGAACAAAGGGGAACTAAACACTCTTTCCGAAAAACCTGGGACATTCACAAAATTGTCTGTGCTGAGGTTGCATAACTTCTCATTGGAAAAATTGTACCGAATTCGATCTTTCAGTTTGGCTGGTTTGTATATCCAGCTTTTTCCAATCCCATTTTCAACATACCAAATACCTCATGCATGCAGTCAGCATCGTGAGAGAGTGGCATGAAAATAACATCTGTGTTATGCAGATATCTACTGATGGATGCAAAGTAGGATTTGTCAAACCCTAATCTGATCCCTACTTCTGAACACATTTGAGATGCCCCAAATGCTGTCTGAAATATTGTCGGCCCGGTGCTAATGACAGCTTTTCGCCAGCAAAAGAAATGGATTTTGGAGAACTCGAAGATACCTTTGATAACAGTAGGGTTCTTTTGCAATGTCCTCAAGCATCTAATAAGATTGTCTTTCAAGCCAACTTTTGTCTGGGATGGCAAATCAGCATTTTCAATACTTTATAATTTATCAAGTACAACATCAAGTGATACAAACATGCAATGATGAACACATATAACCTAACCACCTAACACCAACTGGCACAAATATCCTAGGCAATGTCATGTTTTTTAAATTCTTTTAAGGACTCAAGACAAAATAATTTTGCTTGTCTGTCCAGTAGTTCATGAATGGTTACCCGTCAATAGCATTAAAGTCAATTGGCCACTTAAAATGGACCTCAACCTTTATATCCTAAAAAAAAAATCAATCACTTCTGTTAATTCCCTGAGGTTATGACATATTGTTTTTGTTCATATTTTATTTTTCTTCAATGAAGCTAGAGTGCCATCTCTTTTACCAATAGTTGCCTCCCTTTTCTTGTGGAATATGGTAGTATCTGAAGGAATCAATCTGCTGTCAAGGCCTACTACTTGAGAAAAAAAAACAAAAAAACATCAGTATCTCTTGTACAGCTTCACTGGAGACGTTCCACCACAATGCAGTTTCCACTACAGGAGTCTAATAAAATTTGTTGCATTATTTCCGTGGTGTATTTCCGTTTCTTTCCTGGCAGTTATCAGGAGTGGATAAATCTTCTAAGGTTGACGAAGATTGGTTTCCGTTGTCATGTTCATTGTCTGTTTGGTTTTCACATATTCCTGAATGTCACTCAGTTATTTTATTTGCCAGACTACATTTCCTCTTATTTCTGTATACCTTCCTTTTAGTAGCTTTATGGTCAACAGAACCAAGGGATCCAGCACTACCATTTAACTTTGCTTCATACCACTCGATATCTTCTTGTAGCACTTCTCTCGGTTGTCTCTTGCCTTTAAAAGATACGATTTCAGTACCAATAAACGAAACTTTCAAACTCTCCTTCTGTATATAATAAGATACTTTCTTTATGTTTAGTACTTTTGTGATAGCATTTAGTTTAGTAATAGTCTTCAGTCCAAATTTCTGATATAATTCTTCAATTCAGTCACAGGTTTCGAAACATTTTCTCGTCCAGAAACGTTTGAATTTTAATCACTTTCAGCGAATTATATCGTGCTAAAATATCACAAAAACATAGCAACACAACAGAAGCTTATTGGAATGTACAATAATGTTATTCATTAACTAACAATTATATGCTTATTGAAGAAACACGGGCATTACTTTTATAGGCCATTAAGGTCAGTCAGTGACCTAAGGTCATCGAGGAACTTGTTATATGCGTTATTTAAGTGCCTAAGTTCAGTGAAGAATTTGTTACATGTAATATTTAAGTGCCCAAGGTCAGCAAGGAACTTGATGACCTAAAGACACAAATTTGATTATGATTCGGAAGGGAACTATGATCACTTAACGTTAGCGAGGAAGTTCGAAGTGCGTGGACCTCGTCCGCTGCGCGGCCCCAATTCCGCGGAAATGCGTAATATATTAAATTGAAAAGTGCAACCCCTAAACGTTATCAGATCAAGCTGATTTTTTTCACATTTCATTTTTATGATATATGGAGCCTATTTTTGTACAGTCACGATGACATTTCAAAAGTTGCAATTATTGAAATACCCTATTGTGCACCCTTGTGACTGGCATGGGACTCTTCTATGTACTTTTTGAAATTCTATATGGAAATTTATAGTCAAAATGTTGAAAAAAGTAATATAGGTAACATTCAAGTTTTTTTTTTTTTTTTGTATTCACCCCATTTTTATGCCCAATTCCTGCTCATTTATACATTGAGAGTACCGTGGATTTTGTCACTTTTGAGTGACTTGTAGTAGGTATGGCTGTTGCCACTCGTCTGTAATGGCTTAATAGATTCAGCTTTCTTTCACAAAGTTAAATGTTTTCTATTGTCTTTAGGTTATATTTAATATCAGTATTGCAGTAGCAACAACATGTACCCTTTTCCAGATTCAGTGGGGTGCTTGTGCTCTGGTTCTCTCAGGGAACATCGTCACCTTCCTGACCATCTGGGGCTTCTTTGTGATGGCTGACAGCGACGATGTGGAGTACAGCATGTGGTGAGGTGCAAGTGGAGGCCGAGCGAGTGGGCAAAGAAGGGGCCAAGGACGGAGGCCGTTCATTGCTCTCTCCCGTAATCCCAAGTGACAGAACTCCACTCGTAATTCCAGTGGAACTTCGGTTCACGGTGGCTGTCGAAAATTTGGAATTTATATCTACCATTAGTTAATTAGGGCTCCAAGGGAAGTCGTCGTATCAAAAGAATATTTATTGTGGGTCACAAGCACTTGCAGTCTGCCTGTCTGTCTGTCTGTCAGTTTTATGATCTTTTGAGATGACTTAATATGGATGCAATATGCTAGGGTTAAGCATTGGTTTAAGTTGATTCCTGTAATCAATTTTGTGTCAAATTTTAATGAAGTATGTCTGTCAGTGTAGCTGTTCCTCTTGGATGATTATGTTGTGGGCTAACCGGCTAACCGGTACTTCTGTCTTTCTCTGCCTTATTCTCATTCTTGTACACAGTGACAATCATGTGTGTATTATTTGTATTTTTTCATCATTATTTGATCTATGTATTTTGTTTATTATTTTAAGAACTGCAGGAAATGTTGAGAATGATTTTTTAACCCATTCATGGCGGGGCTATTCCGGCTCTAAATGGTCGGAACGCCCTGGTTTTCAAACGCATAAGCCTAACGCCTCGGGATTCTTGGGCGCACTAGCAGCGAGCTTGGGCTGTCCACTTACTAACCCCGAGCGCTGGCCTTGACCAAATATCTCATCGCCGGCGTCTGACCCATAAACCACGAAACGTGTCAGCACGTCAGCTGGCGTGAAAGGGTTAAGATACTTTGGTTAGGCAGGTCTCCTTAAATTTGATTTTGATAGTATTTGAGAGAAATTCTGTAAAATGAAATTAAAGTGGTATCTTATATTATCCTAGAATGATGTATAGTTTCTATTCTTTTTGTGTAATTTTAGATACACTCACTTTATTTCACTTTGTTGTTCGTATGATTTATATTACATTGTAATTGATGTGTACAATTAATGATTGATAAAGTGGAGAAGTAGTGGAAATGCTCTATTCATTCTGAAGGGGATAAAGTAAAATTCTTTTACACTCTATTTTAAGAATAAAAATGGTGTGATGTTATTCTAAAGTTATTTATTGATACTTAGATGTTCCTTTTTTTTTTTTAATATACCCTGTAACTTATCCCTCATTCAATATACTGTATTTTTCCTACGTGAATACTAGATAGGTATAAAATAGGGAGGGTGTTGGGATAACATGTAAATAGAAAACAATATTTGATAGCAGTGTAAATATCAAGGGGGAAATATTTTTTATGATTTATAAGTCAGAATGATTAACTAGGGGCTGAACAGAAATGAACCTGCTGCTTGTCGAGAAACAGAAAAAAAAAAAAATCATATACAAATGAAAGTTGCATATGTATAGGTCCGTAACCTTCTTGCTCACATTAATCAATGTGTAAAATTGAGAAAACTTATTATAAATGAGTAGTATTTCATTTGACCCCAACAAATACGAAGAGTAGTTTTTCTGTTACTATGCTGAAGCATTCTAGAAAAGTTGTTCATGGGTATACTTGAGGATACTTTTTGTTGGATGTCAAGAACAGAGAAAACCAGAGAGTTTATCAGATCTCAGAAGGTACGATTCAAATAGCTTTACCTTTATTTTTGGAGGTTCGTCTTTATTGATCCCATTTTAGGTACTTGTGAGTCCGTCTGTGTTGAAAGAAAACGGTGGTAGTGATTTCTCTTTTCTTGTGCATCACTTGTAGAAGGTGAAATGTGACATAGTCCCTTTTCAGCTTTCTAAAGGTACACTGAAAATTAATACTGTATTTTATATAAGTTTAATTGTGATAGGTATAGTAAGTAGTAATAACCAATTTCTAGTTGTGTATTCAGATTTTCCAGATATGAGGAAATATGTTGTTTTTTTAGTTGAGAACTTAAAACCTCCATCCTTCCCAGGAATCTTATAACTCCTGTACCTTTATTCAATATACCAAAATATAAAGATATGTTTTTGATTTATGCCCCTTTACATGGTTGTATGGGATCAAAAGCTATTTAGTAGCTTACATTTTGTCAAAGGTTTTCTGTTCTGACTTTTCCAATTTAAGGGGAATGATATTATGAATGCACATTGCTAGTATACAGTGATTTTAAATGTAGTGTCAAGAAAGGGATGGTGTATTATATTTGCTTCAAAATTAATACCCTTCAGCTTTTGTAAACTTCCATAACTATGAAGTAGCAATTCATATATATATATATATATATATATATATATATATATATATATATATATATATATATATATATATATATATATATATATACTTAATTATCAGATGCAGAAAAGTGTTTACTCATTATTTGTTCCTGTTTAACTTACATTTTATGTTGCTGAGTTGTAAGAGGAGACTGTGCACTTGGTTAACCCATTCCCGACGGGGGAATTCTAGCCTTGAATGTCCAAATGCCGGGGCGTTCGAATTATTAGGCCTAAATCAATTGAATGGCTGGCACAATACTGTGCCGCCCGGCAACTGGGCTTTTGAATGCACGGTACACATGCTGTACCACCCGTCCTGTGTGGGTTAAGTGGTAGATAAAAGAATAGATTTGAAGTGCAAAGGCAACCAAGCCATATGACCAGCTGACAGTAATTAATGAATTATGGAGACTCTTTGCCAAACTATTATGAGTGTAAAAAATGGTTTTATATAATCTCATTAATCAGGACTTCAGGCAGTGTAGGTAGAACTTGATGGCAATGATTAAGTCCTTAATGACGGATGACAAGACAGTCATGTCATGGCTTGGCTGGTCTTCCCACCGGGTGAATTGAAGGTCTCGTCGTGGTTTTGTCTGGCCATCTTGCCAAGTGATTGGGTGTGTAGCGGCTGGCCATTGCTTCAGCATACTAACAGCCAGTGGTGTTAGGTCTGCACATTTCACATACCCCGGCAAAATGTTGATGAGCAGCCAAAATCATCTCGGTTAATAAGCTAAAAGAAACGTAGGCATGCAATGTGTGTCTAGGTCTTATCATATATTCCTTTCTTCCATTATGTAGCAATGCCTTTCTACAGTAATGGTTTGTTACAGTAACCAGAAATTTGTATCTTTTTATTTTTAAAGCAATGTAAGTGCATACCTATTAGAACCTTTACAAACTTCATTTTTATAGTTTCTGTTGAATATTACATATATATTTAAAGTGATGAATTGTTGATCTGATATTGCATGTAAAGTAGTAGGAGTAGCATTGTTTGGGTTACACTGGATGTTTGATGTTCTTTAGAAATAAGGTCAGCTTTTACACTAACTCAATGGTATTTGCACTGTGTAGAATTACTTACTAAAAGGTTCGTGGTAGATCAGTATGAAAATTCCTGTTTAGAGTTTGTGAGATTGTAATTGAAATTTCATACAAGGGTTGAAGATAGCTAATGTGTTCTTATGAATTAAATGACAATTATATAGTATTAACCTCAAGTCTCTTGAAATATTACTTATAGACCCCAGCATATTTTACCCATATTCTGTGAAGCCCATCTACCTTGTAACTTACAATTTTAAATATATTGGTGAAAGATTCATTACACTTTTGGAAATGAAAAATGTCATGTGTATGTATTTTATCTTTAATATACACATTTTTTATACAACATATATTTAATGCTTGGCATTCCATAGGGTTCATTTTATCTCAAAACTAGCAGAAGTGGTACATACCATCAAGATAGAATGCTACAATATTTAATAAAACTATTGATCTTCAGTTTGGTTTATAACTACTCCCAACTGTTACAGAAGGTTGAGGCCATATTGTCTTTGAAACAAATGCAACTGTCAATCACTTTATTTTACGCATAAAATGACAGTGTATAATATTTTCACACTTATGCTAGGAGAACAATATACAGGGTGAACAATATTTTAACATACAGTATATACAGGAACAACAGGGCTGCAGGTGCTGCAACGTACATTGCTATTGACAACAGTAAGCACAGTCACACATGGGGTGGGTGGAAGTCAGAGTTGTAGTACTCACTGTGGGTGGATTTTTTTCTCTTCATTTCTTCCCTAATCTATTTGAAATACATGTTACAAGCATCATATAACAGTAACATGGAAATTGCAAAGTCCACCAAACAAAGACTTGCAAGCAAATTATTCAAGTTTATGAATTAAAAAAATGCACTTACATATTACAGGACTAGATAAAATTTGCTGGAAATCATAAATCACATATAAAATAAATTTATATGATGTTACAAGTTTATACATGCAGTATGTAAAATGGCATAAGAGTATATGGTGCTTTAAAAAAATTACACCTCAATAACACTAAGAAAGTGTTGTAAAAACATTTCACTGGTTACAGTAAATTATGCATAACTCATTGTACAGTAGCAAGTTCTTAGGCTCACCGAGTTATGCTAGAGAGCAGACATAGCATATTAACACACTCCTCTATTGTCCAAGAACAGCAAAATCAGTGAGTCATTAGCCCTGACATGCATCTATATTATTGGTAAGTTTTTGATAATGTATTAAATATAACATATTTATTTATTTACACATATCACATTTGGGTTTCAAAAATTAATATATATATATATATTTATATTTTTACTCAGATAATAGAGGGTTGAGTGAACAGCTGTTGGCTAAGACCTATTATTGGTATGGTATACATATACAATATCTAGCATTAATCAAATATTTGTTTTAACCAATAATATTACCAATCAGCACTTTATCATGTTTATTCCAGGAAAAAAATAGCTGGAAAAGCAATATAGAGGAACAACATATACATGAAATAGTTGAACTATACATATTTTGACAAAAAAAAAGGAAATATCAATGCTCTTCTTTGTATGTAGCATTTCCAGACACTACCAGTACTGGAAAAGGGTTTGATTTACTAACTCTGCCCACACTAAGCTGCACCACTGTGCTGCACCCACAGAAGTAAAGCACTAACTGCCTTACAGTTTGGTTCTTTCCTTTACTTCAATGCCTTGAAACCCATGTGATGAAAGCTGGACTTGTTGCAAGGCTGTCTGACCCTCTGCACCCAAACTCAGCAGTCCTCGCCTTGCTGCTTCCCTTACTTCCCCGCTGGAATCGTTCTGTTGCAGAAACGACAAAACTTCAATGGGGTTGGGCCACTCTGGGGTTCCTTCTTGACTCGCTGAGGAATGTTTCTTGGTTTTGTTTGAGCTCTTGCTTAACCTCTTTGAATCCGTCTCCTTGTTTTCCGTGTTTAAGGGGACAATCGGTGCTAACACACCCAGCAGGACGCAGGCTGCCTCCCGGTCACTTGTACGGCTGGATTCCAAGAGCAACAGACACAACTCGAGAATCTGAGAAAAGAAAATAACTGATCTGAGTACCCGAACACTCGGATTAAATTTTTTGTCACTCAGTACTCTTTTTCTTTTAAAAAGCTACAACAGAAGATACTTTTCCAAATGACTTCTTAACCCATTGCCGATGGGGCTGTTTTGGCTCCAAATGGTCTAAACGCCATGGTATTTCAAATGTATTAACAGGTTTGATCAATAAGGTTAAACCTACCATGTTCATTAGTTGGTTATCATGAGCTAAACCATTTACAAAATTGGTTGTAACCTGGCGCAGCTCAGATGGTCCTGCCAGCAGGTGACCAATAATCTTGATGTGAAAGGTTGTGGGTTCCTTAATCTGCTGCAGACCAGCTTCCACTCTGAAGGCACAAAAGGCATAGGAAGATCGTACTTATTATCATCACTGACTTCATCTAACTTGGTCTTTAAAATCCTTTCTAAAAGTGAATCTCATCATTATACTTTAAATATTGATACTGATAATCACTCTGAAACACTGGTTACTGATCACTGAAAAAAAAGACCTACTATCCCCATTTCTGGTTACTTGTAATACCTTTATCTTTGTATTAGAACCATTAGAATACAAATTTTGAAGACTCACTTTGCTATGTTTGCAGACAGCAGAAGGTCCGCAGTTGCAAGATTGTGTGCAGTGGCTGGTACAGTGTGCTGAAGAGGCCTATGCAGGTGTTGAAGGAAGTGGCCCACAGTCACTACAGAATTTCCATCATATTCTTCGCTGTCGGTCATCGATCTTACAATGTCTTCCAGTACTGAAAATATGAAGTATGGATGATTTTTAACCCAAGAAAAAAAGAAACACGCACGCACGCATATACACGCACGCACACGCACACACGCACACACACACGCACACACGCACACACGCACACACGCACACACGCACACACACACACACACACACACACACACACACACACATATACACACATACACGTATATACACGTATACTCATGTATACACATGTACACATGTTTACACATACACACAGACACCAACATATACACACATATTCACATATACACATCTATGCACGTACCTCTTCTTGCTAAACCTGGCACTGTGGGGTCCACTAAAGTAGACACGAGCTGCTGTAAGCCATTTACAACAGCTTGTCCTTGGATGCACCAGTCATCTCCTCCAGACACCGAGTCCCACAGAACCTGAATTGATCACATTTGAATTAACTGAAAAATCTCAATCCGTAACATGAATATTTAAAGTCTTGAAATGTTATTTGGTCTTAATTATCAAGAGATGTAAAAGTTTAATCCACCATTTCATGAAACTTACAATTCTGAAACATTGTAAATTGAATTGATCAGTTGAAATACAGTTTATAAATGAAAATGTATATTTACAAATTCAAACTAGGATGTACAATCAAGCATCTGCAGCTTCAACAATATGATGCCTTGCCCAGTATCAATTATATAAATATAATAAGTATTACTGAAGATAACTTTGTCATTTATATACTTAAACTACTGACCTGTACATGTGGAACAGTGATAATATGCTGTGGTTTAAGACTGTCAAAGTTGTGTCTATGAGCTAAAACTCTGGCCACAAGCTGACCCTCGTTCTCCAGGATCTGCAGTGAGTGTCGTTCCTTGCTTCTGAGGGGCCCAAACGATCCAAGATGCTGCCGAGACGGGGGTACAGAATGATGTCTGAGTTTAAGGATTTGAAGTCTTTTGTCAAATCTCAGTGCAAAGATAAACAAGTCTTTTGTCAAATCTTAGTGCAGAGATAAACAAGTTGATTTCACGTAAATTATGATGGCTTTTTTTTCTGTTTTCTATTAGTTGAGGTGGGTAGGCTTGCAGGTATTACAAACATAGCGGAAAAAAAACGAGATTTCACCAATTCCCTACATACCAAATAATAATATTGATAGTATAATCACTACAGATGCTTTATTTCCATTATCAAGCTGGTTTTGAAAAAAAACTGGCCATACCTGTAACAGCTGAAGAGCATGTTTCAGATGAGTGTAGAGGAAAGAATCCAGCTGAGGCGTCCCGGTGACCAGAGGCTGACTTGTGTCCGGAAGAGACGGGCCCGCAAACACAGCCGCTGCTTCTTTTTTCTTCTTTTCCTCGCATGCCTGATTAAAACAAGCCAGACAGGTTTAGCATGGAATATGTATCTTGCAGGAGAACTTCAGTAGGATTTATCAACAGACATTATCAGATGTTTTATCCACTCTATATAATTGGTTTAATTAGGAGAAATCACACACAAACTTTAAGATTAGAAAGCCTTCAAGGAATTTATCACAGTTTAAAACAATCACTGTTGTATTTAGAAACTAGATGAAGTATTAATGGTTGACTGTGGAATAGTTTATCAATTCCAGCCTTAAACTTTCTAAACTCCTAATAACAGTCAGCAAGATGATTTAGCACTTACATCGGGATTATCATCTTCAAAATCATCATCACATTCAGCATTAAGGAAGTCGAAGCATTCTAACGCAGATTCAACTGAAAGGCTAATTTCGGAAGTGTTGCTGTCACGTCGGCTTCGGCAATTCTGAAATTTTAAGATTAAGGTAATTTCTTTTTTGTGTAACCAATCAGAGACTGGTATACACTAAAAGCAAGTGATGTGAAAAGAGTGTATACAAACAGACAACACCTTTGGCAGAAGTGATATTTCGGATTGAAAAAAGGACCTAAAATGCCAAGTCTGGTGTTGATAAAGCACTGTCACTTTAGTTATTCAAGTCCCTGATAATTGATTTAGATTAAGTCTAATATCACTGCTATATTTCTGGATGTATGCTGACTGGTTGGTAAAGTGTAATTTATACCTCCAATATATATAGTTTTTTTTTTACTTCTGTCTACTGAATAATGGTATCTAATTCCGCAAATTGACACTTCGAGAGATTATGGTGGATTAGGCTACCTTATATTCCAAATGATGATGCTATGATGCAGTTACATATTTTTTGCAGTCTTTCATTCACTTTATAACTTTATATATTCTTCCCTAGCTTTCCTTATATTTCAATGAATGCATACCACCTCAAGCATTCTCAATAAATCCATACAAAGCTTCTATTCCATACTCATAAGTTTCTTATTTGCAATAAGGGCCTGTACCACTGATTAAAATCTTATTAACCCCTCCGGGTAGGTTTCACAGGGTCTGATTACTGCTGTAATGCATTCTTCCTCGTTGAAATTACAAGCTATTCACTCCTTCAATTCTCTACACAGGGCATCATACCAAATGCTAATTAGTATTACTTTTCAACTAGATCATATATAGACTCATATATCATAACAGGTCTAGGAAATAATAGAAAACACACACAATATCTTAACCCACACAGGACAGGTGGTACAGCATGTGTACCGCGCATTCAAAAGCCCAGTTGCCGGGCGGCACAGTATTGTGCCAGCCATTCAATTGATTTAGGCCTAATAATTCGAACGCCCCGGCATTTGGACATTCAAGGCTAGAATTCCCCCGTCGGGGATGGGTTAAGATGCCCTGCCCAGACTGAACTTCTTAAAATATGGCCTTTCTCAGAAGAGTTAAACTCCATATCTGCTGTATGTTGAATAACATATATTTGGTATTTATTAACTTGTGCTGTTGACCATGATTACTTTGGAGTTTGTCGAGTTCTTCCATGCCATAATATTCAGAGAGAAAACAGGTTCTCTACTCCAACTCCTATCGCAAGTATCTACCCAAGCTATTGTTTAGAATTTTTAAGCAGCAGGTCCATTCAGTTATAAGAACAAGGTTTACAACACAGAGGATGGTAAAACCTTCAACAATGGATTGCAGGGAATACTTGGGTTCTTGTTCATGGAGAAGATTAGATTTTTTGTCATTCAAGAGTGCTCTCCAGGATCAGAAATTAAACTCTGTTCTGGATTTCCTAACAATGTTAAAGGATAACATGATATAATCATATCAAACAAAAACAGTGTATCATTCTCTTATAAAAACAGGCAAAAAAGCATGAAGGATAGATAACAAGCACTTTATAAATAATTATATGATTCTCAGTGGTCATTCTAGTAGCTTTAACCATGCTATTTTTTCAAATCTTAAGATAAAAAGGCAATGCCTTCAATGCCTTAAAAGAATGATATAATCAACATTCTTACCCTGCACATGTCATCCAGTTCCAGCACAGCCTCCTCCAGAGTATGAAGTTGTGGAAATTGTCCCTGGATGTCTTCTAGGCAAGTCCGCAATCGACTTACAACCTACAAAAACAAAGAAAATGTATACAACACAAACTTGCTAAAGACTGAACAATATATTTTTTTCCTCTAGATTTACTCTCATATGAAAATTATATCATAAATTTTGTTTCAGTGATGTTTCATACAAAATACACACCCAACTATCAGACAGATTCCAATGTTTAAGAAGTACCTTTTTAAGAGTAAGAGGAGGGTTGGCCTCATCCCAGTGCTGCCCATCCCCCCACCTTAGCGACTCAGGTTCTGTGCCGAGCAGATCCAGCTGGTGAGAAAGGGACTGGGACATTGTGGGAGAGAGACCAGCTGAGTATGTGGACATGTGGGAGAAGGATCGAGACATCATATCCATGTTGGAACCCTGGGAGATGCTGAACTGTGGAGGCAGAGAAAGAAGTGGCAAGTTGTTAAGTTGACGAGTCTATTTGTTTGGTGGTTCCTCTCTGTGGATTAACAAGGTCAGCAGTATGAAAATATAAAGGATAAACATAACCCCAATTGTAAATAATAGTTAGTTTCTATTTTGCCTGTATGATAAATGACACAAGATGTATAATCAGAAGACTCCAAGTGCCCCTAAAACTAAGACACACTTACCTGTGAGTATCTTGCCCACTGCTCTACACGACTCTCCTTTTTCCGCACAAGGGTGAAGTTCCCAGTATTGTCGCACTGTGGACTAGCTGAATCTCGGCCATCAAATAGTATAGAATCCTGTAATATTATAAAATAACATATCTTTTATAGGGCCTGCTGAGTATCATCAATTTTCTTTCTCTCTCTTTCTCTCTCTCTCAAAAAAAAAAAAAAAAGAGAGAGTAACAATCTTAAGCCACTTTAATGTGTTACCTGACTATCTGTTCTCCTTGAAAGTCCTTGGTAATCAGAGACGGGACTGTTGCTATCTGTTCTTGTAGACAACGCAGCGTGAGAGGAGAGCAAACCTCGATATTCAGACAGCGGACTTGCACTGTCTGCTGTTGAGCTACGTGCAGACATACTACCAAAACTGCTATCGTGATCACACTCTGGGGACAAACCACTGTCCTTGCCGGAGGGAACCTGTACAAGCAAAGAACATCATCACTCAATGTGGAAATCTAAAAAAAAAAAAATCTACATCAGTAAATAGTAAGTTTAAATTAAATTTAGAGTCAAGATTTCAAATGATAAGATGATTAAACATTAAAACTGGAAAAAAAATATTTGATATTAAGTCAAGATTTCCAACAAAAGTAACCAACTTAAGAATTCAGACTTTAAACAAATATACTGCATCTCTGTCTATTCACTTGACAAATCACTTACACTTCCAGTATGTGGAGGTGAGGAGCTGAGGGTATGCAGGACTGGCGTTCTGCGCTTATTGCCTGGGGAAGTGGCAGACATGCTCGGTGTTCTGACCAAAGTGTCCTCAACAACACCATCAAGTGGGCTGGTAATGAAACGGTATTGCATTAAAAATCATAATACCATCTTCAAATAAAGAGGGTTAAAATAATTACAATATATGAACAGTCTACAAATCTTTGAAAGGAAAATTTTACTCACAATTAACTTAATCTTCAAAGTATGGGATGTTATAACACTAATGATTTGTAAATAAGAATAAGTGTAAGTGGGAAAAAAATAAAAAAATAAAAAATATATATATAAAGCTAAAAAAAAGGTTTTGACAGACTCAAATTTCCTGTATTCTCTTCAACAATATGAAACATTCAGTAGCAATGAGAGATGCAGAATTTGGCTTATAAGAATGAATATATGAACAAACATGAAAAATGTGATGGCACTATAATGACAAAAGATAAATTATCTATATTCATGTAACAAAATATAATGTAAATTACATGTTCACTACAGACTAAATGTTGAAAATTAATTCCTAATTCATATGGCAATAAACATCAGAACTATTGGGTAAATATAACATTGTCCTATTACCTCTAATATCAACTATGGCAAGGGTATAAAGTGCAAAGCATCACAGAAAATCATACTGAAGTTCTTGAAGAACTATTTTTTTTCTTCTCTTGTTATATATATACATATATATTTATCCTCACATCTTATGATCTTCCACATTGTTGATCAAATATAAGCAGAGAAGATTATTTGTTCAATATGCTGTTTCCAACCTCTAAAGGCACAGACCAATTAAAAAAAGTGAGAGAACTGCCAATATTACTCCCATTCTGACCTATCACCAAGCCTTTGTACACTCAAAAGCTCAAGCGAATAGAGGAACTTGGGGGAAAAAAGAAGTCATCAAGTGCTTTTGCCAAGACTTGGATGTCCTGTACTTACTTCCACGTTATAACAATGTTGAGTTTAAGTGAGCCAGAAGGATTAAGGTTGACAGTCATGAGTTGTGGATGTGGTGAGAAGAGGTCTTTCGTCTCACACACCTTGTTGCCTATCACAACCGTCTTACCCAAAACTCGAACTTCAACTGCCTTTATAAGCAACTGGAATAAACAATTAGTGTGAAAACCTCCTTGTTTTTAAGTCGGCCTAATACTGTACATAACCTAAGAGTGAAATAAATATGAACAAGCACACCAAATTCAAAATCAAAAGGAAATGAGAGATGGCTCTGTCTAACCCGTTCTGGGTAATGCTAAACACTTACTCAACTACTGAGAAAATATCATCCAAAAATCTAATATAGTTTTCTAACTGCTACATGTAATAAAGAAGCTGAACCGTAAATGATAACAATGAAATCTTACATATAAATCTAGGAAAAATCAAAATCAAACAATTAAAATTATCATTAACTTTTTAAACAAATCAGTGGTATTGCCCGTTCATTTTCTCATGCATGAATCGCCATTTCCTTCCCAAGATAAAACTCACCATTTCCCCAATGAGTCCCTTGATGACAGTCCTCTGGTTGTCCCACGTCTGAGAGTTGTCCTTGCACACGCGTCCACGAGACTTCCACTTCTGCGTACCATGCTTTAGGGTCACTTCAAACACATCTCCTGGACATAATCGTGCAAAGCCTTGAATACCTGCAAATGTAAACATGGCTGTTAATGGCTCTCTTTTCTAGTTTTCATTTGAATATATATATATATTTTTTTATTATTACTGTTATTACCCTTCCAAGACCTGCCACATCTTAAAAGGTTCAGCTTGGCCTGGGCATCTGAAGATGTTTTTTCATATTATTTTTTGATTTGTGGTATGACATCAGAGTCTAAATATGATATATTAGCAAAGTGATACGAATCTGCATTTGGTTGATCTGTTAGTTTTACAAATAAAAGAATATCTAACTGGTATTTTGAACAAAAAGAAATGCAATGCAAAATTGATAATCCACCCATGTGAAAAATGCACATAGCAGAAGGGACTACAGTAATCCTTTAAAAAGACATTGAATTTAAATTCCATACTTTTTTCTCTCTGACTCACATTCATTGACTAAAAACTAATTGTTTTTTTTTTCTTAAAAGCTCCACACTCATTAAACATGAACAATAACAGTAGAAGGAAGTCCACCAGTGCACAATATCCATAAAACAGATAAGATTAACAGTGCTATTAAACCAAACCTTAATCATAAAAACTATCATACCTTTCATTTCTAATGTTAATGTACCAATCAGCTGTTCAATCTGCACTTCCAGCGCACAAAGCGTTTCTGTACATTCCCTGTACCCTGAACGTACGTTGCTGAGAGCCGATGCTTTTTCCTTCCCTGGCGAGAGGGCATAAGCATATGCCATTGTTCTGACCTGTTGCACAAAGAAGGGTATATGTCAGTAACGAATTCATTATATTTTCAATACTTTAAAGCTTAATTTTTAAATGAGTGAAGCATCAAAATGATATCAATATTAATATAAAAACTACATTACAGTTGGTATACCAAGCACTACAAAACTTTTCTTACATAAATTATCTACGAAAATAGAGAGGAGGAACGGTATCTGGTATCTTACCCCATCACGCAGTTTCTGGTGCAGCGTGTACTGGTCTTGCAGATCTTCCAGTTTACTAAGATGGTACTCTATCCTCTTGAGGTAGCGCTCGGCTGCTTTAATTTGCTGTAATGTTTTAGGAAAGAGTCAGAGGCAATTGGCATTATTTGCTCTGAATTTTTTAATGATGCTACAGTGACAGCTTTACAAATTCTAAACAACAAATCTCTGAGTCAGACTATTTACATAATATCTTAAAGATGAACAAGTCTTCATATACTTGCACATTTGCCAGTAGAAATATATTTCAAAAATAAGTTCTGAAAATTCCATTTCTCCCAGAATTGTTGCAAAGTCTCAGCAACTATTCTTTCCCTCATTCTCTTGGGGCAAAACTAGCGAGGCTTTCATATGTTCAACAGTTCAACAACCTTTAACCTCAACACTGAAACTTTACTACAAGAAAGTCTCTCCATTCCTTGTTCTATTCTAAAGTCCTGGCATCTAGACAATAA
>NW_028234419.1:27604119-27606619 GCF_977035675.1 Penaeus japonicus
CTGTGTGACTGACATCATATACACGCAAAAAGACACGCACTCACCTGCCGTCGCTCTCACACGCACACACACACCGCAATTTTTTTGCCATTAAGATTTTTAGCCGACAGGTAATTATCATTGTTGATCAGGTGATTATCATAATCTCTCTTCATCTCCACAATTAACAATATATTTTTTTCCTACTATCAGCAATTCCTGATGCTTAGACATTTATACTGTTCGTGGTCAGTTTTATCAGTCCATCTTTTCCTATTTACACATCCTTATATAAATATTTACATATATTCTCATTTGTTATCAGCATAATATATCATAATCATATTAATTTATTTCCGAACTACATTACAATGCAACTATTATCACTTAATGAAATTCAAATCTTTTATTTATTGTAACTGGATTACAATTTTACCCAATTATCACTAGTCACTTCCGAAATTATCACAACTATTTTCAAATTTTAAATCACTTGGAAGCAGTATCGCTCGCTCGTTAATTTAATTAATAACGCTCAACACATGATATAAACTCAAGAATCCAATATATTAACAAAACTTCAAAGAAATGTCTTTGTTCTGATTGAGTGAAAATCATAAAACATTTCAGCTCGCACTACAAAAAAAAAAAATATATATATATATATATATATATATATGTATATATATATATATATATATGTATATATATGTATGTATATATATATATATGTATATATATAAATATATATATATATATGTATATATATATATATATATATATATATATATATCGGATGTAAAATAGTTCTGTTTAACCGAAACTTGTTTCAAATTCTTATTCGGGTCCAATGCGTTCTGCTTTTATAAATAAAGAAAAGCAAATGTCATCACTAGTTAGTTTGTCAAATGAGAGTAAAAGAAGGTATACAAAATGGGAAAGAAAAAATACATATAACCAGAAGAGCGACCAGCTGAGCCAGCACCGCCATGTAGCGAAGTCACTTCAGAACGTAAACAATCCCAAGTACCAGTGAAAAAAACCCTCCGAACTCACATCCTTGAATATCATGGCGACTTCGTATCTAACGTTAAACTTGATGAACACACACACGCTTCACTCAACGCATTATTATTGTTATCAATTCCACTTTCGCTTCACAGCACGGCAGTCTTTCCCGAGTGCAAGACGTCAACATCATGTGCTGCCATGAAGGTCCTTCCTGCTTCAACATCCAAGGCTCAGCACACGGAGCGGCGAGTCGAGTCCTTCCTTCCCGCGCAAGAGTCCCCACGGCACTAAGGACGAGCCAGGATGTTGACCTGACTTCTCTCTCCCCCCCTCCCTCCCTCCCCCACCCGTCCCCTCCCCTCCCCTTCCCGTCCCCTCCCCTCCCCTTCCCTGCCCCTCCTCCTCCTCCTCCTCCTCTGACGTGGTTGCCATCTACTATTTATAACAGGTCGTGACCGTATGTAATTTGGGGTTGAGTATGACACACAGCCTCGAGTTCAAACAGGACAAAAGGGACGAACCGAAATATAATCGATGGGGAAAAAAAATATTCAAACTCCAAATTGTGATTATTCGAAAACACACGATCAAAAATAATAACTATTGACTTGCGTTACCAATTTTACGATACATCTGCCCCTCTCCATTGCCCTCCAGCCTCTGCCTCCTGTCCTTCACCTTCCCCCTTCCTCCCCCTTCCCCCTCCCACCCCTACCCCTGCCCTCGTCCCCTTCCCCTTCCCATCTCTACCATGCCCCCCCCACCCCCGGCGGTCGTCCGCTCTGATGCAAATTGCCAACACGAGATTCTTTGACTCCGATTCTGCGAGAGGTCACACGGCACGTCCATGTGGCAGAGCTCAAGGTCGTGTCATGCACGCACACATGCACACATGCACACACACACACACACACACACACACACACACGAATATGCACATGGATATCATGTACACACGTACTCATCGACATATATACATAAAGGAATGCACACAGCATATGTAATAAAAAAAAAAACGTACATAAGAAGAAAAACGACACACACACACACACGAATATGCACATGGATATCATGTACACACGTACTCATCGACATATATACATAAAGGAATGTACACAGCATATGTAATACAAAAAAACGTACATAAGAAGAAAAACGAAAAATGAGCGGCAAAAACGAATGGAGACGCGCGTTCTTCCCCCGGAAAATATACACTCATACGTTCATACACACACAAGCCCGGTGCATGTAAACAGAACCACAGAGACTTCCTCGGAATTACCATGAGAAAGCATGGTGGCGTCATGTGTTTAAGGAGGGATTTTAAGCGAAAATAACTATTCCGCATTCCTACAGATGTAAATACATTGCACGAACACACACACACACAAACACACACACACACACATACACACACACACACACACACACACACACACACACACACACACACACACACACACACACACACACACACACACACACACACACACACACACACACACACACA
>NW_028234419.1:27621294-27626294 GCF_977035675.1 Penaeus japonicus
GGGGGGAGGGGCGTATTCAGCAGCCAGAATGTCTACACGGCATGACAGACAAACACATAAACACACACAGTCGTACACAGAGAAGCAGAGATTAAACACACAGCCATTCAAGCTCCTGGTAAATATGACCTACACGCAAATATGAACATCATAAAAAAATAATCAAACTTTACTCTGCAACTGTATCAGACCACCAATGCATTCAGAAACCACATACATATTGCAACGGCACACTGCATGAAACACGAACCACAGTCTAAAGCATTTCAGGCATACAGCACCCAACAATTGCATAAAAGGCATGAATAAAAAAGAGTACTTCCGCAATGCAATGTGCGCTATCAACGGTTTGAAACTGCATCTTCATCAGAGTTGCATAATGCAATATAATATTAAAACATTAAGTAGATATCTTGCACTGCGTATCCTAAATCCTATTTTATACTTTCTGCATTTATCCCAGAGAATCACAATGAATCACACACAATCACAATCACAATCACACACACACACACAC
Organism: Penaeus japonicus; assembly: GCF_977035675.1. NCBI lineage: Eukaryota > Metazoa > Arthropoda > Malacostraca > Decapoda > Penaeidae > Penaeus > Penaeus japonicus. The sequence continues at coordinate 27,621,812 of NW_028234419.1, forward strand.
ACACACACACACACACACACACACACACACACACACACACACACACACACACACACACACACACACACACACACACACACACACACACACACACGCACACACTATACATCACAACCAACCCCTCAGTCTCACAATACCCACCACAAATTCACTCCTCATCCAATCAACGACACACAATACAGTTACAAATAGCAAAGGCATCATAAAAAGCCTTCAGACGCATCCTAAGCCCCAGAAGAAGAAGAAGAAGAAGAAGAAAAAGAAAATGCATCACAAATCTTCAGAAAAAGTTATTGAGCGAACACGAAAGGTTCCTCATTCCATCCTCTTTCCCTCACTCCTTCTCCCTCTCTCTCTCTCTCTCACCTTAAACCTCTTCTCTCCCTCCCTCCCTACCACCTTGTATCTCCCTTCCTCCCTCCCATCCCTCACTCTCTCCCTTCCTCCCCCTCCCCCCCTCCCTCCCACCTCCCCTCCCTCCCTTCCCCCCCTCCCTCCCATCTTCCCTCCCTACATATCTCTCCCATCCCTCCTTCCCCCTCTCCCTCCTTCCTTACCCCTTCCCTCCCACCTTCCCTCCCTCCCTCCCACCTTCCCTCTCTCCCATCCCTCCCTCCCCCTCTCCCTCCTTCCTTACCCCTTCCCTCCCACCTTCCCTCCCTCCCTCCCACCTTCCTTCCCTCCCACCTCCCCCCCCATTCTCCCTCCTTCCTTACCCCTTCCCTCCCACCTTCCCTCCCTCCCTCCCACCTTCCTTCCCTCCCACCTCCCCCCCCATTCTCCCTCCTTCCTTACCCCTTCCCTCCCACCTTCCCTCCCTCCCTCCCACCTTCCTTCCCTCCCACCTCCCCCCCCCATTCTCCCTCCTTCCTTACCCCTTTCCTCCCACCTCTCCCCCCCCGCCCATTCTCCCTCCTTCACCCAGACGAAATGAACTCCAGATGAAGCGCACGGGACGACACGCGGCCGGAGAAAAAACTCTTGCCGATTCTCTTTCGGGGGAAGAGCGAGCGCGGAAGGGCTGCTCGTAACCTCCGGGTTTCTGTTTGTTGTTGTTGTTGTTGCTTTCTGTTTGTTTGTTTGTTTTCTTCTTCTATTCCATTTGAGGATTTTTTTTATTTTATTTTTTTTGGTTCTGTTTTCTTTCTGGATAACCTCTACTCTTTCTTTTTCTTTTTCTTTATGGGTTGCTTAGTTGTTGTTTTTTTAATATTCTCTTTTAACAATTCATTTATTTCTCTTTCTCTCTTTCAATCACTCGCTCGGTCTCTCACTGGCTCCCTCTCCTTCTTCCTCCTCTCCCTTCTTCTCCCTATCTTCTTTCTTCCTTCTCTTTTCTCTCTCTCTCTTCCTTCTCCCTTCATTCTTCTTCTCACCCGTCTCTCTCCCGTTACTTTTACCTATACCTCTTCCTCTCCCTCTCTCTATCTCCTTACCTCTTCCCATCTCCTTCCACTTACCATTTATCACCTCCCGCCTTTCCCCGCCATCCACCTGCCTGCACTTGTTATCACGCTATCACTGCCTCCCTCCCTCCATAACACGCGCACAATGAAGTGACTGATAATGTTTGTTTGTAAGCACCGCGCGCCCACGCTCACGCACACAAACAATGGCGGGGGAGCCACGGATACGTGTGAATGCCTGCGGGCCGTTTACAAGGGGCCGTTAATGCGGACTGATATTTGGGAGATCCACATCGGCTACGTGCAGAATCCACAGAGGAATCATATGGAGTCTCCACATAGGGGCATGGAGACTCTACATAGACACTAAATAACGCCACAGACATACATACATACTCTCTCATTCTCATTCTCTCTCTCTCTCTCTCTCTCTCTCTCTCTCTCTCTCTCTCTCTCTCTCTCTCTCTCTCTCTCTCTCTCTCTTTTTCTCTTTCTCTTTCTCTTTCTATTTCTCTCTCTCGCCTCTCACTCTCACTCTCACTCTCACTCTCACTCTCATTCCCATTCACACTCTCTCTCTCTATCTATCTCTTATGTATTATATAAATATATATATATATATATATATATATATATATATATATATATACATATATATGTATACATATATATATATATATATAATATATATATATATATATATATATACATACATATATATATATACATATGTGTATATATATATATATATATATATATATATATATATATATATATATATATATATATATGAGAGAGAGAGAGAGAGAGAGAGAGAGAGAGAGAGAGAGAGAGAGAGAGAGAGAGAGAGAGAGAGAGAGAGAGAGAGAGAGAGAGAGAGAGAGAGAGAGAGAGAGAGAGAGAGAGAGAGAGAGAGAGAGACTGATAGACAGACAGACATATCCAGAGATTTCACATGGCGACATAGCAAGAGAAACCCACACATGGTGATGCTTGAAAGGCTCTACATGAGAATTCAATAAGCAGAGTCCCTGAGATCGTAAGGAATCCAACATACTTCACAGCAAGACATGTGGTTTGTATTTAGAAAGGAGGGGGAAGAGGTCTTCGTACCGCATGGTCATCCTATCACATGATGAAAGTGCTATGTGGGCCTTAAAGCTCACTTCAAGGAGACCCTACATAGAGTGTCATATTCACCGCATCATCACACGGGGCTTCATGCAAGGATACGAGACTCTGCTAACACAAAGAGTATTACAAAATACGTACTGAAAATAAACGCATCGTAAACAAAGTGATGGTAATAATAAACATAATAAATTAAAAGATGATGATAAACATGTCCAACTGAAAAAATATCAACCAAGATAAGTGCTAATCACAACAGTTCTCTTCATTTTGAATATCAACCGAAATATCTGTCAATTTCCCATTATTCTCACTGCGTGTGTTCTTAATTTACTGCAATAAAACTACATAAAAAATAATAAAAAACAAACTTAGGACCCAAACCCAAAAGACAATTAATAAAAAAACACCCAACGAAAAAATAATACCAACCGAAATAACGACCACTCTCTCATTATTCCCACTGCGTGTGCAATCACTCGCCCTTCGCCGCCATTACAGCTGCTCGCATTGCCACTATCAATTACCTTACGTCGATCGCATATGATCGGTCGAATCAACGATACTGTCGAATCTCGCTCTAATTGCATGACGAATGGACTGCCTAGTTAGCGGGGATGAGTAAGGAAGGATGCGTCGATCAAAGCAAGAATATTCGGTAAAGTAATAGTAATAGTTTGGGTTCTTGCTCTTCCTCTCTTTCTCGGTGTTGTTCTTGTTGCAGTTGTTGTTATTGCAGCTGTAGTTAGTTTGTTTGTTTTTGTTAGAAGTGTTTTAGTGTTTTTTTCTTTTGTTTTTTTTTGCTGTACTTGTTTGTGTTGTGTCGTTGTTGCTGTTGATAAACATAATAAGAATTAATAATTTCACACTACAAGACATGCGTGTACCTGGTGTACCGTTGTTGTACCATGTAATTGCCATAAAGTGCAACTATGGAACTGTCAATGGCACTTGTTGCAGTGTGATTTTATTCATTTTTTTTATTTTTAAAAGATTTCTCACAGAGTTATTGTTGTCGCTTTTTGTTTGCGATATTTCGGTTATTGTTACTGAATTGGTTGGAGGAGGAGGAGGAGGAGGAGGAGGAGGAGGAGGAGTAGTGAGAGGAGGAGGTGGAGGTGGAGGAGGAGGAGGAGGGGGGGGAGGAGAAGGAGAAAGAGAAATAAAATTAATGGAAGGTGAATATGAATATCAACTGCATAAAATATAAGATAAATATAAGTACATATAGGTACAAGGCTGAAAACAGATCGTAAACAATCATAAACAAAATAAACAAAGAGAAGACAAAAAAGGGGGAGGAGAAAGAGGAGGGAGAAGGGGAGGGAGGGACGAGGAGGGGAGACTGCGAAATAAGAATAAAGAGGCACAAAAAGGTCAGAGTTAATGGTAGGGGGGGGGGGGGAGGAAAGTAGGGTAGAGGCTAGGAGGGGGAAAGGGGAAGGGACAGGGAGTTGATGGAGGTGGGAGGCGAGAGGAGGAGGAGGAAGAGAAAAAAAGGAGGAGGAAGAAGAGAAGAAGAAGAAGAAGGAAGAGGAATGGGTTAGGCTAGAGGCTAAACTAAAATGAGGGGAAGGGGGAAGAGGGAGGGGAGCTGGAGGAGGAGGGTAGGGGGGCAGGGGAAGGGAAAGGGGTAGGGAGCAAGGGGGAGAGGGATAGGGGAACGGGGGGACGGTGGAGAGGGGGGGGGTGGAAGACGCGCTGACTGGGCACGGCAAGAGAGCGAGGTGTGACGACCAACTGGGGAAAAATGCAGTTTTGCTTCTTTTTTCCCCCGCACTCAGCGGACAACGAAGGAGCTTGTGTTCAACGGACGACGTAGGTGCGGGGCGGACGGGAGGGGGGAAGGGGACAAGGGGGAGGGGGGAAGAGGGGAAGGCGAAAAGGGGAAGGGGGAGGGGGGAAGGGGACAAGGGGGAGGGGGAAGAGGGGAAGGGGAAGAGGAT
>NW_028234419.1:27636294-27651294 GCF_977035675.1 Penaeus japonicus
AGAGAAAATAAGAGGGAGGGGAGTAATAAAGGTAGGGAAGGGGGGGAAAAGGAAAAAGGGGGGAAGGAGGGAGGGAGGGGGAAAGGGAGAAAGAGGGAGAGATAGGGAGGGTGGAAAGGGTAGAAAGGAAAATAGGAGGGGGAGGGAAAGGGTAGGATCGGGGTAGGAGGCGTGGGGAGGGAGGCGGGAGGGAGGGGACCGGGATGGGAGGGCGGGGGGGGAAGGGTCATGGAGGGGGGGGGTAGGTCTGCCGGGGGGAGGGGGGAGAGGGGGGGGATCGGGATCCGCGGGGAGGGGGGGGAGAGGGAGGGCCGGGGGGGGGGAGGTGGGGGGTGGACCACGGGACCGGGGGGGACGGGTCTGGGGCGGGAGGGTGGGGGGGGGACTTGAGGGGGGCGGGCAGGTAGGGGGGAAGGAAGGGGGGGGAGGGAGGGAGGGAGGACAGGGTAGGGGGGGGGAAGGGCGGGTAGGCATTGCGGAACGGGAGGCGGGGGGGGGGGGCGGCGCAAGTTGGGAATGGGGGAGGGGGGTGGGCGGGGGGGAGAGGGAGGGGGGAGAAGGGAAGGGGGGGGGGGAGGGGGAGGGCAGGAGCAGGGAGGGAAGGGAAAGGGGGGGGCTGTGGAGGGAGAGGAGGGAGGGAGGGAGTGAGGGAGGAACCGTAGGAGGGAGGGAGGAGTGGGAGAGGGAGCGGAGGAGGGAGGGGAGAGAGGGAGGGAGGGAGGAGGGAGGGAGGGAGGGAGGGAGTGGGAGAGGGAGGGAGGGAGGGAGAGAGGAGGGAGGGAGTGGGAGAGGGAGGGAGGGAGGGGGAGGGAGGGAGGGAGGGAGTGGGAGAGGGAGGGAGGGAGGGAGGGAGGGAGGGAGAAGCAGAGAGAGAGAAGGAGAGAGAGAGAAGGAGAGAGAGAGAGAGAGAGAGAGAGAGAGAGAGAGAGAGAGAGAGAGAGAGAGAGAGAGAGAGAGAGAGAGAGAGAGAGAGAGAGAGAGAGAGAGAGAGAGAGAGAGACAGACAGAGAGGGAGAAAGAGAGAGGAAAGAGGGAAGAAGGGAAAGAGAAAAAGGGAGGGATAAAAAAGTAAAGGAATGGGGAAGAGAGGAATTAGGGAAGGAGGAAAAGATATAAGAGATATGATGGAAATGAATAAAGAAAGAGAAAGAATAAGAGAGAGAAAGAGATAGATAGATAGACAGAGAAAGAGAATGGAGAGAGAGAAGAGAGAGAATTTCGTCCCACAATAATGACATATAAACAGGTAGTTTGTATTCAAATTGGCTTTATGAATAACACGAAAACCGGTTTCAGACAATATCACATGAGTATCTTTTTTCTACAAGGCAGAAGGCAATACACTTTCCAGAAAAAATAAATAAATGGAACACGAAGCAAGAAACGGGAAAGAAAAAGGAAAGGAAAGTGAAAATACAACTTATATAAACAAACAAACGACAAAAAACAATGCAAAGTTCACGGGCAAGAACCTCGATTCTCTCAATGAGGAGTGCGTGCGTGCGTGCGTGCGTGCGTGCAAGCAGAGCACGGCGTCGGGGGGGGGGGGGGGCTGTGGGAGTGGGAAGGCTAAGGGGAGGAGGAAGGGGAGGGGAGAAGGAGGGGGAGAGGAGAGGGGAAGAGGGAAAGGAGAGGAGAAAGGAAAGAGAAGAGGGGAAGGGTAAAACGAAAGAGAAAAGAGAAGGGGAAGCGAAAAAGGGAGGGAGCAAGAGGGGAGGGAGGAGGGAGGGAAGAAAAGAAAGAAGGGAATAAGAGGGGAAGGGAAAGGGAAAGAGAGAGGGAGGAGAAGGAGGGAAGGAGCGAGGGGGGGGAAGGAGGGAAGGAGAGAGAGAGGGGAAGGAGGGAAGGAGAGAGGGAGGGGAAGGCCACGCCCTACGCGCTGCCGGTGTAAGTCACAAACCAAACTTAATAAAGAAGATCAAGCCATTAGAGGCTCCCGCGCCTGTGTACCCGCGCTCGTCTTCTCCCCCTCATTACCGCCTGCCTCATCGTCTGCCTCATCGCCTTCCTCATCGCTCTCCTCTCGCACCTGCCTCGCTCTCCGCTCGCTCTCGCCGGCCTCATATCGCAGCCTCACACTCACGCATATCGAGAGGAGATCAGCGCCACCCACAGAGAGCACAACGCCCGTAAATATGCAGCGCTTAAACACAGCTAAAAGTCAACCATCCATAGTTCCCTGTCGCTTAGCGCGCGTCGCAGCACATGCTCGCCCCCCCCCATCCCCCCAAAACAGCAACTCTGTATTACAAGCACAGCGCCTCAGACTTTCAGATATGTCACAGCATAAACTCATTCCAACCACAAGCACAGCGCCTCAGACACGTCACAGCACAACCTCACCCCGAGCACAAGCACAGCGTCTAAGATAGATCACAGCATTACTTTATCCCGAGCACAAGCACAGCGCCTAAAATGCAGCGGCACATCTGCATCGCCCGCAAACAGCACCTACGACACAGCACGGCGTAAAACCCGCTTGCTAAAACACAACATAGCGGTCTCGCCCCACACACAACGCCCACAGCACGACACAACGTCACCCACACGCTGTTCGCTCACCCGGCTAAAACACAGCACTCCCCCCCCCTCCCTCCCCTATCCCCTTGTCCTCCCTCCCCCATCTCCCTCTTCCCTCATTGTCCTCCCTCCCCCATCTCCCTCTTCCCTCCTTCCCCCATCTGCCCCCCCTCCCCCCTAACCTTCAGCTGGCAGTTCCATCCACCGAAGCATCAGGCATCGGCGCTACGTCACACCCACAGCCGCGGGCGTAGACGAACGAGACAAAGTGGGAGAGGGGAGAGGAGAGAGAGAGAGAGAGAGAGAGAGAGAGAGAGAGAGAGAGAGAGAGAGAGAGAGAGAGAGAGAGAGAGAGAGAGAGAGAGAGAGAGAGAGAGAGAGAGAGGGGGGGGGGGTGAAGAGGAAGTAGAAGAAAAAGAGATAGATAGAGAGAGAGAGAGATAGAGAGATAGATAGATAGATAGATAGATAGATAGATAGAGAGAGAGAGAGAGAGGGTGAAGAGGAAGAGGAAGAGGAAGAGGAAGAGGAAGAAAAAGAGATAGATAGATAGATAGATAGATAGATAAATAGATAGATAGATAGATAGATAGATAGAGAGAGAGAGAGAGAGAGAGAAGGAAGAGAAAGAGAGAGAAGGAAGAGAGAGAGAGAGAAGGAAGAGAGAGAGAGAGAAGGAAGAGAGAGAGAGAGAGAGAAGGAAGAGCGAGAGCGAGAGAGAGCGCGAGAGAGACAAAAACGGCAATAATTCCCAAGGAGCTCATTCCCCTCCTTAAGGTCGGGCCGAATCAAAGGTCAAACAAGTTCACTCGCGGCTCATCATCATCATCATCTTCATCGCCGTCGTCGTCTCGCTCGCCTGTGAGAGACGAGCTTCGTTCACGTCGCTGCTTGCGTTCTCGGTCGCTCTCGCCGTCTGTCTCTCTTGCGCTCCTCTCTCTTGCCGTCTCTCTCTGCCTCGCCGTCTGTCGCTCAGTCTCCATTCCCCTCTCCCTCTTCTCTTCCTTCTCCTTCTCCTCCTCCTTCTCCTTCACCCTCACCCTATCCTTCTCTCCCTCTCCCTCTCCTTCTCTAATTCTGCTTCTCTCCCTCTCCCTCTCCGTCTGATGCAACTTCGCCCCCGTGCGTCTGCGGACTCGATTCTGGCTTTCGTTGTTTTCTTCATCAGATCAGCCGACGGCGGGGGCGACCCTACGACTCAACAATGCATATAGCCTCCCTCCTGACTCAGTCGATTGAGGCCAGCCTAGCACGCGCTGACTCTGCTGCGTTCCTGAGTCGTTTGCTGGCGAATAGCGACTCGTCTACGCTCGCTCTGTGTCTACTGACTCTCCAAAGAATGTGCCGAATCCGTAAGACTCACGCATGCAACTCAACTGACTCAGTGACGCGTGCTCTGACTCAGCTGATTCCCCCAATCCCTTCACTTCCCACTTCTCCCCCCCTCCCCTCCCCTCCTCATGCAATTGAACTGACTCTCGCAAACTGATTCACTCAAGTTCTGACAACCGCTTTAACGCTACAACGCGCGCCTACGCTACCCACACAGACAACCACACACGCAATCGGACAAAAAAAACAGACAGACAAACAAAAAAACAAAACAAGAAAAGCAAAACAAAGAAAAAATAGACAAGAAGAACAAGAACTAATAAAAAAAAACGAACAACAACGAAGAGTCAGGCGAGGAAAAGAAAAACACTGTAACAAGGAATTACAAAAAACAAGGACTTCTTCAGATACATAATACGGAATGAATCACCACTTTCACTCTCCCTTTGTACGCGGACACGGAGGCTTTATGTCGAGGGTACAGGCGCTACAGTGAGGCGAGGGCGCGTGGGGGGAGGCGGGGGCGGGGGCGGTGCCGATACAGTGCAGGGGATAGGGTACAGTGATATGGGTGTGGTAGGGTATAGTGAGAGGAACGCGCGGGAGTGGTGACGGCGCAGATAGAGTGCGGGGGCCAGGGTATAGTGATATGGGTGTGGTGCGGCGCTGATACAGTGCAGGGAGGTGTATAGTGGTATGGGGGTTGTACAATGATATGAGTGTGGTAGGGTATAGTGAGTGGAGCGCGCATGGTTGGTGACGGTTCCGATACAGTGCGGGGCGGGGTAGGGAGGGGGGGGGGTGTAGGGAGGGTGTGGCAGGGTAAAGTGAAGGAAGTAAGCGGAGATGGTGACGTCCCGATCGAGTGGAAGGGTATAGTGGCAGTGGACTACAATGGAAATGTAGCATGGTGCAGTGATGATGTGGAGGGATATGGTGATACAGTGGTAGGGCAGGCATACAGTAAAGGTGTAGAAGGCTACAGTGAGGTGTGTTATAGTGCCTTAAAGGTGTAGAGGGGTCCACTGTGGGCTTGGCAGGGTACAGGCATGGACAGGTACAGTGACGGTGCTCGACGGTGCATTGCCACGGCCATCAACACACGAGAAACGGCGTACATTCACACCGTAGCACCAAGGCTGTTGCGCCGGGGGGCCGTCTACCATGCGCGCTGCCATGTGGTCTTGTCATGCAGCTCACCACGTGATTTGTCATGCGAGTGTGGCACGTTTTCTTTCCGTCCCGCAGCCCCCTCCTCGCCATGCGGTTTGCCATGTGGTTTGCCATGCATTCTCCTATGCGGTCAGACATGCGGTTTCCAATGCGGTCCGCCGGGTCGTGCGTCCGAGTGCCAACCATCTGCAGTCGAGAGTGCATGACATTTCAGCCCCACCCGCTCGGGACGCCGACGGAGGAACCGACGGGGCCCCGGCCGAAGGGCGTCATTCTCCTGGGAAAATTTGGAACCTCGTGCCTCCCTTGTGCTTTCTGTGCGGAGGCGCCCTATGTCTCCTCTCTCTTTCTCTTTCTATTTCTTCTTTTTCTCTTTCTCTCTGGCTTTCTTTCTTTCTCTGCCTCTGTCTCTTTCTCTCTGTCTTTAATTATTTTCTCTTTCTTTTTTTCTTTCTTTCATTCTCTCTCCCTCTCTCAATTGCCACTCCACAATGGCGGCACCACCATCATATATCTTCCTTGCGGCCACTCCCTCCCGCCTCCCTTTGCCTCACAATGCGTTTTGACTCACAGTTCCTCTTGACTCACAATTCATCTTGACTCACAGTTCCTCTCGACTCACAGTTCCTCTCGACTCACAATTCTTCTCAACTCACAGTTCCTCTTGACCTAAAATTCCTCTTGACTCACAGTTCCTCTTGACTCATTTTCCTCTTGACTCACAGTTCCTCTTGCTCACAGTTCCTCTTGACTCACAGTTCCTCTTGACTCATTATTCCTCTTGACTCACAATTCACTTCGGCGGCGTCGTGTGATCGGTTCGTTTGTTGCGTCACTCACTCATGTCGCTCAATTATGTCGCTTACTCGTGCCCCTTACTCATGCCACTCAGATATGTTCCTCATTCATGTCGCTTATCCGTGTATTTCAGTCATGTCACTCATTCATGTCTCTTCGCCAGGCCACATATTTCAGTCTTTACTCTTTTTTTTAATGTCTCTCACTCATGTCACTCGCTCAGCCCATTATTCATGTCTCCCACTCATGTCCTCCTCGTTTATGTCTCTAACTCACGTCGTTCAATCATGTCCCTCCCTCATGTCACGCCAGAATGTGACACGGAAACAGTTAAAAAATTGACTCGTGACCATTTAACGTGGCGGTCCCCCCCCCTCCCCCCACCAACCCCATCCACCCCCGTCCTCTCGGCCCTAATTCATTATTTTTCTTTCGTATTTCTTATTCTTCGTTATTTTTAAAATGTTTATTGTTTGTCCTTTGTCTCTGTTAGCATGTGTATCTATCATTTTGTTTGTTTGTTGATATGTATGTATGTATGTATGTATGTATGTATGTAAGTATGTATGTACTTATGTATGTATGTATGTATGTATGTATGTATGTATGTATGTATGTATGTATGTATGTGCGTATCCATCTATCTTTCTATCTATCTATTCATATCAACATTAACAAATTTATCTCCTTTTCTTGGGTTTCCTTTTTTTCAACAGCCTCTTTTTCAATATGTCGCAACACTTGCAATTGCAATTTTTTAACCTTCCTATCCCCATTTGCGCCAGTCTCTTGTTCTTTCCATATTGCTATCGTCTTGGTCATATTAAAGAAAACAAAAAGAAGAGAAACTAAAGAAGAAGAAGAAGATAAAATAATAATAAGAAGAAAAGGAGGAAAAGATGATGATTAAGAAGAAGAAGGAGGAAAAGAAGAAGAAGAAGACAAGGAAGAAGACGGAAGAAGACAAGAAGAAGAAAACAAGAAGAAAGGGTGTAGAAAAAAAAAGTGTTTGTTCAAAGAGGCCTTTCACATGAGCTTTTCGGCCGAACTACTTTCAAGTCCGCGAGCAAAAGCTTCATGAATGGTCGTTTCTCTCTCCAGACGCAACAAAAGCTAAAAGGTAGATTAGGAGGGAGGGAGGGAAGGAGGGAAAGAGGGAGAGAGGGAAGGAGAGAGAGAGAGAGAGAGAGAGAGAGAGAGAGAGAGAGAGAGAGAGAGAGAGAGAGAGAGAGAGAGAGAGAGAGAGAGAGAGAGAGAGAGAGAGAGAGAGAGAGAGAGAGAGAGAGAGAGAAATCCTTCTAACAACACGCACCGACGCAGTACGACCTCGCAGCCCAGACGAGGACGACGACGACGACGACTTCGCCCCCACCGCCGAGTCGAAAAGCTGCGCCGAAATGAAAGTATTCCGACGTCATTACTTCCGCGCCTCCAAAAATATCTCTCCTGCTCGAGCTTTTCTTTCGCTCAGGACGAGGAGGAAGAAGGTGGGGGTAGGAGGAGGGGAGGAGGAGAGGGGAGGAGGAAGAAGGAAAAAAATATATATGTAAAAGGACGAGATGAAAGACTCAGAGAGAAAAGAGGAAAGAAATTGGAAGGTTTTGGAGGAGGTGGGGGTAGGAGGAGGGGGAGGGGAGGAGGGGAGGAGGAGGAGGAGGGGAGGAGGAAAAGGAGGAGATAGGAAGAGGAAAAGGTGGGGGAGGGGAGGAGGTGGGGAAAGAAGGGGAAGGGGAGGAGGGTAGGAGGGTAGAAGGTAGGAGGAAGAGGAGGGTAGGAGGTTAGGAGGAGTGGAGGAGTGGAGGAGGGGAGGAGGGGAGGAGGGGGAGGAGGAAAAGGAGGAGATAGGAGGAGGAAAAGGTGGGGGAGGGGAGGAGGGGAGGAGGGGAGGAGGGGAGGAGGTAGGAGGAAGAGGAGGAGGAGGTAGGAGGAGGAGGAAGAGGAAGAGGAGATGAAAGGAAGAGGAGGTCGACGACGAATAGAGGGACGGAGATTAGACAGTCCCCTCCTCTCCCTCCCATCCATCTTCCCCCTATCCCCCTCCAATCACCCCTACCCCCTACCCGCTCCCCGCTCCCCCTTCCCCTTCCCCCTTCCCCCTCCCCCCTTCTTCCGGCAGTTTCCCGACGGGACATCGAGTCAGCATGGGCGGCGTGGGCGGCGTGGGCGGCGTGGGCGGCAGCGACCGAAACGAAACGGGCCGATCCCGCGGCGCTGGCACCACGGAGGCCGAAGAGGAACGGATGCACACGGAAGCCCCGCCTCGCTCGCCGGATGAATAAAATGGCAACAAATAACCAAAAGAAATAGAAAGAAAAGAAAAAAAAAAGTTCCTCACGCGAGAGCGAAACATTCCGTGCAACAATGCCCTAAGAGAGCCGCGTCTGCAACAGCAACTTGAGCAAAGACAACGGCGCCCCGGCGTCATCTCGGGCAATGTTGCACGGTGGCATGTTGAGCAGGCGAAGGGAAGGTTCTTATTGGAGGGGGAGGGGGAGAGGGAGGGGGAGGGGAGGGGGAGGAAGGGAGGGAGGTTCTTATAGGAAAGATGGCACGTGGTAGGGGGAGGGGGAGGGGGAGGGGGAGGGGGCGGGAGGAGAGAGAAGGGGAGGAGTTAAGGAGATGGGAGGGAGGGAGGGAGGGAGGGAGGGAGGGAGGGAACAAGAACAAGACGAGGAGGAAGAGGAAGAAGGGGGGAGGATAGGAGAAGGAGGAGGAATAGGAGCAGGAGAAGGAAGAAGAAGAAAAGCAATATATGAGGAGGAGGGAGAGGAAGAGATGGAGGAATAAGAGGAGGAAAAGGAGAAAAAAGAAAAGGAAGAGAAGAAGGGGAGGAAAGGAATAAAAAAAAAATGAAAGGAGAAAGACAGAAGAGAGCAAAAGAGAGAAAACCCGACAAAGAGAGGCGAATGAGAGAAGGAAGAAGAGGGATAAGACGGAAGGAAAATGAAAATATAAAGAGAAGAGAAGAAAATAGAGATATCGAAAAACAAAACAAAGAGGCAAGAGGAAAAACGCCCCTAAAAGATAATAAACACAACGAATAAAGAAAAAGACGCAACAACAAAGAAGGAAAAAAGAAAGTGAAAAATATAAGGGAAGAAAAAGGAAAAAAAAAGAAATCGAACGGCAGAACGGCAGAAAGAAATGGGCTCAATAGAGAACAAGACAGAGGAGAAAAAAAGAAAGAGAAAAAGAACAGAAAACAAAGAGAAAAAAAACAATGAGAGGCGAAAAGAGTAAAACCAAGAGCACGGAAGGAGGAAGAAGGGACGTGGACGCCGGAGGGCCACATCGCCGTATGTTCTTCCGCCTGTCAATCACCCGACGCACAAACACTCGCACTTGCACTAGCCACTCGCCACTCGCCACTCGCATTCACACTCGCATTCGCACTAGCCACTCGCATTCTCATTCACACTCGCCACTCCCATTCACACTCGCACTCGCCACTCCCATTCACACTCGCACTCGCCACTCGCATTCACACTCGCACTCGCATTCACACTCGTCACTCGCATTCACACTCGCACTCGCATTCACACTCACACTCGCACTCGCCACTCGCCTTCACACTCGCACTCGCCACTCGCCTTCACACTCGCACTCGCCACTCGCCTTCACACTCGCACTCGCCACTCGCCTCCCCTCATCATCTGAGAGATTTGCCTGATTCTACTCTGCTTTGTGTCTGCTCTTTGAAGCTATACATGTGCTGTCCTCTCTGGGCTTCTGATGCAGTTAGTTTGATATTGAAGACCAAGCTAAATATACTGTATATTATCTATATGTATCCATGTCTAGATAAATAAATAGGTAAGTAAATAAATCTACAGTATCTATCTATATTATCTCTATGTATCTATGTTTAGATAAATAAATAGGTAAGTAAATAAATCTATCTATATTATCTATATGTATCTATGTCCAGATAAATAAATAGGTAAGTAAATAAATCTATCTATCTATTATCTATATGTATCTATGTCTAAATAAACAAATAGGTAAGTAAATAAATGAATGAATCGATCTATCTAGCCATCAATCTAACAACGTATCTATTCTGTATATAAAATTTTGTGTGTTCGTTTGTTAGACTGTCTGTTTAGTACCGTTTTTTTTTCATTATTCTTCCCTCACTTCTTCGCTTCTCCCTTTTCGACTTATCTCTACTTTACCTTGTTCAAGCCACGCGCTCTTCCCTTCCATCCGTTTCCCCTTCCTCTAACCTCTCTCCCTTCCCCCTTCCTCCTTCCTCTTTCCTCCTCTTCCACCTTCCCCTCTTGTCAGCTTGCCTCCGTCCCCCTCTCTCCCCCCCCCCTCTACTAACTTACTTTTCTCCTTCCCTCGCAAATCACCTATGCCTCCTTCTCTCATCTCTCTCCCTCCCTCTCTCCCTCCTTCTCTCCCTCCCTCTCTCCCTCCCTCCCTCTCTCCCTCCCTCCGTCCCTCCCTCTCTCCTTCCCTCCCTCCTTCCGTCTCTCCCTCCCTCTCTCCCTCCGTCTCTCCCTCCCTCCCTCCGTCTCTCCCTCCCTCCCTCGCTCTCCCCCCTCCCCTCCCTCTCTCTCTCTCCCTCCTTCTCCCATCCGTCCTTGGCGTTATCTCTTCCCCTCTGTGCTCGTCGCCGCGCCGTGCCGACAGGGCCCGAGGCGCTGCTCCCAAGCCCCGCCGTCATGTCTTTAATAGACGAAGATTGGCACGGCGGTTCCCCGAGGGAGGGCCTCGCGACACAACGGCCGACAAAACCTCACGTCAGCGCCCTTCGTGACGACGTGGATGGGTGTGATTGCTGTGTCAAGTGACTGGGTGTCGGGCGGTGCCAGAGAGTCAATTGCAAGGAGGCGTGAATATGAAAACAACTTTCCTTTTTTTTTTTTTTTTTTTTTTTTTTTTTTTTTTTTTTTTTTTTTTTTTTTTTTTTTTTTTTTTTTTTTTTTTTGCCTGGGCGAAATGGTACAATTCAATTCCGTGGAGCTGGCGCCGAAACTTTTCTCGACTGGTGTTAAATGGTCGCCCCGTTGTTAGTCTCGCCAGCCAACATCAACATCAGCCGACAGACTTCTAGCAACGTCTCCCAACACTCATCTTGTTAGAATCAATTTTGAAAATGATGGTGCAATTGAGTCATTGCAAACAGAATTAAAGAGAAACTATATATCATTTACAACACTGAATATAAATAGATATCAAAATCCAGCAATCTTGATCATTTTTAGTATCACTTTTATCATTATCCTTTTTATCATCATTATCATCACCATTGTTACTATCATCATCATTATTGTTTCCGTTATTGTCAAGAATCTAAAGATACTTCTCACACCCGCCGTCGGCGAGGCGGGGTCGCTCCGTGATGACACAGCTGCCTATGGCACCATGTGTCATGCACGTGTGTCACTAAGCCCGCCATGCCGCATGCCTCCGTTCGAGTTTCTCATGTTTCTCGTGCCTTCTCCTTGGCATGACAATCTCATGACACTCTCCTTGGCGCTCCCTGGCAAGAAGGCTCTGGACCCGCGCGCGAGGTGTCACTTGATTCAAGGGGCGACGGGCGCTGAACGCGAGGTGTTCCTTGTCGATGTTCAATGGTCGTCTGTTCTTTGCATGAGCGACACTGAACGGCCGTCGTGACTCTAATGGAAGCCTGGGCTGAGGGATAGAAGAAGCAGAGAGAGGGAGAGGAAACGGAATGGGGAACAGAGAGTGAGAGGGGAGTGTGATGATGATGATGGCTCGTAATAGCCAAAATTACAGCGCCGGCAAGCACAGGTCAAAGTTCGCTCAACAGCCCTGTTGCTCCTTTCGAAAATCTCGCGCTGTCACGATCCATCGAGACAACACAAGAGGAAGCAGAAGACAGTCGACAACATTTACGACACTGGAAAACCCCGACGAGCGGGCATTTGGCATGTCGCGACCGCCGTGTTTGTAAACATCCCCACGACACAGATTCCCCGCCGAAATTCCTGCTCGGTACGAGACAACGAGCCCCTCGGCCGCGCGTCCTTTCTGTCGCAATTAAGGTCGTCTGCGGTAACCAGCACCACCGTGACGCCTCCACTCAAGAGGAAAAGAGGCGAAAAAAGAAAAAGGCGACAGAATGCGCTGTCATAGGCCTAACCACCAAGTGCCAATAAAAGCGAAGTAATTGTACGAGAAACGTCATGCCAAATTGCACACCGTTGTCAGGCGTCTGGCTGGTAAGTTACGTAACGTCTATGAAACTGCCTGGCTGTTTGTTGTTTCTTGGGTTCGCACAGCCATGCTTTTAGGCGCACTTCTTGATTCCAAAATGCTCTTTGACGATAACTAGGACACTGGGGGCTAAATTCTACACTACTGCGAAATATATTGCATTGTTGGGTGTGTACACAGCTGTTTAGTACAGATGCCTCTCGCATTCAGATACTAAACTAGCGCAGGGATTTTGCCATAATTCCTTGGTGTATACAGCAATGTTGAGGTGTTTATTGCAGAGCTTGGCTGTGAACACAAAAAGGCTGGCGTGTATCACATTACTGGAAACACACAGTATAACACTGCGATGTTTACTTCACTCTTGGACTATTCCGAGACTCTTGGTGGTGAGCCAGAATGTTTCCATCGGGTGTTAAGTATTCAAGAATAAAATCATATAAAAATAAAATAATACTTATTCCTGTAAAACAAAACCTACAAGGCCAAGACGGGCGTTCTGTGTTGGTCCCATGCGCGTCTGTTTATAATGCGTCGAGTGCAATGTGGCTGGATTGCGCATTTAATTACCTTACGGTACTTCGTGCATCGCGCTGCCAAAGAATCCTGGGAAATACGTTATAATAATGTTCTTGTATTCTCGCCGGCATTCGTATTGTAATGAAACAGGTACATAAAACAAGTATAATTACACTCACACACATTGTACACATAGACACCTATAAACGCACAGACATACACACTTATAAACACACACAGACACGCACACACACACGCAAACACACCCCCACAAACAAATACACACAAACACACACAAATACACACAAACACACACACACACACACAAATACACACAAACACACACACATGCAAACAAACAAACAAACAAAAACACACATACACACACACACCCACAAACAAATACACACAAACACACGCAAACACACACACACAAACACACACATGCAAACAAACAAACAAACACACACACACACACACACACGCAAACAAACACACAAAAACACACACACACACACACACACACACACACACACACACACACACACACACACACACACATACACACACACGCAAACAAACACACACACACACACACACATACACACACACACAAACATACACGCACACACACACACGGGGAAGGGCAGCGCAGGGCCGGGCAGACCTCGGCGATGATGATGGCGTTGAACGGAATGTAAACACATGTTAAGCTTGTATACAGTGGCCATGACGTTACCCTTCCCCCCCCACCCCCACCCCCCATCCCATGTTCCCTTCTTGCCTCCTCCATCTTTGCCCTCCCCCCCCCTCCCTTCCCTTCCTTCTTCCTTTCTTCGTCCTGCTTCCTCCTCCTTCGTCTTCATCTTCGAATTCGTCTTTTTCTTCTTCTTCTTCTTCTTCTTCTTCTTCTTCTTCTTCTTCTTCTTCTTCTTCTTCTTCTTCTTCTTCTTCTTCTTCTTCTTCTTCTCCATCCTCTTCCTGCTTCCTGCTTCTTCCTCCTCCTCCTCCATCTCTCGCCTCCTACCTCCATCAACACCCTGTCCCTGTCCCTTCCCCTTTCCCCCTTCCCCTTCCCCCCTCCATCACCCCTCCTCCCCCATTTGGCGTGACGTCACCCTCTGCCCTGCTTCCTTCTCCTCCTCCTCCTCCTCCTCCTCCTCCTCCTCCTCCTCCTCCTCCTCCTCCTCCTCCTCCTCCTCCTCCTCCTCCTCCTCCCTTGACCTTGGTTCATCAGTCGCCTCGCTTTTTTCTCTCTCTCTTCCTCGTCGGATGTCTTTCTCACTACCCTGTTTTTTTTCTCTCTCCTTCTCCTTCTCCTCCTCCTCCTCCTCCTTCTTCTTCTCCTGTTTCTTCTCCTCTTCCTTTCACATTCTCCCTCTCCCCTTCCCCTTCCCTATCTCCTTCCCTTCCCTCCCATCTCCTGCCCTTCCCACCTCCTCCATCTCCCCTTACCTCCCCTATCTCCTCCCCACTTTCCTTACCTCTCCCTCTTCCTTCTTCCTTACTTCCTTCTTCGCTCACATACCTGAATTCGCGAAAAGACTCCGAGAGGCCAACCGGTTCTTACCTTAAATAAACAGGAGAGAAAAAAAAAGGTATAAATATCTGAGGGGGGAGGGAGGGGTCATCATGGGGGTGATGATAATGATAATAACAAGAGTAATATCAATAATAATCATGGTTGTGGTGATGATGATGGTGGTGATAATGGTGGTGGTGATGGTGGTGGTGGTGGTAGTGATGATAGTAATAGTAATAAAAAATAATAGTAATAGTAAAAGTCATCCTCATAGTAATAGTAATAATAATGGCAATGATGATGATGATAACAATAATAATGATGATGGTGACAGCCTAATAATAATAATGATGACGATAAAAAATATTAATCATGCTGATAATGATAACAATAATAACAATGACAACATCAGTAACGGTATTGATATAATATTACCAATAACAACATTAACAATAATATTAATATTATACAAACAATGCTAACACTACTAACGACGACGACAATAATAACAAACAATCCTAATTCACAATAAAAATAAGAACAATACACAAACCACAAAAAAAACAATAACAAAGGAAAACCAAACGAATTATCCTTTTTTCCTACAATTCCCCGAAAATTTGACCTCCTGAACTAGCCTCTCTTTTTTTTCTTTCTTTCTTTCCTCTCCTTTCCTTTCTTTCTTTTCTTTCTTTCCCTTCCTCTCCTTTCCTTTCTTTACTTTCCTCTCCTTCAGAACTTTTAGTCTCCAACGCGAGGGAAAATGGGCGAATAATGGGCGTATTACTCAGAGCGCGGCCGAGGGAACGGAGGGAAAGGGACGGATACAGTTATGGTTACGGGAAGTTACGTGGAGTTAGAGAAAGTTACAGGGAATTATAAGGAGTTATGGGGAGTTATAGGGAGTTATAAGGAGTTATAAGGATAGGTTCGGTTACGTTTAA
>NW_028234419.1:27672276-27674776 GCF_977035675.1 Penaeus japonicus
GCTTCGACGGAGCAGCAAGCAGTGGTGGTTGTAATGGTGATTGTAGTGACGGTGCTGCTCGTAGATGTAGTGGTTTTGCCAGTGGTGGTGCTTGTGGTAGTGGCCTTAGTGAGCGATGCCAGTTGTGGTGGTGGGGGGGGGGGGGGGTTATGATCTAAAATTAATTCGTGATGACGGGGATAATGATACTATGAAGTCTAGGCCTATACCAGCGGTGGTCATGACTAGCACTAATGGCAGTGACGATGATGACTATATGCCGACAAGTGCATCCTTATTATTCCCGGTATTGTTAATGGTAAGGCCTAGCTTTACTCATAAACCGACTCTTAGTGCCATGCCACTATGAAATGGTGACGAAATGATGACTTCGATGGTGCTAGCTGGAGTGACGCTAGTGATGGCGGCAGCAGACACGCAACTCACGAGGTTCCGTTGATTCCGTGAGAAAAAAAGAAAAGATTTGATTGCGCTTCACCCTCAGACGCCGATCGAACGCGCGTGTGCTGCGAGTTCGATTGGTTTGTGTGTGTGTGTGTGTGTGTGTGTGTGTGTGTGTGTGTGTGTGTGTGTGTGTGTGTGTGTGTGTGTGTGTGTGTGTGTGTGTGTGTGTGTGTGTGTGTGTGTGTGTGTGTGTGTGTGTGTGTGTGTGTGTGTGTGCTGAAGGGGGGGGGGAGTGCGCGTGCGTGTATTTGAGTTGCTGTGCTAGTCTTCCTGCGTGTTAGACGAGCGCTGCTCGAGGGCCGTCCAACGCAGGCGAACAAGCCAACGGCCAGAACAGCCTCGGCCGACCAGGTCTCGAGAGCCACCGCCCGTGCACCATCCCTCGCCCCTCATGGCTCTCCTCGCCTTCTGAAACGGACTCAACTCACCTCAGAATGGGCGTGACTGAGCTGGCTCCTCATGCTCGGCGCGGGCGCGGGCGTCGCGAGGTCGTCGGGAGCGTTAGCAGGCATGAGTGGGGGGACACATGGGTGTGGTAGCGACTCCGGGGACTCCACCTTGGCGTAAGATGGACGGACCTCCTGCCCGCGAGCTCCTCCTGCCTCCACTCCTTCACTCCAGACACTCCCTTCTCTACTTCGCAGGTTTAGATACCTTCTATACCCCGCTTTAGCTCCTCTATTTTTTTAGAACACTCGGTAATCCGTTTACATTGTGTTTCGACTCACTCTTTTCAGCGGCGTGGCGACTCCTCGACAGCCGCAAGAGAGCTCGGGCGCGGCAGGAGGCACCGAAGACACCAATGATAACACACTAACTTGGCAAAATTGGCACTTAAGGAACACTGCGCGTCTGGGGAACGCGGCGCGGCTCGAAGTGAGAGGAACGAGTGTTTATTTACTTATTTTTCCGGTGTCATCTGCGCTTTCATTGCTTGTGTTGCACATCGGATACCAAGGGGATTATGGTACAAGTGATACTCCAAACAGAACTTCTTGCTGCCTTTTTTGGGTTACTTTTCAAGGCGTCGCCGACTTCTCAAGCGCAAATGACAGATGACAGAAGTTTTTATTTACAAATGAGATTTTTCCCGGACGTTTCTACATGTTTTACTTTAATTTCGAAGATGTCACAACATGACACATGAGTTTGAAGGAATACGGCTGAACACTGCCGCTAACCATCACCTTACTTCTCACTTGCTTAACAATCACTGTTTACACCGCACTTGCTCAGCCCCGGACACACGTGCTTCCGAGTTGCCACATATCGCTAGACTTGATAATAAAACCTATCGGTACGCCGATCACAGAATATTTTTTTAAAGATGTCCACGCCTAACTCAATAACAAACCACGCAACCAAAACCCTGCTACACAAATTAACAAACAACAAGAGGCAAGGAGACCAAATCAAATAATATCCCCATTAATAGAGTAACCAGCCTCTCGAGCTCGGCCAGGGCTCGGCGGACCAATAGGATCGCTCGTTACATCGGCTCTCGGTCACGGCGCCGCGCACTTTGAAGAAATGTTCCAGCGAAAGCACATCAGCTGTTCTTTCCGACGGTTAGCGGTCTCTCCGCGCCCCGCTCTCACTCCGCTGACGCTGTGATTTATTTCAACGTTTCTAAGATCTTTCCAGAATCAATGTGTGGTCCTGTCTGGCCTCGTTTCGGATATGTACGTGTTTTACAGGAAAATGGTTCTTTTCCGTATTGCAAGAGGACACTGATTGGTCTACTAGGTGTTGCATAATGAATGATACAATACAGTAGTTTAAATATACACATCAAACGCACTTCTTGTAATGTTAAGCCTGTAAACTATACCGTCTAATCATAGTATGTGGGGAGAGGCCTGCAAACTGTAACCTAATTAACGCAGTCAAACGCGTGTCTGTCTGTAGTACTGTAATATAATTATGTAGTGGGCCATTAGTCTTAATAATCTATATGATTTCAAGAAGCATGGAAGACAAGTGTATATTTAAAAGTGTATAAATTTCACCATTATAGTATTTTTAAGACGAAAAGTTTTATTACTCCTTAAATATT
>NW_028234419.1:27692276-27709776 GCF_977035675.1 Penaeus japonicus
GTTTCTTAAGTTTCTTAAATTAAAGCGGAATGGTTTTCATTTTTAATCAAATACACTAACACGGGCATTAGTCTCCAATATTCGAGTAATCAAAATACGAAAGCAGAGCAGGTTCTAAAACAGCATCAGCTTATCAAAAGCAAGATGTTTACTCTTTGCCGCCGCAAAATTCGTGCCAGTCGGCCTTGGATCATTGACTATTTCGTCCTTACATTTAACTAAGTTATCTTAATATACTTCAATCGAAATGGAATTGACCTCATTTTGCTAAAACAAATTCTAAGCCATTAGAGAGACTCACCATTTTCGTCTTAAGTGACTCATTGCCTCGAAATGGTCGCAGATCCATGAACATTTTAAAGCTAACCTCGTATGCCTTTGCCGTGGGGGCAGAGGTGGGACCACATCTTTTAACGTCATCATATAACAGACAATGACGGATCAATTTGATACATTAAAGAGAAGAAAGCAACTAATCAAGTGAATTGTAATATGATATAAAAACGAATTTCGGCGGAGTGTAGTTTTGACTCTCATGCTAGAATCTAAATTCATAATTCAAAGCTCTGTTGGATTAAAGTATTCTCGGGTATAAATGACGATTAACATCACATCACTGTAATGCAAAACAACTTCATGGTTCACTTATTTCGTTTCATGTCGGTAGAGTAATAGCAGAAGTGTGACAGTTCGCTAATCTTGAAAAGGGCAGAAAAGGCAAGACACAGGTACACACAGGGAGAACCTTTCATGTATAGAGCTTCTTATCTGCTATTCCATCAGCACGGTTGAATATTTTACCATTTCAATTATAATTTGCTTTCTGCAACACTCATCACGCTCTCGGTAGTCGTGCATATGTGTGAAACTATTCTAAATAGGAGTTTATAAAAGTGTAACAGTTGTGTGACAAGTAACAAATATCATGCAAATGTATGTTTATAATCTGTGCTTGTGACATTGTTATAATAATATTAACATGCTAAAAATAAAACACCCTCTTTCTATTGAACTTAATTTTAATAAGACTTGCTCAGTGTGGTAAAGAAAAGAACATAATTCAGAAAATGTTTATTGGTGGGGAAATAACGGAATAAAATATAATACATGTCAAAATTTTAATAAAAGTAAAAACAGAAAAATAAGCTTATAAATTGCTTTACAGTGCAAAATAACACCCTATGTCTATACCTAGCTATGCAACGTAATAAAATATTATTACCAAGAAATGTAAAATGAAAGAAACTGAATACCACTTTATTTCCTCTTCTAAATATCAAAACACTGCATCACAATTAAAAATAATTTCTAGTCTAAGTCCTTATACGAAAATAAAAAATACTATTTTATGACACACATAACAACAAACAGGCATGATGAATATTACGTCATTAATAATTTACACTACTCTTTGTGAATAAAACATGAACCTCAACAGCACAGACAGTCACTGTGGCATTACAAGCCATTTAAAAGCGCCATTTATGACACAGTAACATTTCATTGGACCCTAACACAAGGTAATACCTATTTAACCGACAATATAGGAGACAAATTCCGGTAAAAAGGCGAAATTAAGAAGGTACCCACAGCCGGATGGCTTTTGACATCTATGTACACAGTAAGGACGACTGAAGGTAAAGCTGCTTACACTTCTCTTTGGTGGTTGGGAACTGACGAGTATGTCTAAAACTCCCTGTCTATATAATCCAAGGCCTGATATTTACTGTAGTTCCGTTTATAGCCTCGTTTTAATCCGAGGCCTTAACCACACATCCCCTTTCTATCACGTAGCAGAAGACACTGGCACGGCGCCAGAGCCATCTCTTGACAGCCTTCGACACTACGCCGTAGAACTAGCACCTTTTATCTACAAATAGAATTCGGACTCTATTTTTTAAACATCACTCCAGTGTGAAGGAGATAAGAATCACATAAAAATTCCCTGGTCATTCGAAATGAGAAATGATCAAATCATCCCTTGAGAAGGTCATTTTTTCGTATATTTTAGTTTTGAAAAGATGACACCCCCGCGACCCGGAGAAGAAAACAATCTGCCATCTCAGGCACACGAGAGGCCGCCTATCTACTTCTTTTCTCCAAAAAACATACTTCAAGATGGGTATCCTCGAAAAAATAGGCGAGATTGAAAAGGAAATTGCTCGCACGCAGAAAAACAAAGGTATTATATGCGTATCAGTTGGAAATGCATAAATAACTTCAGTGTTATACCGAGGTGAACGGTAGAACACATGTATTATAAACCGATATATAAAGATATACTTACATTAATGTGTAGATACAAAATGACAATAATTTTCAAACCTCAAAAGACATCTGGAAAGAATGAGAGTTCAGGTACCTAAAATCTAACACATTTAGAGGGCAATATCTTATTTTCTGTGTGAATGGTGTTGATCATTATGAAAATCATTATGACAGATTTCTTTAACAATTTATGGAATGTAAGACTTAAAAGTTAGATAAATACCAAGTTTCTCTATTAGCTTCTGCTCTATACATTGTTGTAAAAGCTTGGCATTGTCTTTGTAAGTCTGGTTTTCAGTCTCACTTCTAGGTGGGAAAGTGAAAAGTGGTGATTATTAACTTTTCTTAATATTATTTAAGTCGGTATGTACATATATTCAAAGGATGTGGAAAGTTGTAGAAAAGGGCACAATAACAACAATGTTTTTCACCAAAAACGATGGTGTTTCTCAATTGTGATTCTAATTTTGCTATGGTGATTTTATTTAAAAAATCCCAATACATAAGTGTCTGTATGATGAGATCTAATTAAATAAAAGTACTAAATAATCACTTCCACTTATCATGAAGACATTTCACTGTTTATTCTCACATAGTCATCAAGAAATAAAAAAGGAGTTAAGTATTTTATTGTAATATTAAGTTAATCTTAACAGCTTGACCAGAGCATATAAATATAAATAATTTTATGGATGTATTTTGAGGAAATCAAGTATTTAAAAGTTTTCTTACATGTCCAATATTTGTGACATGTAAGAAATACAGGTTGCATACAGGTTCTGGCTGTAAAGAATATCGTTGCAAAGTTAGATCCAGATCGTTCTGTTAATGTCAAAGCTATTTGATCAATTTACATTAGTCTGTCATCTCCCGAAAAGAAGAATGAAGAGAACTGACCAAACTAACTTTCAGAAGCCAAATAAAGTTGATTTTCCCAGGAGCTTATTGACAATACCTTCTAACTTGCTTTCCCTTGCAGCCACGGAGTACCATCTGGGTGTCCTGAAGGCCAAGTTAGCCAAGTACAGGACACAGCTTCTGGAGCCTCAGGGCAAGAAGGGAGAAAAGGGAGAAGGCTTCGATGTTATGAAAAGTGGTGATGCCCGTGTGGCACTTATTGGTTTCCCTTCAGTGGGTAAGGTGAGCAATCGAGCCTTTCAAGTGGATTAAACCATGGAGAAATATTTGTAATTTATTTGTTGTTTTTCAGAGAGATTTATTGCATGAAGTGCTTATTCAGTAATTTTGGTCATTTGAATTGATGTATCACTTTTGTCATGTCACTTCTCCGTTAAGTTCCCTTTTTTGTTTTCCTTGCTTTTTTGTTTAATTTTAACACTAACTATAACAAGAAAAAAAGAAAATTTATTTATGAATGACTGACTCTTATGGAATGAATACCTTGAGATCACTAAAAAGCAGTACAAATTTGTAAACCAGTAGTAAACACAAGCGCAAAAGATTACAGGTAGTGAATGTTATTAAAAGGATGTATGATTTGAAAAAGATCTAGTGTAGTACTTCTAGGATTACAACCTTTGAGAATCAAAGAGTTTCATCTTGCATTCCTAGCCCTCTTGCACGTGTGATTTGTGTGTTCACATCACATTATTTGGATCCTGTGCAAGCAGAGGATACATGAGACAGGGCACTGCACATAAATATTTGCTCAAACTAAAGCTGTTTTGTCCAAATCACATTTTTATGACATAATCAGGGCATCGTTTTAGATATATATATGTCTCATGATTTTATGCATGAACAGTCATAATGAGCCAGTGTTTGCGTGGCATATGGACTGATGAAAGCTCTCTGTTACACAATAACAACATGGAAACTGATTTTGAAACTTATTGTACAAGAGAGGGTAAAGGAACTAAATCCTTATTATTGTCATAAGAATTCACATTCTTGCAGTAGCAAGCTCTTCATAGTTTCGATAACAACAAGTTTTATATGAAGTGGCATATGGAATTATATGGAATATGGAATCATAGATATTAAGGTTAGAAAAAATAGAACATTGTACTGATGATATTAAAGGATGTTTAGCAAGATGTTGTCCAATATTTAGCACATCTCCATTAATAAAAGTGTCAGGTAATGGGAGATTGGGAGTCTTTCATTCTGGTATAAATTGATAAGTACTATCATGCCATAAAAATGTGATGTATGATGATTGGCTTTTCATCACTAAAGGAGATGTTAAATTCAAAGGCTAACCCATATATTTTTTTCTTGAGTTCTGTCATTGATATTCTTTACAGTCCACACTGCTGAGCACCTTAACCAACACCCAGAGTGCAGCGGCATCATATGAGTTCACAACCCTCACCTGCATCCCCGGAGTCATTGATTACAAGGGGGCCAACATCCAATTGCTCGATCTTCCAGGTATCATTGAAGGAGCCTCACAGGGCAAGGGTCGAGGTAGACAGGTGAGGAACCAGTTAATGTATATAGTCTTTACCAGGATGCATATTTATTTGCTGTGTTCAGAGATATGTGAGAGGAAGATTATTTTAGATTTTATTATTAGAGTTAAGATTTTCTTTTCATTCTATTAGTATTTTAGTTATTTCAATTTTAAAGGACCTATACATGCAGCATTACAGTGAATTTGAATTATAACTTAATTCATATTGTAGAATATGTTCACAATTATTGTTGTAATATATTGTTTCCAGTTGTTCTACTGAGATTGTTTCATATCAGTAGATCTTGTTAAAGATAATATTTCTTCTTGACAGGTTATTGCAGTAGCTCGCACTGCTGATCTTGTTATCATGATGGTGGATGCTACCAAAGCTGCGAATCAAAAAGACCTCCTGACTGCTGAACTTGAGTCTGTTGGCATCAGGCTCAACAAGAATAAACCTGGAATCTATTTCAAAGTAAGATTTTTACCAAGAGAAATTTGACCTATACACTGCATTTCAGATTCATCTTTCAAGTTTATGAAAATTGTTGTCCATAATTTACATTGTTCCAGTCATGGAAATTGAAAGAGAATGCATCACTTTTTCTATGTTTATGACAATCCCTTCTCATTGATTTTTTTCCTTCCCAAACAGCAAAAGAAAGCAGGTGGCCTGAAGTTCAACGCCACTTGTGCACTGACTAGGATCGACGAGAAGATGGTTCAGATGATTCTGCATGAATACAAGATTTTCAATGCTGAGGTATGATGAGGAAACCATGACATTTTTTATTCCGGTGTGGACTAATTGTTTTTGTTTGCACGTTGAGAGGGTGAAAAGGTGGGAAGAAAAAAAAAAGTAGAAATTGAAAAGAGAGTTAAACAAAAAGGGGAAATCATATGGACATAACAGTAAAATAAGAAAGACCACTATATGCATATAATTTATTTAGGATACTGTTACATTGATAATAGAACTATGTTGTTGATGATGTCATTAGCATTATAATAGGGATTATTTCCACAACTACCACCTTTTCACAAGTGTCCTCTCCTTTGTACCCCATGGCAGGTGCTATTTTTTAGAAATTCGTGAATCACTATGTCCTCTACCCCCTCCCCCCCTCCCCCCTTTGATGATGGTTATACATAAGTTAACTTTGAATGTAGGCAGTTTTCTGCAGAATTTGAATATTTATAACCCAGAAAAGAATGTGCCTATTTGGTAGACAAATGAAATACATCTTTTGAAATGTCATATTTGTTTTTGGTTGTTAGTACTATAATAATGATTATGATGGTAATGATAATAATAATAATAATAATAATAATAATAATAATAATAATAATAATAATAATAATAATAATAATAATAATAATGATGTTAATGATAATGATAATGATAATGATGATAATGATAATGATAATGATAATAATGATAATAATAATTATGATACTGATACTGATATTGATATTGATATTGATAATGATGATGATGATGATGATAGTAATAGGGATAATAATGGTGATGATAAACATCATCATCATCATAATGGCCATCATTATTATCATCATCATCACCATCATTATCATCATCATCATCATCATGATCATCACTATCACTATCACCATCATCACTATCACCACCATCACCATCACCAAATTATTGTTATTATTAGAAGAAAACCATCATCACTATCACCACCATCACCATCACCAAATTATTGTTATTATTAGAAGAAATCACCTTCGTCATGACTTTTTTTTGCCTTTCAGGTTATATTCAGGGAAGATTGTGGGGCTGACGACTTAATTGACGTGATAT
Source organism: Penaeus japonicus (assembly GCF_977035675.1). Classification (NCBI taxonomy): domain Eukaryota; kingdom Metazoa; phylum Arthropoda; class Malacostraca; order Decapoda; family Penaeidae; genus Penaeus; species Penaeus japonicus. The sequence goes on from NW_028234419.1 coordinate 27,698,789, forward strand.
CTGCCAACCGCGTTTACATGCCGTGCCTCTACGTCTACAACAAAATCGATCAGGTGTCCATTGAGGAAGTCGATAGAATTGCTCACACGCCCAATACTGTGGTGGTTAGGTGGGTACAAGTTCTTCGTGTTTGTGGTTTTCATTGTGATATTTCTTAAGTTTGTTATTGTAAATATGTAATGGTTTTATATTCATGGTGTTTTGGGGATTAAAAGTTTATGCTCTGGATGGAAATTCATGTTGTAGATTTACAAAGTGTGAAAGGTTAAGTTAAAATGTTGAATGAAAATGTATCTGCATCTGCACTTTTTGATGAAATTTCCAGTGTTGTCTCTAAGAGTATAGACCTTACTGTGTATTTTTATTCACCTTTTGGATAGTATTACTAAGTTTGTTGCTTGATCATTTTAGGATATTTCATGTATGGTTTTCATATTTTGTCAATTACACATAGATATAGGTGAATTATCTGCCCCATCTTTTCGTATGTTAGCATACTCGGTTACAGCAATGCAGATGGTAGGAAAAACATTAGAGCATTTTATATTCTATATATATGCAGTATGCCAATGTCAACTTTATACATCCCATTGCAGTTGCAACATGAAGTTGAACCTCGACTACCTGCTCGATCGCACGTGGGAGGCCCTCTCTCTCTTGCGCATCTACACCAAGAAGCCAGGGAGAGGTCCAGACTTTTCCGACCCCATCATCCTGCGTGGAGGAGCCTCAGTGGAACACGTGTGCCACTCCATCCATCGGTCTATTGTAGCGGTCTTCAAGTATGCGCTTGTTTGGGTACGTTCGTCAACTACTTGATTGTTATTTTGTATGTTCATAAAATAATATTAGAGTTCATATAGGTGTGGGCAAATGATCGGTTGATGTGTTGTGTTATGGATATGATTATGTTTAAGTGAATTATTTTGATATTTTTTTAAATAAAGAGCTGATAACGTAGTATTATTAGCTAATATATTATTTGTTATTTATTTGCGATTATCACTCTGGAAACAAGAGTATTAATATGTATGCATGTGTTTCCTTTCTTCTCAGGGGAGGAGTACGAAGTTCAACCCCCAGCGTGTTGGTATACACCACATTATGACCGACGAAGACGTTATTCAGATTGTTACCAAGAAATAGACAAGTTGCTGTTAGAATCTGTTATAACCATTTATTGTTAGGGTTGTCACGTTTGTTACATCTTTTGGCAGTTCTAAAATGTTTTGATCTTTGATATCAAAAAAAAAAGAATGGAATTTGTGTTGTTTGTCTTTATTTTTGTATTTATGTTTATTTTTTATTATTGTTTATTGATTTGTTTTATATACCGAATACCATTTTTTTTTGTTTCCTTGTGTTGAAATTTGTCAGGAAAACATTGTGTTAAACAATGGTTAGAAATATTTGGTTATTATATACTTCATTGCCATCATCACTATCATCTTCATATCATCATAATCATTCTTGACAATTACAGTACATGATTCCCACAAGGAAAAATGTTAGTTCTTTATAATTATATTCAATCACTAGTTTGCAAAAGGGAAGTAATCAACGCACAGGATAATCTTGGCTTCACGTATTCAGTTACTGAATTAAAATAAAGAAAAGTAACGATAACAAGATTTAGGTAAGAAGCATTGGTACACCAGCGTTACAGGCCTTTGTTTTCGTAAACACATGATACAGGCGAGTTATGTGGATCCTTTAGTTCCTGAAAGAGATCCAAGATTTTTCCTCACAGTGAGAAAAGTGGAAGCAGCTCCAAAGAAGAGTGCAAGGAAATCCAATAGTCAACTCTTTCCTTCCTCTCTCCATTAAAGATTGTGTCTAAATCTCAGTGGCTTGTTTTTGTATACAATTTTTATATGCTTTTTTCATGTGCAGAGAAAATATGAAGTGTATTTTGTCATGTGATTGATGAAATAGAGGTTTTATCTGTGATACAGAAGAATTACTGAAAGGATTCTTTTTTCAATAGCATACAGATACTTAGTTTAACACAGGAAATGAGACTGCCATTTTCCATGATGTTGGAATAAAGTAACTACAGGCAGTTTATGCTGAATAACTCAAAACATTATTGCATTTGAAGTACTGAAGCTTACCTTAGATTACCAAATTAGAAATGGCAAACTGCAAATGCTGTTTTACATTATATTTTAAAGAATATGAGAAAATAAAGTTTTAAACAGTGATTATTTGTCTTGAATTAACATTAAGAATATCAGGAAGATGAATTATGCTGAAGTAGATGTACTGTTTATGTAAGTCTTACTTTACCTACAAACTGCAGACTTTTGATGTTGCTTCGGAAAAGACAGTGAAAACTCCCAAGAAGGACGACCTCAAGAAGTCTCAGTGATGCTATTGTATTGAAAACCAAACATTTCTCTGAATAGATAAGGGAGAGGTTTTTGTAAATAAGGGGAAAAAATCCATTTGGTGTAAGATAGCATAAGTATTGGCAAGAATTATTGAGCAAAATGCTAGCACTGAAATGGTAGGTGTGTTCTTGGTTACGGTCCTTTACTTTCCCAAAGTAAACGATGCCTTTGTAAAGTTTTATATTCCTTTACTAAAGTATCTTGCTTCAGAACTGCCTCATGTATGAAAAAAAAAGAAAAATCACCAGTACTCAAAAGTTATTAATATCTATATGCATGACCATTAAGTTTTCATATTTATTAATTATTGTGATGGAAATAGTTTTCTATGGAATGGAAACTACACAATAAAAGATTTCTTTCTCGGAGTCCTCTCTTTGACCTACGTGCCATCCACTTAATTATAAGTAATTAATGAAATTATTAACCCATTCACGCCGGGGCTATTTCGGCTTTTAACCCAAATGCTCCGGGACGTTGATAATTGGTGCGCTACGCAATTCCGGGAGGCTACCGCATAGGCCTTAACTCATTCTGGGGTCTTATCTTTTCTTATGACGGCCGGCATTGAGGTGCCATCACCTTACATGACGGCCGGAGTTTGGGCCAAGAAGGTGACGTCATCACTTCTTGCCATATGCAGGATTTGGGTTAATGGTTAAAATGCTGGGGTATTCAAACGCATAAGCCTAATGCCTCGGGATTCTTAGGTGCACTAGCCATGAGGGAGCGCTGTACGCCCGCTCACCTGGTGCTCTGGCCTTGACTAAATATCTTGTCTCCGGCGTCTGACCCAAAAAACACTGAAAGTGATAGCAAGTCAACCGGCGTGAATGGGTTAAAGGAGAGTGTGATGTAGAAATATTGATCCATGAAAGAGGTAAAAATACAAATACAGAGGAAAAAAGGAACTATGTTTCATGTGAAGGTGCACTGAACAAGCTGGTGATGACTGACTCAATGTAACAAGATCCTGTACCATTGTTGCATTTCTGATATTTATCGTCACTGCTGATGATTATTAACTAATTAGCATGACCAGTGTCTCAAGTGCATCTTCACCATAGAAAAAAAGAAACATAGGTAGCCCTGCAGAGATAAAAAATATGTTGAGAGAAAAATGTCTTGTACCACAAAAAGTGTTGCAACTTATTTTTCTCTCATGGTTGTCTCTTCATCCAATCTCTCTCCTTTCCTCAGGATTGTTCAATTCCCTGAAGATGCAACCTATCTTATTGCAATAAAATAGAGAAAGAAAGTGGTGAATAATACTTATAGTAACTCAATCCAGTACTCGGCTGTAAATTCGGAAAATAATTTCCAATTACTTTTTTATAGTTGCATATAAATAATGTTTAGTTTACACTATTTATATTACATACAAGAGATAGAAAGTCACCATCAGATTTTGTGTAAGAAGAGTTTGTGATTTGAGCACATTATATATAGAGTGTGAAGATGTAGAAGGTAAAATAATCAGAGGAAAAAAACAGAAAGAAAGGAAAAGCAGAAAAATAATAAAATAAAAAAAGGTAAAGAAAAAGGAGACAGGAAGAGAATAAAAAAAAGAGTGGTGAGAGAAAAAAGAAAAGGAAGTAGGCAAGGAAAAGTACAAGTAGAAGATGAAATGAAAAGAAGAAAAGGGATAAATGAAAAGAAGAGGAAGAAGAGGAAAAGACAAGAAGAAAAAGAAAAGTAAGTTGGAAATAAAAGAAATGAATAGAAGAGGAAAATAACTTGCTTTAGAAATAGCTGCAGTAAAGGATCAAATGAGAAAAGATGTTATTTCTCAATCAATTTTATTAATTTTCAGATATTTTACAATTTTTTCTTGCATTCTTAAATAAGGAAAATCACATTCAAAGAAAAGTCAATATCATATAAAACTAAATGCATATTCCAACAATCAAATTTGAATTAATTAATAATAATAAAACATGTATGCATACATGCACATACACACGGACACACGCAAACACACAAAGAATATCTTGAATAGATTTCACACAATATATGACACTGAGTTATAACAATCATGTAACTCATGATAATAGCCACTACTGGTTGTCTGAACACCTTACTTCTTTGGTATAGTATAAAATTCATTTGATTCAGCTCATGTCACAACTCAACTAAGCACACTGAAAGTAATTGTTATCAGCTGACTCTATTGTCAACCAATGACTAGTGGCACTAAATCTGTATCCTCTGTCGGTAAAAATGGATAAATCTGTATCCTCTGTGGGTAAAAATGGAAAGTGTAAAAGTGTACAGTGCTTGAATATCAACACAGTGATCAGGAAATTAAGTGGCAAAAACATAATCATATCATTCACTTAAAGTAATATTGCTTTTCATAAACGGTATTCTCTAGTAACTACACATGATGAACTATTTCCTTCTGTTCTTCTATTACACTGACTGTTCTTGAAACATTTCAGTTTTTCTCCATGAATATAAAATATATGTTTTTTCTTCACTCTAAGTAAAACACAGCTTGCACCTTATAAATGCTATATAGCTTCTTTGCACTCATTAAAAAAATACACCATAATAAAATATATGCATGTAGCTTTCATCTGTAAACAAAAATGCATCCTTCAACTTTGCCTTTCTAATACAATTCATCACAAAAATCTTTACCTGGAAAATCATCCTTCCTAGATAACACCTAATATAGCACTATCTACACCGTAATGATACAGTAAGCGCATGATACTTGTCTGATTTCAGTATGCAGGTACATCTGAGGAACTCAATCACCTCCACCAGAAGTTAAAACAGTTCTTGAAGGCACCGGTGACGGACAAGCTGGGCTGCCCTGGAAGCAACCTCCTCTGTTTGTATTCCCGCAGCTTGACCCCGGCCACAACACAAACCAGTTGCTGGAGAAGAGCAAGTGCCACAAGGACCCCGAGGAGGAGGGCGTAGCAAGCACCGGATGTTGTTAGGCTTGACCTTCAGGAAAGAATAGAAAGGAGAATAAGGATTTAATACAATACATTCAACTTACATGTTTTGAGTAGCTTTAAGAATCAAATACATTAGCTTACTTTATTATATACTAAATTTGAATAATTTTCAAGCCTTTTTTTGTTTCTATTTTTGAAAAGGGATCTGTAGAAAAATGTATTTTCTTACAAACTGCACACAAAATAAACTTGCAAGAGAGAGAAAGACAGAAAAAGATGAGGAGGGAAGAGACAGTGAGTGAGTGAGTGAGTTCAAGTCCTAACCCAGTTTAAACTCAGAAATTTACACACTGGTATTTACAAAGAACAAATTTTAAAAAATGTTACTTACTGAAAATCAATAAAGGCATCAGAACATGTTTCAGGAACAAGTATGTCCATGAAATAGATGTTGAGGAGTCGAGGGTGACACACGGTGGTCAGGCTAAGATGAAAGCCGTAACACAAGGCAATCAACCCGAAGAACAAACCACCCATAAACCATCTATCATTTACATGGCTGATGCAAGTGTCCAACCTAAGGAAAAAGGAAAGAACAAGAAAATGAAGAAAAAGCAAAACAAATTCTGGTATCTATTGTCATACATACATACATACATAAATGCATATGCATGTATAATGAATAAATACAAAAAAATCTGCAATTTAAATAAAAATGCATCTTTTTATCTATATGAGATAAAAAAGGGAGAGATCTACTTGAAAATCGTATCATCTCTTACCAAATCACAAATTACAAATCTCCTGTTCGATTCCCAAGCAGAGCCTTACCAGACACAATGATGATCCCGCATAAAATAGCAGATGCCACAAGTGCGGCAGTGAGATGCCAGTCTCGGAACTTGTTGCTCGCATTCTCCACAGATCCTCCAAGCACCAGACTCAATCACGTCGTCATACACATTGTCTCCTTTCTTTTCCGGAGGGTCAAAACCTGCACAGGCTGTGGCTCTTACAAGATACAAGCATGTTCCTGAGAGCCACACAAATATCAAGAAAACCAGGTTCTCATACGGGCTGATCTTCATGTAAGCAATCACTTGCGTGTAATAGATCACGAGGAGAACTACCATGGATGAAGCAAGCCAGGTGAGGTAGAAATGAGACCTGGGATATTTCTTCATGTCTTGGGTGTCACCTGATTGATAGGTAGAGGTATCTTTGTGCACAACTTTTCTTCTTAAAAATCTGTGAATAGAAAACATCACAGTTGGCAGAATAAGCAAATAAGTAATGAAAGTGAAAGTCCATGAAATACAGCCCAGGAGGATGAAGAGCGGTACTAGCGCTGAGCCACAAGCAACGTCTGGAGGGACCTTCTTGGCTCCTCCACACCATGGTATCCTCAAGCGATCTACGGTAGTTTCCATGATTCTTTCACAGCTTCCAGCATCCACATTCTTCCATGTGAGCAACCTGGAAACAGAGATTATTTTGCCTGAATATGTAACACACGAAATCAAAATGTTTAAAATTCAATTTTGTAATTTGTTTCATTTTGTAAATATAGTTCCTATACTTCCTGAAGATCCATTACGAAAAAAAGAAAAGAAAAAAAAGAATCAATACTCACCTGTCAAAGGCTTCATCAAGGTCCTCACAATTACAAAAGGCCCCTAGAATGTGAGATCTTTCCCCTTCTCTGTTTATGTACTCGCAGCAACAGAGCACTGAATCATCTCTTTCTGGCTGTTAATAAAAATGCAGATCTACAATAAATACTCAATCTGAAAATATTTAGGAAAAAAAATTATAATGAAGAAAGAATGTAAAATCTAGCCTCTATCCTACTGCTTAGATTACAAAGATTGTTTATATTCATTCGTTTAAGAATGGGTGTCTAACCCAGAGTAAATTTTCTCATGTGACGGGTACATTCTCCTGCTGTATTCTCATAATTTCTGGCTCTCTTTCAATGAATTATTAACATTCTAATACACAGTTCCTACGTTATCCTTTGTGCTCTTCCTAGATGCATATAGTAATAGGAGATTCATCATGTGTTTCTGTAATTTTATATTTAGTAGAATAATGTTCTGTTTTTGATTACCTATTGCCTACTTCCTTGGAGTTCCTCTATAACTGGCTAATCCTTAAAAACTGTCAACTTCAAACTAGCGCTATAATAGAAAACCATAAATGTAACTCAAAAAAATGCCTTCCATTTATGGATAATATGCAATCAAAAAAGAATAATCCTAGAATCATATCATTTAATATCAAATTCCTGAAACAAATACTAAACAAGCTTCCATTTCACACGGATCTATCCTTTAATCAAAGAATGCTAATGGTGTATATATACATGCCAGGGATATCACTATTCTGAATGCAATGCAAATCTGTTCTATTGTTCAGAATCAATGGCAGGTAACAGGTTAAGGGGGGATTTCGAATGTTCGATCCCACTAACGGTTTTCGGGCCCTCCCATCTTTCCTATTTCATCTAGCTGATTAATTTTTTTACATTATGTGTATTTGTATGCAATGCATTTATACTATTAATATGACTATGATAGCTGCCATAGTTTTTGTGCGGTGCATCTATTTTTGGTGATTGCAGAAGACAGAAAAAATCCCAAAAAACATCGAAAGTATGAATGGCATGGCAATTTCCTTTTAACCACATATAGTAGACACAATAAAGTATCTTTGTCGGTATTTTTGTACACGTATCTTTTATGACAAATTTGATTCAAAAAGAAAACTTTGCCTTTCTTTTTTCGTAAAAAAAATCATATATAAAAATTCGCCATAAATTTATTTGAAGCAATTATTGTTTGATAATACCGGGGAAAGTTTGGACAAACGTGATGATTATGGTGCTGAATTTTCTTTTAAATCGGTCAATTACTGACAGAGTAGTTTAACATTTTGTATCTAAAAATCAAGTTTTGAGAAAATCGATGTTTTATGTGAACATATACAATGCTTGATAAAATCCACTCCAAAATGTATCAAATCTAAGTATATACATAATTTAACTATTCAACCATTCCTGGGAAGCCTGCCAGTGATTATTTAGGCAGTTTGAGGCCATGTTACATAACTTCTGTCACCTGTATAGCCTCTCAGAATCTAGCCTGGGAGAAACTGCTCACGTTACAAGGTTCTTGGTCCCCTGTTATTATCATTTTAGAATATATAACACTTTATTGATGTGTTATATATCTCTAATATGATAATAACATATTCATTGGGTATCAGTGGAGCCCATCCACCTCATTGATGCCAGGAAAAGGTATTCGAGATTAAAAATTACCACGCTGGTAATCTGGGCCAGGTGCCGACTTTCTTTTTTTTGGGGGGGGGCCTTTTGAGATGGCAACAAGCTGTGTCTATAGCTTGCAGTTGTGGCATGGCTCTCATGTGGCGACGAGAAGTCAGGGGTGGGTGCGGGGGATGGGGTGGAGGGGCCAGCGACCGCGTCGTCATCAGCTGAGTTTGCTTCTTCCCTTTTCCACCTTTTTTTTATCCTTTCACGATTCCTTTCACTGACAGCCTTTCGTTTTGAACTAGCACGTGGCATTGTCAATCAATATAAGTCAAGAACGAAGATAACTATGATAAATACGCAAATATGCGTTGGCAGGAGCTTGTATACACACATGTCATCTCTCCAGCAAGGCCTCACTCGCCGCTCTGGCGTCGCCACTCGCCAGCAACAGCCCAAGTTATCGTACCTCACCATCACTCAAAAAGTAAATCGAAAAAACAGCAGAAAAACAGTAATGCAAAAAAATGCAAAAAAAACAAAGAATTGACAAGAAGGGGGCGTGTCAGCACTACTACGCGTTTAAAGAGCCAGCCCTTTAAACCGACACTACGGGGAAGGGAATGCATTATGCGTCTGGCCATGTATCGGCTTTGATCCGGTGAGGTTCAAACATGAAGTTTTCAATAAAAAAAAAAAATGAAAATTTGAGGTCGTATCGGCGAAATCCCCCCTTAAAGGACCTGTGTTGAACTCAATCACTGGCCCACTCCAGTACATGGAACTCTTGAGATATTATTTGCCTAGCTGTACTAATCAAAACTACATTAGAACTTTAGGCAAAGTGAGACATAACAAGAAAATTATTTATCAGTCGTATTTCTTCAACAGGTTCCTGTAAAACAACTCTGTTTGGAAAGATAATGTAAATATGACAAATCAATAAAAATAATCATAACACTAATAATAATATTAACCCACTGTCCATTATAGTGTTATTTTATAATTATTATTATTTCTTTGTTTACAGATTAATATCATTATCAGTAATGATCAGTAATAATAATAATACTGATTATAATAATATTATTTTCCCAGGGTCACTAATACTAATAACAGTGATAATGATTGTAACAATAGAGGTAATGCTAATAACAGTAGTAGTATTAATACCAACATCGTCATCGGTACTCTGCTCAAAGACTATTGAGTTAACCTCCTAGTCTACACTGCATAACATAAAATATAAACCAAATTAGAATATCTTTATCAATGCCGCAAGAGAACTATCCTATCATCAATAATAACTATTAATCGACTATCAAACAATCCGCCTGGAGTCTGTGGTTCTAATCTACTGAGATAAGAAGCTAGGAACCAAAATAAAACTAACATAAAGATTTTACAATTGTGGTAGTATGGTAATAAATATAACAATTAATAAATAAGTAATAAAAATATATGAACTGTGGTATCATGGCGTATGTGAACTAACATTGCATCTTATTAATCAATTAAAATAATTCACAATTTCGATATATAACTCATTCCAACATTGGAAAATTTGCCGCAACACCTTTCAAAGGACAACCTGTTAATGATCACAAACTCCAATTAAATCTATAATTTATGGGAAAACGTCAACGTCAGCACATGAATGATGGTGCCGAGTTACAATATACTTTGGGAGTTTTTCTATATGGTATTCCTAGTTATTCGTCATATCTTATTGGTGAATTTACGATGATCTTCAATACGATGCAGTGATATGAAGAGAAATTCAAATATATAATTCACAGAAATTATCAACGTATACCCTAAGGGAGTGAAATATAAGGAAATATAGTTGCAAAGCGAAACATAACATATTAATATTAGGAGTTCAGCTACATAAATACAGTGGGTATAGTGAAACAATTACCATGTTGATTGCAAGGGAGTGTGATTGCGCACATTCCGCTGGCATTTGTCCACACACAATAACAATCACACCGGTGCCGCTGTTACCAAAAAACATTCATCATATAACATATTTTGCAACTCTAAATGTAAAGTGTGGCCCCGAATCATACTCTATAATTTATAAAATTTAGTTTCGCTGCATGTAGATAGGACTGGATGTGGCAAAATTAGTAATTGCAAGGAGGAGGCCGGCTGCGAGATGTGGCAACAGCGCACAACGCAGCGCCCAAGCCCGCCAGCCTCTCCGCCATTACACTCCGAGAACACCCCGACCTCTTCCTCTTTTCATGCCGGACTCTCGCCTCTCCGGAACTTCACCAAGGTAGGACATTCTCCCCCTCAGTTTTCCAACGGGCTTGAACGAACTGCCGGCGATACGAGGGCGCCGCGGGTGGTTGAATAATGGGAGAACATCGATATAGCCTGGTTTGGGCAAGGTGAATTTGG
>NW_028234419.1:27717276-27724776 GCF_977035675.1 Penaeus japonicus
CTCATGGTCGAGGAGGAGATCCTGGACGACTCGGCTGTGGCAGAGGCAGTAGAGGATGTTATGGAAGTGGATGGGCTAGACCTTGAGGACGCAGATGGATGTGTGCAGGTAAGGTGATGTGGCATTTTTTATCATCACCGAGATGTTGGGATTCTTTCTCGGTACTTCCGTACAAAGTTTGAAGACAGAATTTTAATTAAACAAGAATACAGAAATTGTTTTGTCTTCAATCACAATGTATACGAAAACATGAAAATGCAATTATGGAATGACACATTTTAGTAACTAACTGAATTTCTACTTGACAGATTGGCTCCCTGACACTCCCCAATCTGACTCCGCACAGTCTAGGCGTAGAGCAGGACTCACAGGATGTGAGTGAGGAGCACAACCTGCTTGATGAGGGTGTGGAGAAGTACAAGTGCCGATTCTGCTCTCTGAAAATGTGTGTTTTGGTCGAGGTCCAGAGACATATGCGTGAGGTAAGTTTGTATCAGTCTCTATTTGCTGCGTTGCTCACACAAACTGAATAGAAATTGAAATGGGAAACTGGGTCTTGTATGTTTTTGATTAACCATTGAAATTGTAAACTTTGCTCATTTGGGTAAAGGAGTGTGAACGGAATGCTACATTTAATATATAAAGTAAAGGTATTGTGACACACTTTTTATTTATATATTTAAAAGAGATTATATGCAATATATAGTTTAATAGTCAGAAAAAATTGTCTTAAACTATACTTGTGAATATATTCTTGACCTGTTTTTTCAACCTGATCTTGCCTTTATTTCCTTAATTTGAAGACTCTTAATGACTTGAGTAGGTTTCTTCAGTGAATATAGCATCATGAAATGAAATTGATTGATAGTACATTTAAAAAAAAAGTTATCAGCAGTACAGTGATTGCAAACAGTTTTAGAGAACAGATATAGAGAAAAGATGTAGGCTAACTGAAGCATAAAGTTATTTTAATACTTTTGAATCTTGAAATTGCTATATTGTCCTATTTTCTGCATTACAAGGAGAAATGGTTAATTTTGTATGATATCTGTATGTAGAAGCATTATATATATATGTCTAAAATCTATTCATGCTAAGAGTATCAAGCTCACATGATATTTGTAATTGTTTGGTATTATGTAATTTGTGGTTAAAGATCAAAGTTTAATTAGATAGAAGGTAATATTTTCCTACTGTTTGTATGTTCAATATGTTCTGGAATATATACGGATTTTCTATTTCAGGCACATCCTGATCGATTATATGAGTGTGAAGTTTGTCAAGAAAGGCTTCCAACCAAAGCTGAATTAGTTGATCATCTTGGGCAACATATTGCCTCAGGAGAAAAACCTTACTCGTGCACCATGTGCTCACGGAGGTATGCACTTCCAAGACAACTGAAGGAACACATACGCCATCATATGAACAAGAGTTTTGCTTGCTCCCATTGTCCAAAACGCTTCCGATCTGAACCTGCCCTCCAGGAACACTTCAATCTTCATACAGGAAATAGACCATATGGCTGTGATCAATGCAATAAGAAATTCACATCAAAGCATGTCCTTAAAACACACATGAAAACACACGGAGTACGACATAGACCCCACCAGTGCCGAACCTGTGGCAAACTCTTCCTTACTTCGCATCATTTAACAGACCATCTGAATGTTCACGAGGGAAAGAAAAACTTCATCTGCGAAGCTTGTGGAAAAGCTTTTGCTACCCAGAGGAGTCTAGACTTACATGCTATCACTCACTCTGGTGTCAAGAACTTTGCATGTACAATATGTAACAAACTATTTGCTAGAAAGGGTGAGGTTGAAGACCATGAGAGGACCCATACAGGTGAAAAGCCATTCCAGTGTGAAATATGTGGGTCAACCTTCAGCCAAAGGAGTAATTTGCAATCACACAAGCGAACAACGCACTTCCAAGAGAAGAGATACCAATGTACGCAATGCAGCAAGGCATTTAAGAGGAAGAGACTGCTAGTTTATCATGTTATGAGTGTCCACACTGGTGAAAGGCCTTACAAGTGTGAGCAATGTAATGCAGGTTTTGTATACCCAGAACATTATAGGAAGCATTTAAGAATACATACAGGTGAGAAGCCCTACAAATGTGAAATATGTGGGAAGACTTTCAATTCCAGAGATAATCGCAATGCTCACAAGTTCATCCATTCAGACAAAAAGCCTTATGAGTGTGCACTTTGTGGTATTAGTTTTATGCGTAAACCAATGCTTGCATCACATCTCCAGCAGCATGGGCACACAGAAAATCTGGAAGTATACATGAAAGTCAATCCCCCAACTGTGATTGCAGCTGGAAATGGAGAAGGGGTACCAAGCCCTTCAGGTACTGTAAGAACCATGAAATTAGATGATGAACAAAGTCTTGAACCAAGTTTAGATACACCAGTACAGTTGGTACGTGGTGGTGTACGAGACGGAGAAACAGTTCAAGTGGTTTCAAGGCCAGTTCACATCATTGAAACAGATGATATCCCAAGGTACATTATACACACAACTGGCACAGGTGAGCGTACAGAGGAAGGTGTAGGTCACTTCTTTGCTTCCCTTCAAGGCCAGGTTGTTGAGGTCCGTGCAGAAGACATTGAAAGATACACTGACCTGACTTCTGAGCAGATGACCCAGGTAGCTCAGGTTGCTGCCCAGGTAGTGACAGGACAACCTTCAAATAATGGAATTCAGCAAGTTGCAGTTTCAAGTGACCTTAGACCATTCCATATCCAGCTGGAACCAGCGACTAGGGAAATCACCCTGGAGACACAGCCGGGCACCGCTCGGGAGGTCACCACTTCCATCGGCGTCCCGACTGCCACTGCTGTGACGACGCGTGAAGTAACCTTGCCGTCTGGGAGTCAGGTTCAGGGGACTCCGGGAACGACAGTTTTAGTTGGGAACAGACAAGTACAATATGAAGCAGGTGGACTGGGACAGGGCACACTACGGAAAGTCCTGACGGACAGAGACGAAATACGAACCATATCTGTTCATAATATGACGCCCACCACAGATACCAGGACTGTTAGGACATGGCCACAGCAAACCATAAACACATCTACCCCCAACTTTATTGGAAATTGATGTATCGGCTATATTAATTTGCTTAGAACATCAGTAATTACTAGATGTAAAGCATGATGTTCATTAGGTCAAAAGCTTTAATATGACATGTTTTATATGTCCGTTGTTTGTTCAAAGTATAAATTCTTGTACATGTATACATGACTTCAAATTTTCATGAGATTCCTTTTTAGAAAACTGTTGACATGTTGCAGATGTAAATTTGTATTGACTGTATTTGGTAGGAAGTAAAGTTTTATGACATTACATACATTCCATTTTCATGTAATGAAGGATTTCACTATTTGAAACATGGGTAATAGTCTGTATTTTTGCAGGTTTTTATTTAAGTATGTATATGAATCATTACTCACTGTATTAAAGAAAGATAAGAAATGGTTCCGTTATTCATTTTATTATTTTTTCTTCAAAACTCATTATTTCAAGTATTAGTGATACTAAATTTCATAAAATTTTCTTGATGTGTGTGAAAAAAACTTATTCTATAAACTTAAACGTATCCAAAGGTGCCTTAGAAACTCCTAAAACAAGTATATATATATATATATATATATATATATATATATATATATATATATATATATATATTATATATATTATATATATTATATATATTATATATATTATATATATATGTATATATGTTTTAGAGACAAATTCACATGGCCAGATTGAAATGAAGGTGGTATATATTGTAACAAAATTATTTTTCTCTCCTGGTTAACCAATGCCTTTTTTGATCAAAATGATATATTGTGTGTGTACATGGAACATGATTGTGGAATACAGTGGAATTGTGAAATGCACATAGAAGCTATGACTGGTGATTGTTGAAGTCAAAACATAAATATAACCATATTATATAGGTTTCTGACTTTGAAAAGGATGTACTGGAAATTATATTTTGAACAAGATTACCTTTGACAAAAATAGTATTCAACCATCTTTCTCGAACAGGTGGAGAAATCCTGACATCTTTATGGGAATTAGTAAACTGTCATCAACACTTGTGTATATGAAAGTAGCAATGTAAGCATTCTAAGATCTGTTTACTTTTGAAGAAATTAAGTATATTGTGAATTCTATAATTCTATATTATAGTATAGTGAATCAAAACCTTAAATATTTAGTGACAGAAGTTCTAGCTTTTACAACAGATGCGAATTACAGTCTTGTATACATGCCCCTGTTTTTTGGTGCTTACATGAGATATGGTCTTTTTATTTTAGTGACTGACCATTAAGAAAATGTCCTTATTGTGTATGATAGAATAACGACGATGGATTAAAGGCCCATTGTACTAATAAAGATGATATATTTGATAGCTGTTCACGTTCATATAATGAATGAGGTTTTGTTATTCAAGGCTGTTATGGGAACTTCATATATCTAAAAATCATAGAAACATGTTTATAGAAACCAGTAGAAATAGCATAGAAAAAACCATTGATGGTACTATGCAAGATTTGTTGAAAATATGATTTTTGTTAAATATATGCTTCGTTTGAATACTTAAGTATATTTTACCAAGACAAGTGGATTTTTTTTCTAGGTGAATCAGCAAAGACTGTTGAAGGAAAAGTACATTTCATTTTTGTTTGCTGTCTATATCCCTATTTTTAATAACTTTGCTTTATAGTGATATACATGAAAAAAAAATGCCATTAGCAAGAGGTCTGAGATTATAATTTGTTAAAGCTTTCTTTACATTTCCATATAAGCTGTAATACTAATGGACATGTATATATTTGTTTTGTTTCTGAAAGAAAGATTTAGTCAGCTTATCTCCTCAAAAAAGGCATTTATTTAAACAGAGATGTAAATCTGTGTGGATATTATATATGTTAAGAAAATGTTTTATCAGTTATATATGACAGCTGTTGTTAACTGCTAAATGACTTCTCATAGTTCAATATTTGATAGATTTGGGTTATTTAGTAAAGGGGGAAATTAATGATGTAATTATTGAATTGTAAGACTTTTAAGACAAAGGCCAACATAAAATGATGCACAATGTAAAAAGCAAGGAGAGAGAATATTGGTTTCTGTCCCCATAAGATTTTTTGTTTTAATTTCATTAATCATAATAATACTGGGCATTCATTAATAGTGTAGATGAATAAAGAAGTAACATCAGTCCTGTTATAGATCTGGAATACAAAACTTATTTGTAAGATATTAAGCATCATTAAGGGTTAGTAAATCAGGAGGGCTTAAGATTTGCATATGTTAGAGAGGATTTGGAAACATGTAGATTTAGAGACATGTATTGTTCATGCATTGACAGAAGAGTGTGGAAGAATAAATAGACAAGTTTCTGTGTCAGTGTCTCGATACAGCAATTAGGAATAAAGGCAATGCTAATGATAATGTGGTAAAGGATGAAAAGCAGTAGGTGTTGTATGGTGGCTGAAAGGCAAGTGTAGGAAGGTAAAGATGGAAAAACATATACATTTTAGTGACCTCCATTTTTGATAGTTATACTCATCATTCTTTTCAACAGGTAATTGTTATTTTATGAGAAGGTTTTAGTTGCATTAATCTAAATATGATGGTATATGTACGAAAGATGATATCCACAATATATATAAAATCACATTGTATTTCAGATATATATTTTATCAAATACAACATATAAATGTACTCTGCATTTTGCTAACTATAATACCTAAATCCTGATTAATAAATACCAGAGGTGAATTCCCAAAATAATTCCCATGATAATAGCAATGGGGAAAATTTTGCAAAAGGAGCTGCAATCCATATTATATCATTAAATACTTATTTATATTGAGAGAGAATTTACAGCAAAGAGAGATGAATGACAGCAGAATCTAGAGGACAATAAACAACTGAAAACTGAGAATAAACAAAAAACAATATATATTATGCTATGGATTCCATAGCAAGGCAAACAATGTACATGATTGTTACAGTATGTTGCAGTAATGTAGAATAAATTTTGTTTTATATCATGGATATTTTAATTTTTAATTTTATGATATTGCTAAAAGTTATTTAATACCAAATACACATTGAATGAACAAGATCCCAAATATGAATGAATACAGTCATGGTATTTTCCATGTGTTTTTTAGAAGGGTTAACTTTAGTTTATAGAATACTTGTATGAAGTACCAGAAACATTTTATAAGTGGATCTGTATTTTTATTAGAGGTTTATATATGCAAATACCTATGCTATTCCATAAAAATAGGAAAGGCTAGTCTAAAATATTACTGAATCAACTCAGTGAAATCTGAGGATTATTAATGACTAAATCTAACAATATATATATATATATATATATATATATATATATATATATATATATATATATATATATATATATATATATATATATATATATATATATATATATATATATATCTTTCATGTTATATTCTAACTTCTAAAATTTAAGATTTAAGATTTGCCTGCAGCTACTACATAAGCAGGTCTAAATACCTCACCGCAATTAATGCTAGTTTACAGTAATGAAACACTTTTTTGGTGTTTCTTCATATCCAATGTTGATTTATGGAGATGAATCCACAAATATGATGGCTGCAGTGGTGGAGCTGCAAGGAGGCCCCCCAATTTTAGTTAGATAAATTGGTAGCCTTTCCAGAGAATGTTAATTTCAATCGATATATTCAACAAACACATATCTAAAAAAAATATTTGTAAGCTCAATATACACGAAAAATGGTTAGTGTTCAATTCTCTGAAAATCGAACGTTTGTATTCTGGCGCATATGAAATTGGAAAAAAATCAAAATTTTCTTGGGGAGGGGGGGGGGGCGAGGCTGTGAGAGGTCGCTGAGCTGCCCCCCCTCCCCCCTCCCCCCTTAGGTGTGCCCTCCTCGGTGTCCCCGAACGATGGACACTTTTAATTACGCCGCTAGATGGCAAAACAACAGTTATTAGTTTAAAATTACATCTATTTCTAAACACAGACTTTTCAACTGTATCTGTTCCAACATCTCGAAGACTTTGCTGTTGAGCCTAGATTCATATGATTATTTGTGCACTAACGAAGTTGTGAAAGCCCAAACATAGATTTACATACCATGTGCATGCAACGTTTGTGGCGAATATAATCCCATGAATGAGTCAGCATATTACGCCATATAATCACGCACCATTATATGTGATAAAACAACCAGTAGACAACTTTAAACTTTGTGTAAATGAATACTTGCAAATGTTTTGAAATTGCTTTTGTTACACTGACAAATAGCAAGTTTTTATCAAAATTATTCTGTTCTGCTGGATGTGTAACGCAGCATTCATCACTTAAGAGCAGTCTTCATTAAAAAAAAACACCGTTTCTGCACATTGGATAAAGTTTTCCCTCACGTATTCTAAAAAAACAAGACTATACAAA
>NW_028234419.1:27744776-27757276 GCF_977035675.1 Penaeus japonicus
TGTGTGTGTGCGTGTGTGTGTGCGTGTGTGTGTGTGTGTGCGTGTGTGTGTGCGTGTGTGTGTGTGTGCTGTGTGCTCAGCTGTGGCTTGGCGAATGCATGGCTGGGGGGCGGGGGAGGGGGGGGGGCGGCTTGCTAGTGTGGCTTCCCTTGTTGCTTGATCATTGTCATCATTATTGTTATCATTATCATTATTTTTTGTTGTTATTATTATTATTGTTATTATTATTATCACCATCATTATTATCATTATCATCATTATTATGATTATGATTATTATTATCATCATTATTATTATTAAATATTATTATTATTGTTATTACTATAATTATTATTATTATCATCATCATCATTATCATTATCATTACTATTGTTATTATTGTTGTTGTTGCTGTTGTTGTTATCGCTGTTGTTGTAGTTGTTATTATTATCATTGTTAATTTCATCACCATTATCATTACTAGTATTATTATCTTCATTATCATTATCATCATTTCACGATTGTTGTAATTATTGTTATTGTTATCGTCATTATCATTATTGTTATTATTATCATCATTACACTATTATTATTATTATCAATATCATCGTCATCGGCATCATTATTATCAGTACTATTACAATAATAATGATAATAATAATAATGATAATCATCATCCTCATTATCATAATCATAGCTATAGTTATTGTTATATTTATCATCATTCTTATCATCATTATCATAGACGCAACGGCCAGTTGATATATTCATTTCACAACCTCATGAGCAGACGACATTCTAACCCAAACAATTACTTGTTAGATTCTATCTATTAATCTATTACAGATCACCATGTTTTTTTTCTCTTTTTTTTCTTTTTTACTTGATTTGATTCACCTTATTTCGTGTTTTTGTCTTTGGACTTTCGAGTAATTTATTGTGTCTTGAACTTTCGCTCAGGGGTGTCAGATAGTTTCGTTCAGGCTTCACCTCTCTTATCTTCGCCAATGTTTTAAACTTAATTTCCTATACTATCTGATTGGTTATGATGTAATGGCATTATGAGCATAAAAAAACTGCTGTGAGTTTTGTTCAAAAAACAAACAAACAAACTAGAATTCTTACATACAAGCCCAAAAAAATAGTAAAAGTAAAAAAGAATTCCTAAAATTAAAACCAGTAGATTAGATACAGTTCAGTCCCAGGTAGCAAAAAAACAACAACAACAAAACAAAAACAAAAACAAAAAACCGTTATGTGGTTAAAGATAACGTATTTATATAAGCAACATCTACGCACGCATTGAGATTCTCTTTCATCATCTGACTCTTCTATTTTCAATCCAACATCCATATAGACAAACCTACCAGAACTATAACAACTAAAACAACCAAAGCAAATCCCAATCCATCAACTTTCCGTAATCCCAATTCGCACGCCAGCACAACATTCCCGCAGAGAGTAAACAAAAGCCTCTCGACAGGTGGTTTGGCTGACGGCAACTTTCCCGTATGTGATGCTGACGATTCTGCTCATCCGGGGAATGACTCTGCCGGGTGCCTGGGATGGCATCTACTTCTACATCTACCCGAATTTCGACAAGTTGAGGCAGCCGAAAGTGAGACTGTGGAAGTTTTTATATCTTTTATTTTTTATTTTTTTTAAATCTATTACTTGTATGTCTGGTAGAAGAGGTAGTGATTATTATTATTATGGTCATCGTCTGTGTCCTCCTCCTCTTCTTCTTCCTCTTCCTTCTCTTATTCTTCCTCTTCGTTTTCCTCCGTTTCCTCTCCCCCTCCTCCTCCTCCTCATCATCATCTTTATCATCATCATCTTCATCCTCCTCCTCTTCCTCCTTCTTATCCTCCTCTTCCTCTTCCTCCTCCTCCTCCTCTTCTTCTTCCTCCTCCTCCTCCTCCTCCTCTTCCTCCTCCTCCTCCTCATCATCATCATCATTATCCTCCTCTTCCTCTTCTTCTTCTTCCTCCTCCTCTTCTTCTTCCTCCTCCTCCTCCTCCTCTTCCTCCTCCTCCTCCTCCTCATCATCATCATCATCATCATCATCTTCCTCCTCCTCCTTCTTATCCTCCTCTTCCTCTTCTTCTTCTTCTTCTTCCACCTCCTCCTCCTCTTCCTCCTCCTCCTCCTCCTCATCATCATAATCATCATCTACCTCCTCCTCCTCCTTCTTATCCTCCTCTTCCTCTTCTTCTTCTACTTCTTCCTCCTCCTCCTCCTTCTTCTTATCCACCTCATCATAGTGGTGATGATGAAGATTAGAAGTAGATACTTATTCTTAAAAAAAACTTTGGTGATTTTTCAAACTTATTTCTTCAGTTTTAGTAAATCATTTCACTTGTTAAATATATCAACTTTACAAAGCTATAATCACTAAATTTTTAGTCTAGGTAATCCACTCCTTTCATCTACTGATTCAGTATGATTCTTAAACTCATTTTTCTTTCCTTGAACAGATACTTTCCGTTTATCTTACATATTCATAATTCTCATGTTTATCATATTTGAAATATTCATCACTTTCCCTATTCATCATTATCAATTTTAATATCGTACACCATTTAATGATTTTCCCATTCGTATTTTTTCCAGTGACAGAAATACATTTCCTTCTTATGTATATCAGATTTTCCTTTATTTTCCTTATCGTACTTCCCTTATCTCCTTATCGCATTTCTTACTATACTATTTCTCTCATGGCTTTGTCTTCCTTATTACCTGTCTTCATTATGCTTATCAATCTTCCTTATTAACCATATTGATCTTATTATACTATATCCAGCATTTTTATTTTATATCCAACCTTGTTATGCTACATCCAGTCTCACTGAACTACATGCATCATTATCATACCACATCCAATGTTCTTATCCTGCATTTAACCGTAATATATTATATCTTGTCTTGTTCTACCACATCAAAACGTATTACACTATATCCAACCTTAATATCCTACATCCAGCCTTATCATCTCATAATCCTTCCCCATCCTACATCCATTCTTATCAACCTACATCCTTCCCCATCCTACATCCAACCTCATCATCCCACCCGAGCCCCCTCATCCCGCCCGAGCCCTAACGGAAGCAAATCGCCCCCCCTCCCCCAGGTGTGGGCGGCGGCGGCGGTGCAGATCTTCTTCTCCATGACGCCAGGCTACGGCGTCCTGACCACCATGAGTTCCCACAACAAGTTCCGGAGCAGCAGCATGAGGACGGCCAAGATCGTGCCCATAGTGTGCGCCATGACCTCGATCTCCGTGGGATTCGTGGTGTTCTCGGTCCTCGGGTTCATGGCCCACCGCCTGGGCACCACCGTCGATAAGGTCACGGCTGCAGGTGAGGGCTGAGAGGGGGGGGGGGCAAGGGGGCTAAGGGTATGGGGTATGGGGTTGAGGGTTGGGGGTATGGGGTATGGGGTGGGGGTATGGGGGGCAAGGGGTAAGGGGGTTGGGGGTAGGGGGTGGGCGTAAGGGATAGGGGTACAGGTGAGGGCTGAGGGGGGCAAGGGGTAAGGGGGTAGGGGTATGGGCTGGGGGTATGGGGTATTGGGTTAGGGTAGGGAGTGGGAGTAAGGGATAGGGGTAGGGGGTGGGGGTGTGGCAGTAGGTTGTGGGAGTGGAGTGCACCAGTGTTTTTTTCTGAACAAGAGTCTATTTTTTTTACTTAAAGTGATATGAATTTAGTATTTTCCCTCTTACTCCTTCAGTCTTTATCTTTATTTCCATTAGTGTCATTGCTCATGGAAATGTGGAACCCTATTTCTAATCATGGGCTAGTTACTGACTTATCAGTTATGTAAAATCGGTGACATTCTAGAAATCTACCCATGCACAAATTAAATAGCTATTCATTCATGTTCATGTTTATTAAGTGACCATTACTACTGCGCTCAAATAGTCAAGAGCCACCTTCGAAGTCATAATTATATGTTGGAAAATTAGTCTTAATTCAATATGCGTCATATATTAAACGAAAAAATAGAGTGAATTCAGTTATTATCTGTGATCATTGAGTTTGTTTTATTTCTGAAATAATTTTTAGGGTCATTAGGTGATTAATTTCCACTAATGTGCACATGGTTAAATACAGATGATTTGCATAGAAAAACGAATCTCATTCAAAATCAGATGATTATTGCGAGTTTGAATCTCAAAGACAACCTTTTACGGCAATAGAAACATTAATGAATGATTATGATTCAATATAAAAATGCCCTTCAAAAGAACCAGTGTTCGAGTCCATTCAGTTCATATGGACTCAGTTACAAACTTGTTAGA
Source organism: Penaeus japonicus (assembly GCF_977035675.1). Taxonomy (NCBI): domain Eukaryota; kingdom Metazoa; phylum Arthropoda; class Malacostraca; order Decapoda; family Penaeidae; genus Penaeus; species Penaeus japonicus. The sequence goes on from NW_028234419.1 coordinate 27,749,056, forward strand.
AATACGCATTCATTCATTAACAAAATCCTTCCCACAGGCTCCGGTTTGGCCTTCATCATCTACCCTGAGGCGCTGTCCCTCATGCCTCTTGCTCCTCTTTGGTGTGTCCTCTTCTTCCTCATGCTCTTCTTCGTTGGGATCGATTCCTGCGTGAGTATTGGCTCTTCGTTCATGTGCTTTCATGGCATTTAATCTATGCTTGTAAGCATCATGTTGCTGTGGCTGTAGGAATTTTTATTTTCGTATTTCGTTTTAATGTCCTTGTACCTATATATCATGTTGGTGTTAGATGGATTTTTAAAAATATTTTTTTATAGGATGTTACACACATTCGGTATCTTAAAATATCGTGTGTGCTAACGAGCTGACGGAAAATTTGAGTCTTAGTGAAATGCATATTAGGAGGGCATGGTTCAGAGCCCTCATTTGCCCTCCGCTGCGTTTGCGACCCGAGCTGGATCGGGTTTGATTCCGGAAAAGGCTTCCAGTCGGATATGGGTGACGCTGCCAGTGCCAAAGTTCCTTAAGGGCGAAGTTCGAGTCTCTAAAAGGGAAAACTTAGGAGTAAAAGAGGATCATATTTGGTTGGGGCAAAACACACACTGCCACACGCGTTTTGTGTCTGGGCTTCTCCCTTCTTCTGCCTCAATGGACGACTACGATGCGATATCACTTTCTCTTCGCGGGAATTGTGGACACGCAAGTGAATGTACTGGATAGTATGACCCATATATGATCAAGTGACATCCCTTTTTTCATGAGTTTTTACATGTGTCCTGAAATATTTAACTTTAAAAAAATAGGTTACAGAGTATTTCAGGTGTTCTTGGATTTGTTACGCGTCTGCCTTTCATCTATTTTGACTAAACAAAGTCGTCGTCATCTGGACTGTGTGTCTTTGTAGAGAAGCGATTCCCTGGTGTGGTGGCAAGGTTTCAGAATTTCATGTTTGACGTTTTTGATGTACAGGATCTGAGCTGTTGCTGGATTTCACGAACATGTTACATGCTCCTATTTTCTCACAAAAAGCTCTTCCCTAAATTAATATAAAGAATTCCCAAATAGCCATTTCACGACTGTGTTCATAGACCTGGTCCTTCTGTCTAGCTTCTGTCTCTGTTTCCTCTTTTATTTATTCATTCGTTTTGCTGGTCCAAGGTTCTTACTGATGTGTATCGTCCTCAATGGAATGTCCTGTTATTTGTTTGCTGAAAAAATCTCAGTCATTTGCTTCACAATCACACGTTTTGGAAATTATTTTTTGCTGAATTATGCTTCCCTCCAATGTCCTTCTTGGGTCGCTCGAATGGTTATGATATTGAGAGAATACTTTCTTTAAACCGACTATAACAGTTGGTCTGATGTAGTGATATGGATATTTCCTTTACGTTCAATTTGGGGCAATAATTTGGATGAAGACTATGCAATCCTCATTCTAAAACAAAAAAGATGTAATCAAATCTTTTCCAGCCACCATTCTGTGGAACTAAAGCGAATAATAATGACACAGTATGATATGCAATCTATCATCGTTAATGTAGACTCGTATGGCAGCTACAATTCCAGCATCACCTTACGTCATCCCAAATACCCAAAGACAAAGCGCGTGACAGTCATTCTGCCCAAGAGGACGACGGCACGAGACCTGAATCTGATTTTGTTTCCGAAGAGATCTTGCCTAAGGACCGGAAGAAGTGGAGGATGAGTTAGACTTTGCATCCATCCTCTCGAGGGTCCAATAAGTTCATTGTGACTAATGTAGAAAAGCTATAAAGATAATGATTCCACAATGCAAGGTATTACACTTTATGGCATTTTAGAATAACATTTTTTACTAGAAAAGAGGAAGATACTGATTCAGATTCAGACTCCGGAGACGAAGAAGGAAACAGACAAACAAGAGGAGAGCGAATGAGACTTTGCATCACGTCGAGTGTCCAGCAACAAACAAGAAGACTCAGATTGTGATTCTTATTCCGACGAAGGATGAGAGAAAACCGAGGATCCTAGTGGAGTCTTGTGTGATGCTAAAGACACCTTGAGGGACAAGCATGAAGGATTGTCGTTGTCCTGTTGGATTCCAGGACTATATTAGGGGCAAAGGAGATACTGAAGACCATTAAGATATCATTTCCGACCTCCTTGTTAGATGGATAGGTTAGATTGGCTTGTTTTCTTTCTTCTCTCTTCTTGAATAGATTTTTAACAGAGGATTCTCACCCTAATCACGATTAGGATTAACGGAAATTATGTTACCATTCCTAAAAAACTCGCTCACCGTCTGTAACAGCATATGTCTTTTGTAGAATTTACTTTGGTAATCCATCGATTTTCTATTTTTCATTGGTGATAATTAACCAAAGTCGATTGCCAGCCTTGGTAGATTAACTATGTTTCACTTTCATTATTTCCCATTCTCATCATGAACTGTTCTTGTGGCTTGCTTTCTTATCAACTGTTGTAGCACAGATTGAAGTACATTTAGTCCTAAAGGAATTTAGTTTAGAATCAACTTTTCCTGTTGATCAGTATTTATGTTTGACTTTTATTCACACAGGTAGTATTTCATTTCTTCATGTGTAAGTGTTCTATGCCCCCACTGTCGCATGCTTCTCCATACACAAGCTGTTCATTTCATTTCAGTGGGAATGTTCTTTGAGTTTGCACTTAAGAGTATGTAATCTGGAGGATGCACTAAGCATGATGATCTTATACTTTTCTGGGAATTTCCCATTGCAGTGAAATAGCTCTGGACGAGTAATTTTAAGATCTTGGGTCTTAAGGCCTTGTGTTATTGACTGCTATCTACAAAGAATTTGCTGTTTTGAGTTGAAAAAACAAGGTCTTGCCAATTTCACGGAACTTTCTTTTGACAATGTTTAGTATAATTACGCCGCACATTGCGTTGTTCTGTACTGCTAGCAGGCAATGTCTGTAACTACTTACACCCTAAGATTAAAGGTACAAATCTTTGTAAATGCCATGAATAGAATATTTTTTTCCCTCGGAATCGATAACTTTATATGTACATTATTTTCAAATAAGTTTTATGATCTTCCTCTGTGAGATTCTGATAATTTACATGTGCAATACGAGCGATATTATGATTTTCCGTTGTTGCTGTTGACTGTTTTTTTTCATTATTTTCGATTTCCTTGTTGACGCACATGAATTTAGTCATATGACTGAGCGTTTGCTCAACACGAGAATTTTATCAACATGCATATTGATATATTTCTTGTGTTATAAATAATCTAATTTTGATAAAGGTAATCATTATAACCTGAGGCTGATAATTTGTTCCTTATATGGAAATGATATCTAAAGCTCTTTATGTTGCAAAATGAATTCTTGATCGTCACGAAGATTTAGTAGACACCTTGAGATGAAATTGTCAATTGGCTAAATCCCTAGACAGACGTTCAAGCGATTTATTGTTACGATTTAGGCTCCAGATTTGTTTACAATTTATTCCAGACAGTTCCCAGACCCTCCCTTCCACCCCGGCACCACAAATCGTACATTTCTCGGTCCTGATTTCGTGGATATGGCAGTGAGTTATGTGGCAATCTTACGAATTCTGCAATTCTGATAAATAAGGAAAATCGAAGCGTCAGTTACATATGTTAGATTGTGAAATTATTCTTTCTCGTCTATTCCTTTTTTCTACAAAGGAAGATTTAAAAGAGAATAATGGTGCGTTTATCCTAAGGAGTTCTGAGAAGAGCAGACTCCTCCGCGGTGAGATATGAGAAAATATGAATGCAAATAGGAGCCACTTTTCATCTCTTTTCGTTTTGGACAGTAATTATCCTCATCTGTTGAGGTTTCGTCTTCCATTGTTGATATTCCCATTTCACTCTTTGGTTTTCTTTTTTTTAAATAGTATTTCATTCTCTTGTATATTTATCACTTTGATTTTTCATTTACATTATCGGTAAAGATATAATTTTCACTGATCGTACATCTCCGTCAAAGTCCAGGACGGAATTAAGGAAAGGGGGAGGGAGGGAATCTTTCTTGGAATTGTGAACTACAGAACTCTTACTGAAAGGAACTTCGGAGTCCAAAGTAGGACTTCATCTTTGATCTCGAAATTATCTCTACTGTTGTCAATCCTTTGTATGAAACACTGCCTTTTCAAAGTACGATCTATGGTCATCGTCAGCCGCCCACCTTTTCCTCTGGCCGTCTTTCGAAAACAGATAGATTTTTTTTTTCAACATGATCTTTCCTCAAGTATTAACAGATGGTCATCAGATATTATGACTCGAGTTATATCAGAGATTAAACTCGCCTATCTAACTGCGAGCAGAGTGTGGTTTCTTCTCTTTCTCTCTAAGTATTTTTCTCCCCTATCGACTGTTTGAAAATTACATGAGGAATTTCTCGAAAGAATTCCTTGCGATTCATAGATTATGAAATGTAAACAGCGGAAGTCATGCGAATATAACACGTAGATTAAGATACATTAAACCAGATACTTTCTTTTTGAGTATTTTCTCCCCTTAAACTGGATGATATTAGAATTATTTTAATCTCGAATTCCATCGTCTAATTCAATTGTCTAGAGTTTACATCATTGTTATCATGTCATTCATGTTTCTTTTAGGTATTTCTTTCCAATCATTTTCCTTTAGATTTTTAGATTTCAGAATTGGTCATTGTTCTCATTCTCATCAAACCATGGTAGAAAAGAAACGATTCATATAAACAAAAATAAGAAGGCAGTAAGAAACATCCACATCAAGGGTCGAATCTGAAACGAAACTTCGCTGTTTCTCATTACATTGGATTTCATTTTGAGTGAGTCATCCCTTCCCGTGATCTCTCTTTGAATACGATTTTTTTTGTGTTATTGTCTCTCTTTTAACTTTATGTTTCTAGGTTTCTAGTTTATTTTAGGATATACATAAGATTATTTTTTTTACTATATATTGTTATCAGTATTTTCTTTGAAATAAGTATATGTATGTATATATATATATATATATATATATATATATATATATATATATATATATATATATATGTATATATATATATATATATATATATATATATATATATATATATATATATATATATATATATATATGTATATATATTATATATAAATAAATAATAATATATATAATATATATATATAATATATATATATATATATATATATATATATATATATATATATATATATATATATAATATATATACATATACACACACATACACACACACACACACATATAAAAAAAAAATGTGTTTAAGGCTTTGCGGCTCCGGTTGTGAAGAAATGTTTGATGTCACTGTTTTCACGCCATCGTCATTTCCTTTGGCGAACAAGGTCTTTAAGAACCATTTCCTAGCGCGTGGTGGCGGGATCTCACTTTCCGTTGGTACCTTTGTTTTAGTTGTTTTATCATTATTATTATTATTGTTGTTTTTATGGTTGTTATTATTATCACTATCATCAATGTTATTGTTATCATTATTATTATTACTATCATTATCATTATTACTGTGAGATTGCAGTTATGTGAATGTCATTGTTATTATCAGAATCATTATTATCCTCATTATCATTATTATCATCATTTTCATTATTATCATCATTAGTATCATTATCATTATTATCATTATCTTTATTATCATTATTATCATCATTACCATTATTGTTCTCATTATCTTTATTATCATCATTATCTTTATCATTATCGTTATCATTATTGTCATCATTATCATTATTATCACCATTATCATCATTATCATTATTATTATTATTATTATTATCATCATTATCATTATTATCATCATCAACATTTTTATCATGATCATCATTATCCATAATTCTTCCTCACGATGCAATGTGACGAGGCCTTGTAAGCTGCTGCCACTGAAATTTATAAGATATATAGTATTTAGGATGTGCTTCACTTTAAAACTTAATAATTTTACTCATATTTTTTTCGAATATCTTTATCATCATCAGTCGAAATTTCTAAAACAAGTAATATCTTAAAAAAAGAAAGAAAAAAAAGCGCCTTTTGTTCCCTACTTGAATATGAGAATTTAACGCTTGTCTTTTCATTACGCAGCTGGTTCGATCGGCCACTTATGTTTCTTTTCGCTGTGACATCAAAGGGAACGATGCGACGTGGGCAGTGAGCTTGTCATGATTGTCTCGTTGGAAGCTCATTCTGCCGCGGTCGCACGAGAGTACTTATTTAGAATCAATTTTAGGATCTAGTTAAAATTAACAAAAACTCAACGTCAGTTAGGTGTGTCCTAGTGTAGCTTTTGTCTACTGTACCAGATTTTATCCCCTGTACCAGATTTTATCCCCTGTACCAGATTTTATCCCCTGTAACTGATTTTATCCCCTGTATCAGATTTTATCCCTGTAACAGATTTTATCCCCTGTATCAGATTTTATCCCCTGTACCAGATTTTATCCCCTGTAACACCTCTCTACTTGTATATTCGTACTGTTTTTGGAGCCTTCAGAAGTGGTAATATCTTTTTTTTCTTTTACTGACTATATAAGGATTAAAAATACACGAGGCCGATGTTTGACTCAGTACTGTAATCAGGAGAAAATACTGTGATGTCCGGTTATAAACCCGTGTCATTCTCTTCAAAACGATAGGCAGTGATGTTAAGGGGAAGTGGGCGGACACTGTTGAATAATATTGGATCACTGGCCGATACACAATGATGTTACGATACCTGAATATGCAAAACGTGGGTACCCATCCTCACTACCCTTCGTGTCTGAATGAAAGTTCCTTTATGTTCCTCGCAGAGCTTAGGATATTGGTTCTCAGCTGGCGGCCCATGATAACTTTTTTGGTGGTCCACGATTTGGTTATAAACTGGATATTGGTAAAGGTATTCTTAAAAAAAAATGTTGCAAAGATAAATTATTAGCTGTTCATTTTGTTATATCACTCCTATTGAAGTTGAGGATAATGTTACTTTGTGTTATTTTCAGTTTAATGTGAAGATTTTCAAGTATTACTTTCTTGATCATCTTGTTAATAAGGAGTGATTCCAAAAGTCTGGACGCACGACACAAGTCACTCACATATCGAAGAAAATAAGAGTAAAAACCTTATAAAAGAGCTTGATATAAATTCATTTTACATCAAAATGTTATATGTCAACTATTTCTGCAATTTCTGAAAATCATCCACATGGACAAACTATAATTCGAAAAGAAATATTATGAAACTTTTGTTTTATACTACTTCTCAAGATTCCGTCTGCAAAAAATACATTTCAACCGAATAGTTATTTTCTACTCTCTTTCCCCATTACTCAAAAAAGGAGATGATCCACAATTTTTTTTTTCGATTCAGCCAGTGGCCTGAGCCTGGGACGAGTTGATATTGACTGGCTTAGTGTTTGTATTTCCCGATGGATTTCCACTCTCGCTTCCCGTTTCACCGAGTGACTCTCCTCGACCACGTACACTTTGCGGTCTTTGGCACTCGTTATAAGCCTTGCTGTGTGTATAGTTTGTTAGCTTGTATTTATTTATTTTTCTCTTTTCTCATCTTAAGAACTGTAGAGAACAGAATTTCATTTATTTGTCTATTTATTATTTACGCTCCTATCCCCTTTACCTCTGGGTTTTGTTTTCCTTTCATGTTTAATTTATTTCATAAGATTTTACTCGACACTTTGTATATTGTCAGTTAACAGGCTCAGTTCATAGTATTACATAATGGTTCATACAAAATTAATTGATATAAAATCTCTCTCTAGATATTCATACTATTTATTTCATTTTACTCGGTTTTCTGTTGATAGTTTTATTTTCATTTCGTATATCCAACACGCATTTATTTTTATTTCCCTTGCAAATATTTCAAGTGAATTGCAGTGATAACAGAGGTCATTTGACGCAACTAATAATTCTTTCGTTTTTTTTTTTTTTTTTTTTTTTGTAAGCTGTTGGATACTGCGCTTCGGGGTTTTTACGAACATTTCTTTTATCTTTTTTTTTTACATTTATTCAAATATTTTTTGTACTAAAAAATATCCTTTGATGGCACTCTCTTCACAAAACACTGTGCTATGAAAGCTTTTGATTGTTGTTATTATTATTATCATGATTATGAATTACTGTTGTCATTTTTATTACCATTATAATTCTAATGATGATGATAATAATTATGATAAAAATGATAATAATGATAATAATAATAATGATAATAAT
>NW_028234419.1:27782276-27784776 GCF_977035675.1 Penaeus japonicus
TAATGTAAACAAAACACATAACCTCAACAATAGTCACAGTCTGAATCATAATCAGCATCTGAATTGCTTTCACAAAGTGAATAATCCTCGTGTGTGCGTATCAGATAGCACCTGCAAGCACTTGGAACGCTTTCGCGTGTTATTAAACAGGATTAGATTCCTTTGAGTAGCGACACTTGCTGATTAAGGATGTAATTCAATAAATCTATTGTATATAAGGCATACCAAATTGTGTGAATGTAATAAAATAATAAAAAAGGTGTATGAAATGCGCTGCTCTTCAGACTCACCTAAAAGTATAAAATGTCTTGCCCATTTAATTATAAATGAAATAATACTTATATAAGCTGTTCATGTGCCATCTCCATCTGTTGGTTTAAGTAATGAAATTATACTTTATTTCACGGTGTATGAAATAATGTCACATCTTTAAGTTAATTCAGAAAAGAGATGTCACAAAAGAGACAGAGTTTATAAACAAGGCTATATATTTGTTTCTTGTTGAAGGAGACTTAACCGAGAAAATACTTTTATCTGCTGTTTACGACTTGCACATTCTTATTCTAATTGAACATTTGTGACCGGTTTGATAAAGGTCGCAATAGCTTTTGTAGGATACATAATTCGTGTCGTAGTAGTGCTAGTAAATAGGATATTATGGTGATAATAATTTACAGTAATAATCGTTTCGTTACTCATTCTATAGAGATTTACTGATGATGCCAAGGTCACAGTGGGGAGAGTGGCTTAAAGGAGCGTAGTTTTAGTCCCTTTCAGACTGAGTGTGAGAAGAGTAATTCAAGAAAGGCAAAAAGCAATATATAAGTAGGCTTATTATAAATGAATATAAAAGAATGGAATTCAGGGTTCAAACCGTTGTAATCATACTGGTAAGACACCAACAAGAACATATTCAAGTTTATATTTAGTAAGTGAACAATCAGAGATGACACAATGCTGTGGTAAAGTTAGATTGCGGATATAATGTTCTTGCCTCCAACAATATCTATTTTTTTGTCTCTAATTTCATTCTTTTATCCATTATCTAAAAAACCGAGTCGATTATTTTGTAGCCCTCCAACCTGCCATACATGATAAGTATAATTTCAACGTTCGGGTTACTGCTTATTATAGCTGATGATAAGCGACTTCACATCGAAAGTTAAATGTATAAATGAACATACTAGGCCATCATGTATTTAATCATGCATTCATGACAATATTATAGGCATGATGGAAGGCTTTCGCATAATTCGGTCGCATAAACATGTTTTGCTGAGTTGCCGAAAGCGTGATAGACTGCGCCGTCAAAATATATACCAATTTTGGATAAAGAAAGTTGACAGGTATTGGCTGGAACAAATGTAATTTGACATATTCTGTCACTGCGGGAAACCTCCGCGTAGAGGCTGAACACAAACGGTATTTTTTTTTATTGTTATACAATATATGTATGTACTGAGTGTGAGCTTTTAGAATAACAGCGCGTTGGTTATAATATGTTTCTTCAATCTCAACACCTTAAAACAAATTTCATGACTTCCACAAGCTGAATAATTGGCATTAACCGCACGACTTGGCGGGCATAATGGCTGACTAATTCATGCACGGCAGATCAATAACCATTTTCTCCCAACCCGTGAAACTCACCTGGAGACCCGTTCCTTAATAGAAATGAACTTCGCTCGTCGTGAACTTTCGAACAATACCTCCGGTCTTCGAAGGTTTGTCTACCCTGTACGTGACGTAGAGCAGCTTTGAAGAGTCCGAGCATCATGCCTTTCTGAGAGCGAGTAAAAAGACGCGGGCGGTGATGCTGTTCAAGGGTCTAATGAGCCTCACACACGATTCACGGAGACTCACCCAGCAGGTAGCAGAGGCACGCACGCACTCTTCGTAGAGCGAGGCACAACTAGCGATTAATGAAGCGGCTAAGGTCTCATTCTAGAGTGTATATATATACATAACACACTCTCGCAGCACATACAACAAACACACACACACACACACACACACACACACACACACACACACACACACACACACACACACACACACACACACACACATATATATATATATATATATATATATATATATATATATATATATATATATATGTATATATATATATATATGCATAACACACTCTCGCAGCACATATAACACACACACACACACAAGTACTGTGCAGCAATACCTGCAGACACACAGTGATGCATAAACACGACGCACAGAGAGATATACTCCTCGCGCCCAGCATATAGACACACGCAGACAAGGAGACAAGCTAACAGGCTCTGCTTACCTTGTCCAGCTCTCCGTCTTATGCCCACAAGCCTGTCTAGGAGCCGTGCTCAGTAATGGCACTGTGATGGAACATTCTCGAAGCTGCCGATGGCACAGACGTTGCCGGAACACAAGGCAAACAGATCAATACTTCCACAAAGGCTTAATTAGAGCCGGTCAATAATGGGAAATCCAGCCAGTAATAATTTGT
>NW_028234419.1:27792276-27799776 GCF_977035675.1 Penaeus japonicus
GAAGAGGAAGAGGAGGTGGAAGAGGAAGAGGAGGTGGAGGAAGAGGAGGTGGTGGAAGAGGAAGAGGAAAGGGAGGTGGTGGAAGAGGAAGAGGAGGTGGAGGAAGAGGAGGTGGAGGAAGAGGAGGTGGTGGAAGAGGAAGAGGAGGTGGAGGAAGAGGAGGTGGAAGAGGAAGAGGAGGTGGAGGAAGAGGACGAGAAAAGGGAGGTGGTGGAAGAAGAAGAGGAGGTGGTGGAAGAGGAAGAGGAGGTGGAGGAAGAGGACGAGGAAAGGGAGGTGGTGGAAGAGGAAGAGAAAAGGAAGGTGGTGGAAGAAGAAGAGGAGGTGGTGGAAGAGGAAGAGGAGGTAGAGGAAGAGGAAGAGGAGGTGGAGGAAGAGGACGAGGAAACGGAGGTGGTGGAAGAGGTGGTGGAAGAGGAAGAGAAGGTGGAGGAAGAGGACGAGAAAAGAGAGGTGGTGGAAGAGGAAGAAGAGGTGGTGGAAGAGGAGCTGGGGATAGAGGAGGTGGTGGAAGAGGGGTGGAAGAAGAAGAGGAAAAGGAGGCGGAGGTGGAATAAGGAGGAGGAAGAGGAGGTAGACGGGTTAGAGATAGAGGAAGAGGAAATAGAGGTTACTGAAGTGGAATAAATGGGCGGAGATGAAGGTGGTAAAATAGGAGGAAGTGGAAGAAGAGGAAGGGGAGGTGAGAGAAGGGTAAAAACGTGGATGGAGATGGAAGAGACGGAGGAAATGGAGGAAGAGGAGATGGGGTGGAAGAAAGTGCAAAAGGGAGATGGAAGAGATGTAAAAGGTGGAAGAGACGGAGAGGGAAAAGGTGGATGAAAGTGGAAAAGGGAGACGAAAAAGGAAGTGGAAGAGATGGAATAGGTAGAAGAGACGGAGGAGGAGAAGATAGAGAGTGGAAAAGGGAGATGAAGAGGAGGTTAAAGAAGAAGAAGAAATAATTGCAATATTAAAAAAAATAGAAAGGATACGAAGAAGGGGGAAGAGTAGAAGAAGATTATAAAAAGAAAAAAAAAAGACTATAAAAAAAAATCTAATTTCCCTTTAGTTTTCGTTCCCTTTGTCATCGCTGGGAAGTACTTTCCTCACGTACTCTTATTTTCAGAGTTACTTCTTCCTTTAAATTACTTCAGAAACTTCAAGATAAATAATCTATATAGACTTATTTTCTTCTTTTTTTGTGTGTCACTTATACTGACAATTTGGCTGTTTTTCTTTGGATTTTCTCTTTCTTCCTTTCTTCTCTCTCTCTCTCTTTCTTCTTCTCTCTGTCTCTCTCTCTCTCTCTTTCTTCTTCTCTCTGTCTCTCTCTCTTCCTCTCTCTTTCTTCCTCTCTCTCTCTCTCTCTCTCTCTCTCTGCCCCCCCCTTCTCTCTCTCTTTCTTCTTCTCTCTGTCTCTCTCTCTTCCTCTCTCTCTCTCTCTTCCTCTCTCTTTCTTCCTCTCTCTCTCTCTCTCTCTGCCCCCCTCTCTCTATCTCTCTCTATTCCTTCTTTTCGTAAAGCCTTAACACAACAGAATTTCTCTCTAATCATTTTACGTTCATGATCTTCTCTCCAACATCCTTTCCTTTTCTCCCCATACTCTCTTTCCTTCCCTTTTTTACTCTTTGATTCTTCTTTGATTATCGCTTCCTCTCTGATTCTCCCCTTCTTCTACGATTCTCTCTCCGTTCGCCCCGTCCGTCATCCGGGACTTTCTCCCGAGGATCCGCGTCCCATGACCCTCCCAGTCGGCGCCCGAGGGAAGCTCCCGTAAGTCATGCCACTGAGCGAGCAATCATCCGTCTTATCATTTCACAAACTCCGAAGAAGATCATTGTCGTCTCTCTCGCTCTCTATCTCTTTGTCTGTCTGTCTGTCTGCCTATTTCAGTCTAGGTCTCTCTGTCTGTTCTTCTGTCTGTCTGTTTATTTCTAGTCGTCTGTCTTTGTTTGCTTGTATGTCATTTAGTCTATCTGTCTGTCTGTCTGCCCCTTCCTTTCTCTTTCTCTCTCTCTCTCTCTCTCTCTCTCTCTCTCTCCCTCTCTCCCTCTTCCTATATATACACAACCATTTGTTCATATACATACGCATACATACATATCACCCAAGTCTACACTTTACATATATATTTTCCCCCCTTTTTCTCTCTGTCCCTCTCTTCCTCTCTCCCTCTCCTCCTCCTCCTCTTCCTTCTTCGCTCGACCTGCACCTCTCTCCTCCCCTCCCAGGTCTCCCCTTTGATTTACGGTTATGGTTCGGTTTGATGCGTGCGTCCGACGTGCTTTATGTACGGCCGGGATGTGTGCAATTTCTATATTGGATTCCCCCCCCCCCCCCCCCCCCCCCCCCCCCCCCCCCCCGCCTCTCCTACCGCGCTTCCATCGGAAACTGTATTTTGATTTTGAGTCGAATCCAACTCGAGGGTAAAAATAACTCTAATCCATCCGCTGTTTTTTTTTTTTTTTCTTCTCGAGTTCGTGACGTCTGTAGTTTTTGATGAAGTCGAGTGGTGAAGGGATAGGCTTTTTGGAATATCAGCTTCTGGTCAGTAGCTCCTTTTTTTCTTCGAACGTCACCGTGGTATGGTATCCTCTTTTCTTTTCCCTTCTCTGTACTATTCTATTCTCTCACTAACATTCTTTCTCCACATAGCCACCGCGTATTATCTACCTGTTCTTCCAACCCCTTTTTTTTTAGTTTTTTTTTTACGCGATGTTTTCTGAAAAATAGTGTGTATTGCATCTCGACTTACAATCAATATGTCGATTCTCTTTAGACAATCGCCGGAACCAGTCTAGCAAGTGCGGAAATGCCCCCTGGAACTATTCTGTTGTGGTTGTAGTTTCTTCTCGTGTAGCAAATTCATTCATCATATGTCCTTCATATATCATATTTGTTCATGTCATTATATATATTAATCATATTTATTCATGTTATTATATATATTCATCTTATATATTCATGTTATTATATATATTCATCATATTTATTCATGTTATTATATACATTCATCATATATATTCATGTTATTATACATATTCATCATATATATTCATGTTATTATATACATTCATCATATATATTCATGTTATTATATATATTCATCATATATATTCATGTTATTATATATATTAATCATATATATTCATGTTATTATATATATTCATCATATATATTCGTGTTATTATAAATATAACTGTTTAAAGCAAGCAGCAGAGAAAATCGAATATAAACAGACGCAAAGTACTTCTAAATTCCACATAAAATGATGTTCGTCAGCGTGAAATTATCTTATTAATGTTCTCGTTTTTTTTATAAGTTCCGGACCTACAATGTATACGAAAAAGATTTTTTTCTTTCATCCATATATTATCAACGTAACTATCTACGCCATAGATTAAACAAATCGAAGAATTTACCAAGATTTGAATTTAAATGATGAAATTCAACTGCAGTGCATTCTGTGTTGAAGAACTCTGGACTCTGCGACCCCTAGCACTTACCAGCGGAGCAGCGGATACTCCCCTTACTAGAGGTCCCTTATGGCCAGAACTTATTGATTCGTGTTCCTCATTTGGCCATTGCACCAAAGCTCATGACAGCCAGAGGGTGTGGCCAGGTAGCAGCGTGTGTTTGAGGAAGGGAGGGAGTTGGTGCAGAGAACGAGGGTTGCGCTTGTACAAGTACTATGCTACTTGTACAAGCGCACTTGTACTTGGTACTTGTACTGTCATCTCTTCTGTTTCAGATTCGTGTAATTGTGATGATATACACTGTTATCTTTCTGGTGTTATTTTTATGGCTGTAGTAACTAATGTGTGCTATTTGTGCAATAAATAAAATATGAATACAAGTTATGCCGAAAATAAAACAAATATCAAAGTAAGAAGAAGAAACACACACACACACAAACCACATACACACAGATTCTCTCTAGTAATGATAGTGATATTAATGATGACGTTTATGAAAATAACGGTATTAATAACAATGGCAATAAGAGTAATGATACTAATGAAAATCATAGTAATAACAACACCAATAGCAATGGCCATAATGATGACGATGCTAGCCCACCTATCACTGAATCTCAAGTCAATAATTCCCAACCGCGCTCCTCCTCCCTCGAGATTCCCCTTCGACGTCCCTCTCCCTCCTTGACCCACCTCGTCCTCAGCCGCCTCCGAGTCTCACCCGCGTCGCCAAGGCTCATCCGCGCATCCATCCATTAGCAAATTGATTCATCCACCAGCGGCCCTGTCGAGATGACGAGACGAGTCACTTCCCGAGCCACTTCCGGCCGGCGCTCGGGGAACGGCCGCGGTGGATCCTTAGGTCCTCCTCGGGCGGGACAAAGGACGCTGCCAGGTCGCCCTCCGCCGGGGTTCGTGTCGCCAGGAGAGATGGGGGGGGGGGGGTCGCGGCCTCGGTCACCTTTTTTTGTTGTTGTTTATTTGTTGTTCTTTTTCTTGATTTTATTTTTTTTTCGGAATTAGGTGGAGGAAAGGCATAAAGTCATTGACGAAATTTTTTTTTCATTTATTTATTTTATTTTTTTTCCTCGAGGAGATTATATTAAAGAGGAACTTCAACATGAGTCTGGCAGCGACTGTATATACAGGCCTTTTCTTGTGGCAAATAAATCAGCGATATATATATATATATATATATATATATATATATATATATATATATATATATATATATATACTTACATACATATATACATGCATACATACACACATACACACACACACACACAAATACACACACAAACACACACACACAAACAACACACAAACAACACACAAACACACACACACACACACACATATATGTATGTACGTGTGTGTGCGTACGTGTGTGTGGTAAGGTTTATTTCCCGTGTTTGCAAGAGAAAAGCCAGTTAGAGCAAGCCATTGTCGGAGGATTGACTTGGCTGAACTTGCCTCGCCGCCGCGTCGAAGAGCCAGACGCAACCGCAACCGCAACCACCAACGGGAACGCAAGATCAACCAACGTCTGCAATCCGGGGACTCGCTAAATTTCACCCGCCGACACCCAGCGGCAAGGCTACCTTATCACCAACTTCAAAAGCGAGAACAATGAGCTGTGTGTACGAAGCAGACGACAACCGATGGAGATATATGCGCGCACACACACGTACACACACGTACACACACACAAAGAGACACACACGTAAACACACACACACACACACACACACGTATACACACACAAAGACACACACACACATAAACACACACACACACATACAAAGACACACACACACACACATACACTCCCATCCAACCACCCACCCACCCACACACACACACACACACACACACACACACACACACGTACATAGTCGCTCACTCTCACTCAGGCGGGTTAATTCGCTGTCCCGACTTCGCTGTTCTCGTACGCGCTGCCCACAAACTGAGTGTCATTCTCTTGTCTCTTTGCAAGCTCATAAGAGAGAGAGAGAGAGAGAGAGAGAGAGAGAGAGAGAGAGAGAGAGAGAGAGAGAGAGAGAGAGAGAGAGAGAGAGAGAGAGAGAGAGAGAGAGAGAGAGAGAGAGAGAGAGAAGAGAGAGAAGAGAAGAGAGAGGAGAGAGAGAGAGAGAGAGAGAGAGAGAGAGAGAGAGAGAGAGAGAGGAGTGAGAGAGAGAGAGAGAGAGAAAGAGAGAGAGAAAATTCTATGGTTTTCTTTTTTGATTGTTTTCTTTTTCTCTTTTTTTTTTCTTCTTGGTTTATTTGTTTGCTTTTTTTACTTTCTGGTTGTCTTTTCTCTCTTTTTCTTTCTCTCTGGTTCTCTCTTTCTTTTCTCTTTCTCTCTCTTTGTTTGATCTTTTATCTGCCCTGTCATGTTTCTCTACTTGGTTGTTTCACTTTTGTTCTCTCTCTCTCTCTCTCTCTCTCTATCTTTCTTTATCACTCACTCCTTCCTCCTTCCTCCCTCCCTCCTTCCCCCTCTCTCTTTCTCTCTTCTCTCCTTCTTCCATCCTTCCCCCTCTCTCTTTCTCTCTCGCCTTCTCTCTCCCTCTCTCTCCCCCTTCCCACCCTTTCTCCTTTCTCCTTCATAAGAACATTATTTGAGGCTTCTTTGACTTACGACGAAGACATTTTGTTTTCGTTTTCAATTTTTGGCCACAACTTCCTCTGTCGAGAGTAAATAATATATCAAAGTCGTTGAGGAGAAGTCGTACTTGGCACGGCTCTGCAAGGGGAGGGGGGGAGGGTCGTACACGGCACGTGGGGCGTGTATGAGGCCGTGCATGATGGGTATGACGTACGCCCTACGAATGAAGTCATGCAATTAGTTAGTTACAAGGTCACCTAAGGTATGAAAAACGCCTTGCATGGCAGGTAGAAGGTCACATAAGGTATGAAAAACGTCTTGCATGAAAGGTATGACATCATGCAACGTAGAACAGAAGGTCAAACAAGGTTATGAGGTCATGCAATCCAGGCGCAAGATCGAGTCAAAGACGCTGTCACATTGACGATGCATGTCAAGATAAACTGGTCGTGTGCGTGACTCTTCTCGGTATGATCGATTATCCGGAACATCGAGGCGAGGTCATCCGGCCGTGGAAGGGAAGTCGGGGCGAGGTCATGAAGGGGATTCCGAACGACAGCTTTGGGAGCAGCAAAACAGGTTATGGGAGGTCACCGGTCTCAATAATTGGACATTTGGATATGATGGATATTCCCCTTGTCTCCATAACGGTCTCGAAAGTTTGTTTTACGATATGATGAATAGGATAACCATGGATAAGAAATGCGTCTCTATGACCTTCTTGACTTAAAGCAAGGGAGAAAGAAGAATCGATGATTTTGAATTAGAAGCGAAACGATGGTCAGCTTTGTGTTTCTAGCGTCTGACAACTTCACTTCGTTGATGACGTCATCAGCTCAAGGTCTTGATTGCAGAACCGCAGTATGACTGACCTTTCTTTCACTGTGAATTTATATCGGCAGTTCTATGTCCTTAGATATTCCTGTCAGTTTAAAATTATACTACGTGTTTCTCGGGCTATTGATTTGTACGTTACAAACAGGCACGTGCATACACCCACACAAAAACGCGGGCGCACACACACACACACACACACATATATATATATATATATATATATATATATATATATACATATATTATAATATATATATATTTATATATATATATATGTATACATATATATATATATATATATATATATATATATATATATATATATATATATATGTGCGTGTGTGTGTGTGTGTGTGTGTGTGTGTGTGTGTGTGAGTTTGTGTGGGTGTGGTGGGTGCATGTGTATGTGTGTATGTATTTGTGCCTGAGTGTGTGTATGACCTTTTCTTTACAGCTAATTAGATGCAAAAGTTAAAGCAGCTCTTGTGTTCCCAACTTCATTAATATAGACAAAGAGAATACGTTGTTTAGGTGCAGAGTGTGAACAGGATATCTGAATATTTCGTTCTGCAAAAGGAGAATACCCTTTTAAGG
>NW_028234419.1:27834776-27837276 GCF_977035675.1 Penaeus japonicus
ACCCTCTTTCTTTCTATATCTCGCTCCCTCTCTCTCTCTCTCTCTCTCTCTCTCTCTCTCCCTCTCTCTCTCTCTCTCTCTCTCTCCTCCTCTCTCTCTCATCTCTCATTCTTCTCTCTCTCTCTCTCACCTATCTCTCTCTCTTCTCTCAACTCTCTCTCTCTCGGCGTCTCTTCGTCTCTCTCTCTCGTTTCCTTCTCTCGTCTCACTCTCTCTCTCTCTCTCTCTCAACTCCGCAGACTCCTTCTCTCTCTGCTCTCACTCTCTCTCGTCACTACCTTCTCTCTCTCACTCATCTCTCATCACTCTCTCCGTCTCTCCTCTCTTCTCTCTCCCTCAATCTCTCTCCTCACACTCACTCACCTCTCCTCCTCTCTCGCCTCTCACTCTCTCTCTCTCCGATCTCTTTCCTCGCCTCCCCCCCCCCCCCGTCTCTCTCTCTCTGTCAGCGAGAATCTGTTTTAGCTCTTATCCAGAGGCCCGCTGGAGTGCCTCGGCCCTGAATGATTACCAGCTGTTTACCAATGGAGAGGAAATTTTCGACTCCCATTTCCAGCCTGCCGCTTGAAATATGATTTAACCTCTCACGGCGAATCGGACGCATATTCACGATCCTCCGTCTCGAATCATTTCATTCCGTTAATCCAAAACATGCCGGACTATCAACATTATAATGATGAACGCGAGATCGCAGGGAGAGATATGATCCGATATTGAATAAAAATGTAGTCGTGTGTCGTAAATTTATTCGCGAGAAATTGCCGACGTCCGGTGCCTTTGTCGGGGTTCGTTTAATACTGCCCAGTTTAGGATAGGTTATGGGAGGATGGGATCAGGTAGGATGGGTTAGGATAGGATGTGACAGGACAGCATAGGATAAGTTAGAATGGGATAGGACAGAACAGCATCTAATGGATTAGAATGGGATAGGATAGGTTAGGACAGGATAGCGTAGGATGGGATAGGATGGGATCAGGTAGGCTAGGTTAGGATAGGAGGTGACAGGACAGCATAGGATGGATTAGGATGGGATCAGGTAGGATAGGTTAGGATAGGATGTGACAGGATAGCATAGGATGGGATAGGAACAGATAGGCTAGGTTAGGATAGGATGTGACAGGACAACATAGGACGGAATAGGACAGGACAGCATAGGATAGGTTAGGACAGGACAACATAACATTGGTTAGGATAGGATACGACAGGGAAACATAAAATGGTTTAGGATTAGGTTAGGATAGGATGTGACAGGATAGCATAGGATGGGATAGGATAGGATAGGATGGGATAGGAACAGATAGGCTAGGTTAGGATAGGATGTGACAGGACAACATAGGACGGGACAGAGACTGACTGCATAGGATAGGTAGACCGACAACATAACATTGGTTAGGATAGGATACGACAGGGAAACATAAAATGGTTTAGTATAGGACAGCATAGAATAGGTTAGGATAGGAGAGGACAGCGTATTCTAGGATAGGATAGGATAAGATAGGATAGCATAGAATGGATTAGGACTTGAAAGAACAGGACAGAAAAGGATAGATCTAGACAGGACAGCATAGGATAGGTTAAGATAAAATAGGTTAAAAAAGGTTTGAGTTGGATAGATGACGTTAAGATAGGTAAGGTTAGGGGCTAGGAACATAAAGGCAGGGAAAGCATGAAGACCAAAACACTCCCGCATGTTGGCCTATGTTGTGGAATTTCATAATTTAGTTGTATCGATGTTGTATGTGTGACGGGTAGTTTCTGTGTTTTAAAATATTATATAATCATTATCCGTAGAGTATGGAGACAGGTTAATGTGTGCTACGGGATAAATTATTTCTATGTTGTTGTTTTTTTATGGGAAATAGTTTTTTTGTTGTATGAGGAAATGTTTTTGCGTGTTGTATAACGATTAGTTCATATGCTATTTTATGGTGATTTGTTTTTTTTACTTTCGGTGATTAATATTATTATATATTGATAAAGTTCATTTTAACAACAATCATTATCATAAGATATCTATGGTTCAATATGTTATCAGTAAACATAATGACTGTAGTAGATAAACGTAATAATGTTAATAATCGTGGGTGCGTGTATGTTTCAATGTGCGTGTGTGTTTACACACATACACACACACATACACACACACACACACACACACACACACACACACACACACACACACACACACACACACATATATATATATATATATATAATATAATATATCTATCTATATATATATATATATATATATATATAAGTATATAATATAATCTATATTATATATATAAATATATATATATCATATATATGGGTAATGCAAGTAACTATATAATATATATATTTATATATATATATATATATATATATATATACATACATATATAATATAAAAATATAAATTGTATGTATGTGTGTGTGTGTGTGTGTGTGTGTGTGTGTGAGTGTGTGTAGTGTGTGTGTATAAATATATGTATCTCCTCTCTCCCTCTCTCCTCTC
>NW_028234419.1:27842276-27845322 GCF_977035675.1 Penaeus japonicus
TAAACCTAAATAACCAGCTAATAAAACAATGCCAGCATTGGGCCAACTGCCACAAACATCACAACAAACCACACGAACCACCGATCAAAAATAGTAATCATATTTACAAGCGATTTCGGAAGGCGTGCTTTCCTCAGCGACAGCGGTAAACAAGAACAAATATTTGCGTGTGGAGAGTTCTAATTATGAGCAGGGCCTAAATAAACATCAACATAATCCACATTTACGCGTCGGTAACTGATTACGTTTTCAAATGGAAGAAAATGAATCGGTGACACGTGTAAAAAAATTCAGACTAGCTTGGGACGAGACGAGTGTATTATATTGTTTTATTTTCTTCATATTTATGTACGTGTATATTCGTACTCATGTATATATGCACATGCTCACTGTATATTTATGTGTATACTTAAATATACAGTGTACACTACAGTTTATTGTTTGCGTGTATTTTTACGTATATCTATATCATTTTTATTTTTGTATTTATATCCTTACATGTGCATCTATTTATGCATGTAAGGTTTTATGGACGGTGTAATGATAGTATGTAATAGGACTTGTGTAGTTTTTGTTGCTGTAATTACACCCGTGTGTGTGCGTGTGTGTGTGTGTGTGTGTGTGAATGAATTGATGTATCACACAGTTTGATTATCCACCAATATCTGTGTTTCTGTGTATCCTTATTCCATTATGAAAGTAAGTATATATTAGATTTACGCAGATCAGCTATCGTTTATAAATTGCAGCTTTTGCAATATATCTATGTAAAAATAGGCCTACCTATGTATAATCTATCATAAAATAATCAAAAAGCACAAGCAAAACATGAAATAGAAGAATAGAAACCCCCACAAGAAAATTCCGTTTCTCTTTTCTATCTCTCTTCTACCGCCAGTTAAACAAATTATTACATAGGAACATAAACAGACATAGACATACATATTTAAACACACAAACAGATACATTTATACTAAAACACAAACACACACACACGCGCGCTGCACATCACACACAACCACACAAAGGAGAGATTCAATGCACCACAACCCGTAACAGAAAACCACTAACATTGTTCCGGAACAATAATCAGGGAAACAGCAGGCTACCCGTAAAATAAATAACGAATGGTTACTCATTCCGGCTGCTGACCGGCTAGTGTTTATATATCCATATCACAACGCCAAAACGCACACACAGACATACAACACGAGCATGCACACCACCACACATACACGGATCACACGAGCATGCCACACAGCACACACACACACACACGAGCAATGCTAATCCATATGCAGCACAACACACACACACAGCATGCACAGCAAGCACACACACACATACACGAGCTACACGAGCATGCAACACACAACATTACACATACACATAATACACACACGAGCACAAGGCACCACACCACACAGATACACAAACGAGCACCAACACACACACACACATACACACACACGAAGCGTGGACACGACACACAACACACACACACACTCGGAGCCAAAACCCAACAACGCTGGCACATATACATGCAGAGGGATACTTGACGAATCCTGGGATGAGCAAAAGGAAGTAGTAGGTTGATGACGAGTAGCCGGGCTGCCGGTCGGAATAAAACGTTTGGTGAACTCGAGTAGTTGTTCACGGTTTTATATAATATATATATATGTGTGTGTGTGTGTGTGTTGTGTATATATTTTTGGTGTTGTGTGGATATATTTATTGTGTGTGTATTAGGTAGTAGTGATAGTGTGTGTATATACTATATATATATATATATTATATATATAAATATATATATATATATATATATATAAATAATATATATATAATATTTAAATAATGTATATACATTTTTTTTTATTTCTTTCTCTTTTTTTTTTTTTTTTTCCTTTTTTTTTTTTTTTTTTTATTTCCTAAGAAACTTGTTAAAAAACTTTTTATTTCCTGAGTCCATGCGCAGAAGAGGTGTTGAAATGTATTATTTTCTTATATTTACATTATTTCATTGGTTAATCATGTGTGATCGTTTTTTGTGTAAATAGATATAGAGTTTCACATCGTATATGTACATGTATGTAATGAATAGGTGGTTAATAATCATCAGTGTGTGCATTGACGCTTTTCATTTTCCACCTGATCGTTATCTTACGTGTTATTAGGCCTTTATTCTATAAAATCAATGATACGTATTTTGTGAATGAGAGTGCTTTCTTGAAATACTGTGTGTAGGAAGATATATGCATATCATCATTTCCATGCGTTTTTATTTTAAGCAAATGAAAGTTGTTTGCTTGTAGATAATTGTGCATATCGTATATGCTTTTCTAAAAATATTTTAGTAAAACAATTTTGCTTTGTCTTTCCTGAATTAAAGAGGATCGATGAGACGCGAAGGTGAATTAGTTTTAGACCTTGAATCCTTTTTCTGTGCCCTTTTTCCCCCAAAACCTGAGCTTTGTCGCCCATCGCCAGGGCTTAGTCACTAGCCAGACGCTTCACGCAACGTGTACGTCAGTTACAACATATTTTCGGACTAATCCATGAGTTCTAATTTAAGCAAATGTTGTTTTTTACGTATGCAATTGTTAGCTAGTAGATATTCATAATTATTGCATGCCATATGTATTCTACCATTTGTTGCGTATTCGCCACTAACTGCGACATTTCACAACAGAATGGTCGCCGCCGGCCGCGGCAATTCCTCCACCCGTTTTAAAGAAACTTCGCTCTACCACCCCTCCCCCCCTCTTACCTCGTCCCCCCTTTAGTACGTGCAAGCTGCCCGTTGTTCTTGGAGTAAGAGAGGTTCACACTAACCTAGAGGTCACCTACGTGTAAACAGTGCAGACAGGTCACTTCCCACCACCATAGGTTAGAACTTTTATACTCCTGTACTACAAAACTTCTCTAAGAATAAACCCGTAATTTCAAAAGATTGGCCTGGTTTTTTTTCAAATTTCATCCCGGACGGACTTTGGCCACCAACCAACGTCACTTACCTGGCGCTTTTCCTTACCGCCATACGCAACAC
>NW_028234419.1:27845422-27847922 GCF_977035675.1 Penaeus japonicus
TGAACGTCATGGAATTACCTATATCTCTATATAAATGCGTTATTAAATGCTTGCTGCCGAGCGGCCCGCGGGAATTGTCTGTATAACTTCGCTATATATATATATATATATATATATAATATATATATATATATATATATATAATTATTTATATACAAACAATATATATGCATATGATATAATAAATATGAAATATATATATGATATATATATATATATATATAATATAGATATGTAGATATTTATGTAAATATATATATATAGTATATATATATATAATTATTTATAATATATATATATATATAATGTAATATATATAACAATACATATATATATATATATATATATAATATATTAATATATATATATATAATACACATATGAAAAATGTATATTTATATAACACAATTATGTATATATATATATATCTATATACTCACACATGAATATAAATATATCTATATATAATCTATATATATATAAATATATATATATCTATATATAATATACATACACACACAAGATATATATATATCTATATACATATCTATCCTATATATAAATTTATATATATTATATATATAAAATTACTAAATGATATATTTTAATATGTATGTATAAATTTTATATATTTATTAATTAAATTTTTATTAATATAATATGTATGTAAAGTTAATAGTATATATATAATATATATCTTATGTATATATATATATATACTATACTATATATTATATATATGTACACACATATATATACACATACAGTTGTTAGCCCTAATTTCGAATGCCCTCATTCCGAACCGTAAATCCGATAAAATTTTGCCTTTAATTCCGAATGTATTTCTATAACCGAATCGCGCGCTTTTACGCGCCTCCCACGCTGTTGCTGCCGCATCACAACCCACAAGCCACACCTTTTCTTCTCGCAGTGCGCAATCGAGAACTCTCCACAAATGTAGATGCAGTTATGTTCAAGTTGGTACATTTATTTCATGTTTTTATTATTACTATTTGATACTTAGGGCTTTTGCTCATCTTATTTTACCTTGAATCATGTATGTTTGCACTAGGGGAAAACATTAGCTTTTAATTCCGAACTTTCCTATCCGAATACGATGGAAACGAATTAAAATTCGGCTTTTAGAGGCCCCGGTTAATTTATACAATTCTTATATATATATTATATAATATATATATATTATATATATAGGAATATGTATATATAGATATATATATACATATATATATATATATACATATATATATATATATATATATACATATATACACACACATACACACGCACACACACACAGACACACACACACACACACACACACACACACACACACACACACATATATATATATATATACATATATATATATATATACATATGCATATATATACACATACACATATATATAATGTGTGTGTGTTTTTGTGAATGTAGAAGCATATAATCCCACTCGGACACAAACACACCACAAAAACACACACAAACACACACACACACAAACACCAGGTACACACACACACAAACACCCATTCCTCCAGGCTGCGCGATGAAAAATGATTAGCGACCTGAAAACAGAAGGATTACATCGCGCTGCCAAACACCAATTCGTTAACTCTGACAATTTGTCCTGGAGTCAACAGGGCGAAAGTTGCATGCATGTTGCTACAGTTCTGTTATGGACATCAATGACGAAATCAAATGCACGAACGAGAAAGCAATTGAGAATGATTGTTCAATTAGGATGAATTGGTTCAAGGTTAAAATACAAAGAGGAAAGGCACCTGTGAATAACAAGAAAACAAGCAATATTGATAAACATTATACTAACAAATGAATCATCATCATTATGTAAACATATCTATATATACATAGAAGACATTTAATTGTATATATACATGCACACACACACACACACACACACACACACACAACACACACAACACACACACAACACCTATATCTATATATATATAAATATAGTAAATATATATTATTATATATATTATGATATCTATATATGTTATATATATTTATTGTATATATATATATATTTATATATAAATATATATATACTTATATAATATATACATATATATATAATTATTATATATTATATTAAATAAATATATCTATTTATATATATAGTATTATTATATATTATATATATATATATGATATATATATATTATATACATATATTATATATATATATATATCTATATATATATAAATATAACCATATATTATATAACATATCATATAATATAATATTTATATATATATACTATAGATATATGATATATATATTTATAACTTATATACATACATGTATCTATACGTTATACATATATATATATATATATATTGATAAATATATATATATATTATTATAATATATATTTTTATATACATATGCATATACTTATCTTCAGAAGGGATTCAAACCTGTCTTGATGCGAACCTTACCTTATGATATTTA
>NW_028234419.1:27880422-27882922 GCF_977035675.1 Penaeus japonicus
TAATCTCGAAGACAAAAGATAAACAAACTGAAGAACTCGTTCCAACTCAAAGATCTTGTGTCCGAAAGTTTGGAAGAGGCTTTAGTAAGATGTTCCTTGTTTTTATTTTCTTCTTCTTCTCCTCTTCCTTATTCGTTGTCCTTCTTCTCGTATCAGTACTATCATTGTAAATATTATCATTATTATGGTTATGGCTATACTGTTTGGACATCATCATTAACATCATTTATTGTTATTATCATTATACTTAATATTATTGCAATTATTGTTATCTTTATTGTTGTTATAATTATTAGTTGTATAATCTTATAAGTATATAATTTGATTTGCGTTGAATAGGGGCGAGAAAGAGAGAGAGAGAGAGAGAGGGAGGGAGAGCGAGAGAGAGAGAGAGAGAGAGAGAGAGAGAGAGAGAGAGAGAGAGAGAGAGAGAGAGAGAGAGAGAGAGAGAGAGAGAGAGAGAGAGAGAGAGAGAGAGAGAGAGAGAGAGAGAGAGAGAGAGAGAGAAAGAGCGAGAGAAAGAGAGAGAGATAGAGAGAGAGAGAGACAGGCAGACAGAGAGAGAGAAAGGGAAAGAATTATAATTTTCTTTCTTTGATCGTCATCCCCCTACAGCGAGGGCCAGAAATGAGAAGGATTTGCCTCAATATGTAACCCTATTTGAATGCAAATGGGAAGAATTCGACTCGTTTGGTTGACGTCTTCACGCTATTTCTATTTAAATGAATACTCACAACACGATACCAGATATAAAGAAATTGAAAACTATATAGCTTTACATATTAGTAATACTGGTACCTAAGTACATAAAGGCACGTAATTTCTTACCATTAAAAAAAATGCACCAAAATACAAAAAAACAAAGTAATCTACAATCAAAGAACCCTCCCCCCCCCGTCAAAGAAAAACAATAAAAAAAATGCACCAAAATACAAAAAAATAAGTAATCTACCATCAAAGAACACCCTCCCCCCCCCCGTCAAAGAAAAACAATAAAAAAAAATGCACCAAAATACAAAAAAATAAATAATCTACCATCAAAGAACACCCTCACCCCAATAAAAAAAAAATGCACCAAAAAAAAAAAAAAAAAATAATCTACCATCAAAGAACACCCCCCCCCCCCCCCCGTCAAAGAAAAACAATAAAAAAAATGCACCAAAATACAAAACAAAGTAATCTACCATCAAAGAACCCCCCCATAAAAAAAAAACAATAATAATCTTTATTTTCGTAAATTCCAGATTTTATTTTCGCCACAAAAAACATACGAAACCACAAGAGCATAAAGGCCCCATCACTATACCGTATGTAAACCGACCCCCATTCCCCATGCACAGAAGCTTACCTCTTTTTATGCACTGGATTTGCGCAATAACAATAAAACGGACTCGATTTCAATTCTTTTTTTTTTTATCCACCTGAACTATCCAGCGCGTAATGTTGCAAATGCAAGGCCTGCATCCATATTGCTTCGCTGTGTTGCTTCGTTGTGTTCCGAGCGCGCGGGTCTAGATATGCTTACTCCGATGGCCGGTTTTGTGGGGGCATGAAAGGGCATTTGGAAGAGGATTAATCGCGAGGAATTCTGCTCTTTTGCGGCATGAAGAGGATGCTCGATTTTGACTCATGTGTTTGGACTTTATTTTTATTTATTTATTTATTTTTTCTATCTTACGTTAAAGAACGATTTGGTAACGGAACGATTTCGTAATCTATACTGTCTTTTTTGTCGAGGTAAAATATATGCGAATGTGTTTTAAATAATTGTTATCACTAATTAATAAATGATTATCGTAACCAACCAATCATCACCAATCTGTCATCAGTCATCACAAACCTGTCAACCAGTCATCACCATCGTCTCAAATACATCTTGAAATATAAGTATAATAAGTCTGTTTGTCTCCTCTTTTCTTCGCCCATTCCTCATGCCTTAATCTTTGCCTTCCACATTGTTTGCTTGATGCCTCTCATTCTCGTGTCTTCCTCCCTCCCTCCCTCTTCTCCTTGTGCCATTCCATCCTCCTTTTCCCAACGCTTTCCTACTATCTTGGCCTAACTTCCTTTCTTCCTTATTTATCATCATCCTTCTTCATATTCTTCTCTCCTTCTCTTCCTTCTACCTTTCATCTTCTCTTGCCTCCTTCTAACCTTCCTTCTTCACCCTGCTCATCCTCCCTCTCCCCTACCCTTCCCCCTTCTTCCTTCCTTCTCTCTCATCCCCCCTTTCTACCCTCCCTCCCCTACACCCACCTTACCTCTACCTACCCGCCTTCCCTTATACACTCCCTTTCCCTTTCCCTTCCCCCTCCCTCCCTCCTTCCCTCCCTCACATCCTCCTTTCTCCCCCCCCTCTACCCTCCCTCACAGCCTCCTCTCTCCCTCCCCCCTTTACTCTCCCTCACATCCTCCTTTCTCCCTCCCCCCTTTCCCCTCCCTCACAGCCTCCTTTCTCCCTCCCTCCTTTTCCCCTCCCTCACAGCCTCCTCTCTCCCTT
>NW_028234419.1:27940422-27942922 GCF_977035675.1 Penaeus japonicus
GCGGTGCACCTCAGTGTAGCAGCGCCCGCCGCCCACCACTCCGCCCTTACCTACGGCGCCGCCCCTGCTCCGGTCCGTGACACAGCTGCCGTGGCCGCCGCCAAGGCTGATTTCTTCCGCCTGTACAACCTGCAGGCGGCAGCAGCAGCCGCGGCTCCAGATCATGATGCGCCTCGCTACTACTACTGAGACGGATTCCAGGATTCCGGAAACTCAATCGTCTGGAACGTAACATTGTAAACGAATGAATAAAATGAATCTTTATTTTTGACTCTGTTCTTTTTAATGTCCTTTACAGGAGGTCCCTTCATAGGATTAATCCACACACACATGTATATATGTATGTATATATGTGTATATGTGTATATATATAAACATATGTATGTATACATAAGTAGCATATATATATACATATATATATATGTATATGTATAAAAGTATATATAAATGTATATATATTTATACATATATGTATGTTTATGGATATATATAGATATATATGTATATGGATATGTATACACACAAGCATGCACACATACAGACACACACACATATGTATATATATAAAGCTATATATATACATATCTATAAATGTATATATATCATATGTACATATATACATATATACACACAACGTACGTATATATATTATATATATATTTATTTATGTACATATACACATATTTATGCATGTATATATATATACACATATGTATAAATGTATATACATATATCTGTATATATATCTATATACATATACGCACAACTATATGCATAGACATATTTTTGTCATATATCTACTTATATATTCATTTATCTATAGCAGGCCCTACTTATCTATCTAAATTTCCATATCAGTGATTTCATTAGCGTTTTTTTTTTTCTTTTACCCTTTTCATGCTTAAACCTGCTATGTAAAATTATCACTTATAGGTATGTTTTCGATCTTTACAGATATGATGAAAGAAAAAGAATTGTTTAAGATAAATCAGATCTTTATTAAACGAATATCTACTACGACCTTCCGACCCCAATTATGTACATCTAGCCATGACCTCAAACCCATTAAGATTAAAAAGATCTTAAAAGTACAAAACAAATAATATATTGTGTAAAGAGGAACTATAAACATTCCAGGGAAAACATAAATAACGTAGCTCTGTTCTGATAAAAAAGAAAACCTTTGATAAGCAAAACATTCCCGAAATCATATGCTGTCACATACATATCAGACGCCTTTTTTATAATATTTTACAATCATACCAACAATAATAGTTCAATTACCATTAAAATCACTATATTGACCATTACAAAAGTTCAAAGAAAAATCCCAAAACAAAGACAACACCCCTTTCTCTCTGGACCAGCGGGAAAGAAAGCCTCGAATGGCACCCATCCACGGTCTCTACCAAGCGCTAACTTCAGGGAGCGATGGCACACAACAAGAGGCCAACTCCGGCTTTGAAGTACCGGCAGTGTAGGATGTATACGCAGAATGAGAAGAGGAAGGTGAACCAGACCACGTGCGGCCTATAGCGGATGCTGCGATGTTCCCCTGTGCCAGTATGGCTGTAATATGCTGTGACATTCGCATCCGTAAGCATAGGTATCCATCTCTCCATGGCTGTTTGTTGATGTTATTTATTTCGTATGTGTTAATGAAAGACTTAAAAACTATAAAGAGTGGAAAGAACATGACGAGTTGATATGGACTCAATTGCAATATTGAGAGAGCCTGTCATGTGGCACATATAAGCCTCAGAAATAAAAATAAAATTTATAATAAAGAGTGAATTAAAGAGAGCGAGAAAACCCTTGACATATAGCGTGCTGCCCCATCCTTCTGAAATATAACATATATGGTGTGCAGAACGGGTGGCACTGGTGCCCTTTTTGTGGTCAAAACAATAAAATGGATGCCCCGTATTAAGTCTTATGGTAATACACACACACACACACACACACACACACACACACACACACACACACACACACATATATATATATATATATATATATATATATATATATATATATATATATATACATATATGTATGCATATATATGTATATTTGTATATATATACATATAAATAAATTTGTATGCATATAGGAATATATGAATATATAAATTATCTATTTATTTATATGCATATATATATATATATATATATATATATATATATTATATATATATATATATATATGTATATATATATATATATATATATAAATATATATGTATGTATATGTATATATATACATATATATATATATATATATATATATATATATATATATACATAACATACCTACATATACTATATATTAGTATCTGTACATAAAACAGCACCCAAATCAATAGTCACTCTAATATATATAAATATATGCATACCTATACACACATACACACATATATATGTATATATATATATATATATATATATATATATATATATATATATATACATATATATGATATTTGTGTTAATAGAAGTCA
>NW_028234419.1:27957922-27962922 GCF_977035675.1 Penaeus japonicus
TGTTTACTCTTCATTTTCTTTTCCGGATGAATAAATTCATGTTTCTAAACATTTTCTCTCTTTTTCTTATTCCTTTATATCACGTTGGCTCTAAAACATGATACATATATTCGTTCGCACATACATAAAAGAATTGGTGAAGTTCGGATAGTTGCATACAACCAGTAATCAGTTATTTAAAATCAATTATTATACTTATACAAACGAATGATGCAGTACATTACTTTATATATATCACCATGACCTCATTCGTCCTAACAGATCCATGATATCAACTTTGGGTCATTGCTTGGAGCCAGGAAACACACCTTCGACCACATTTCCTGCCTTTTTAATAATTAGTTTCAGTCGTTTGATTCAATGATTACGCTTATGATTATTCTTATATAGTTACATCATCACACAATTTTTGATATCCATATTTGTCAGTCATTCATACAATCTGCCGATCTAGTCAAGGAAAATTAAGTTAGTAAAGTCATTTGGCTATCTGGCAAGTGCATGAACCAAACCTTTTAATCTCTACATAACCGTCGATATACCTATCATAAACCAAGCAGATTCCACGCAAAGTGAGACTGGGAGACAATCCGGGGCTGAAGGCTCTTCGCTTCTCATTACTTAAAGAATCTTTTGTATTCTTACATAAGTTTACCCAAGTCAAAGCGTACTCACTGAAGAAAAGACAAAATAAGTATTAATTAGATGCAATTCCGATGAGACCAAAAGTAGGCATGAAAGTCCCTACGTATGCCTGCAAGCTAAGTTTATATCATAGTTAAACAATGCCTTAGGCAGAGAATCTTCGAGAATCTTCGGAGATGTGGCAGTGCTCAGTGACTGATAAATCTTATGAAAGGGATTACATCAGAATAAATATGGAGAATTTTAAAAGTTAATTCAATGTTAGAAACAAGTCTAAGGGCAGTCACAAGAATGAACCTTATTATCACTATTCACTAGGACCACATTGCATCACAATGTAAAGATAGTCCACTATCTTTCAATATCTTTAGATCTTTCCTTTAGATTTTTGTCCACCAGCCCATTATCCTTGCAGAGACTTTTCTACAAACACGACCAGCTTCATTTCACACCTTTTTACCTTCCACCTATGTACAATATGATTTTTATCATATGATTTTTATCATCTATTTTATCATTTTTTTACTTCACTTTGAAAGTAGCGATGTTCATAATGATAATGGTAAGTATCACGTGAGTCAGCAAACTCGACTCTTCTACGCTCATAATACCACGCTCTGCTTTTGCTCGTCATTCAGTACTCATGAACGGCTCAATATTTCTGCAACATTATATATACTATTCATATAATTTTCTCTATCTATCGAATGAAGTGAGTTCAGGATTATCATCATTGAAGTTAGGCAATCAGTTGATATAATTGCCCCATAGGACATTGCTTAAATGAAGTGAGAAAAGGATTAGATAAGGAAAAAAGGAAGCCAATGCCAGGAAAGATGTAGTTACGCAATACATGTATACGCTGCAATTGACCTTCATGAAAAGATGTCCTGTAATCCATTTTTTTTTTTTTTTTTTTTTTTTTTTTTTGTGAATGAACATCCCGTCATCATTTATGGTAACTACGCTATCTACCTCTAATTGGCGGATTTCCTATCCAAATACCTCACGTGTTGACGTATAAGGTAGCCTTGACGTATGACACATACAAGAATAGATTCAAGAAGACTACAATACCTTGATTAGTTTCTTGCGATGTATCATGCTTCGTAACTACTTATCCTGAGAAAGGGGTGGAGCTCAAGGTCGTGGCCAAAGCCATAAATTAAATAAGGCGATTATTGGATTATTTGTGGTTATTCGTACTCTCCATTTTTTTCCATGCACATAAACATATAGACACACATCTACACATCTTCATAAGCACTCATAAGCACTAACACTTACATAAACACACGAACATATGGACGTAAACGCATTTTCATTTTCGTTTCCAGGCTGGCGTCCCCTTGGCTTCCATGTGGATTCCATGTGGATTCCTAGCACCCCCCCCCTCCCCCCTCATACACACATGCGAACACACGCTTGTTTGAGGGAGGGGGTATGTTTCAATCTGAAAACAACGAAACTAAACACACACAAAAAAAAGTATTTCACAAATATAGCCTCATTCAATAAACCAATTTATTTAGCAGTTTTAGCCGTAACATAGTTTATTGTCTTCATAGTTATTGTTGATTATATGAATGTGCTTGGTGCAGGAATATTAGCTTATCGACATTAGGCTGGCATTAACTGCTCCTTAATTATATATGCGTATATATATATATATATATTTATATATATATATATATATATATATTTGTATATATTTATACATATATATATATATATATATATATATATATATAGATAGATAGATAGATAGATAGATATACATTTATATATATACATATATATATATACATACGTATATATATATATATATATATATATATATATATATATATATATATATATAGCTTAATTAACTTAACTGCTCCTAAAGCCACCTTGCCCCCCCCCCCCCATTTTGCCACTTTCGGAACCATTGCTTTAGAGTGATCGTCAATTGAAATAGTTCCGGTTTTAAATATTTGGTCGCCGTGGCTGAGTGGATATGGTATCCAACTCGCAACCCCAAGGTCATACGGGCGCATCATAATGATATGTTGACTGGTTGAAGATTGAAGTAAGAGGGAGGGGCGTGGTGACAAGGACTAACTACTACAGGGGGCGTGGTTATAAAGAATCACTATTTGAAGCTTTATTTACTACACGCTGAAGCCTAGGGATCATTACCTCTTTTCCGAAGCCAAAGATCGCGCTGCTGAATTAATATCCTGAGTGATTAAATATATATTCTCCTTAAAAAGGGGTAGTGATAATCTTAATTATCGTTCCTCCTACAAAAGCTACATGCAGCGGATGGTTATAAATACATATTTGCAATGATGATTAGTTTATTAGTTTATTAGTAAAGTTATCTGGTAGTGCTTATGAAGTTGGATTAGCTTTGGGTAGGGTTTTCTCTTCATTGCAAAAGGTATCGTATTTCACAGCTGAATCCTGGCGTTTTTGTTTCGTTTATTCCTTTACTTTTTGTTCGTTGCCATATGACTATTCATCGAGGAGTAATAGCAAGGTGATGTATAATGAAAATGCTTATTGTCATTCAGATTTATTGATTGCAAGGAAAGTGGACTGCATGCGCCATCTTAGTAGTAGTAGCGAGGCGCATCATGATCTGGAGCCGCGGCTGCTGCTGCCGCCTGCAGGTTGTACAGGCGGAAGAAATCAGCCTTGGCGGCGGCCACGGCAGCTGTGTCACGGACCGGAGCAGGGGCGGCGCTGTAAGTAAGGACGGAGTGGTGGGCGGCGGGTGCTACTGCATTGAGGTACACAGTTGGGGTAGTCTGATGATAGATGGGAGAACCATAACGGTGCGCGCCCACAGCAGCCAGCTGAGCGTTGTAGGCGTTAAAGAAGGCGTTGCGGGCAGCAGATACCTCATAGGTATCCGATACCGGGGTGATGGTACCGTCGACGCCCGCTGGGACGGTGGCTGCCACGGGCCCGGTCCACTTCCGCTGGTAAGGGGCGCCGTAGTGGCTGTAGCCGCCGTAGTTGGCCTGCCAGGTGGAGGCGGAGCACACGCCCAGCACTGCCAACATTACCTGAGGAATATCAAAATTTTCAGTAAAACAAAAAAATTTAGTACCATATGCTACACTCACTGACCAATAAAATCTAAATTAAATATACTCAACGAACACCAAAACAATAAAACAAAGACCATGCTTGTGCGACGAATGCTAACCTGTTTTCGCAAGAACATACAATGAAAGCACAATATTTCATATTCTACAAACACTAAATTAGCTTCTTAGACTACGTACCAGAGACTTCATGATGCCTTTCGTAGGATGGTTTAGCCACACTGTATCGGCTGAAGACCCTACCTTCACTATTTATACATGGACGTGGGCGTGACGTCAGCAGGTGCTTGCATAACCTTGAGGAATCTTTCGTGTGTCTGAAATGGGTCCCAACGTGTAATTTCGGGTAACGGAAAGTTTTTCGCATTTTATAATAGCATTACTGGGAGTTCCGTTGCGGGATTTATATATATATATTACTTTTTGTATCTACCTCTGTCTGGTTTATACTCGATTCTTTGATTCGTCTGTTGCTATGTCACTGTAATATGTCATATGTAAATAGCCTGTTCTTAGTCTCCTATTTACATCTACGGAGGACTCAAACGGGCTCATGTATATTGAGAAATAACAATAACGATTCTATTAAATTAGTGCTTGTGGAGTCCTTGTTACAGCCAGTGACTTAGATTTGAACTAGAATTTGAATCAGAATTTGTCTTGAATTCTATTTGATTGCGAGTGTTTGAACATCTCATTAGGAGTATTCAAACACCATAGGATCAATGAAATAAAAGCGTTTATCAAGATGAATAATTCCGATCAAACCTGGTTATCTACCCTATGTTATCAAACCTTAATCGTAACCGTTTGTTATTCTTCTATTAAAATTAAATCATTTAGCTCATTGCATTTCAACATTGATATACTACTTATTACCATAAATTACTATAATACGAAGTTCAACTTAACCATCACTACTATGAAGTTGCTGTTTGTAGCAATTGCAAAATTATTTGTGCGTTTAGAAATCACACATGCGTGATATAACAGTGTTCTGGTGATTGCAGTCTACAGTAATTACAATAATGATGATGTTGATGATAATAGAGTATTATTGGTGAAAATAATGATGACAACATTAATAACAATAATAAACATATTGATTATGGTAACGATAAAAATCATGATGATAGAATTATTGATGATAATGATAGAATTAATAGTAATGATTATGATAATAACAGCAATAACAAAAACAATAACTACAACAATGATTATATAATAATAGTGATGATATTCATAACGATGATGATA
>NW_028234419.1:27992922-28002922 GCF_977035675.1 Penaeus japonicus
GAGGGGGGATAGAGAGGAGGAAGGAGGAGGGGATAGAGGGAGGAATAGAGAGGGAAAGAGGGAGGAGAAAGAGGAAGGAATAGAGTGGGGAAAGAGCGAGGAATAGAGAGGGAAAAGTGGGAGGAATAGAGAGGAAGAGAGGGAGGAATAAAGAGAGAAAGAGGGAGGAATAGAGAGGGAAAGAGGGAGGAATAGAAAGGGGAAGAAAGAGGAATAGAGAGAGAAAGAGGGAGGAATAGAGAGAGTGAACGAGAGATTCATAGATCGGATAAATTCAGGATGAAAAGATATGGGAAAGATGTAGTGAATGGAGCGGGGAAAGAGAGGGCGGAATAAAGCGGGGAAAGAGGGGGCGGAATATAGAGGGAAAGAGGGAGGAATAGAGTATGGACGACGTGCTTGTAAAAGGCCTGGAAAGATTGAGGAATAAGATGTGCAATCTTTCGTAATATAATGTGGAAATAGGCGGAATAGAGAGGGAAAGAGGAGGAATAGAGAGGGAAAGAGGGAGGAATAGAGAGGAGAAAGAGGGAGGAATAGAGAGGGAAAGAGGGAGGAATAGAGAGGGAAAGAGGAGGAATAGAGAGGGAAAGAGGGAGGAATAGAGAGGGGAAAGAGGGAGGAATAGAGAGGGGAAAGAGGGAGGAATAGAGAGGGAAAGAGGGAGGAATAGAGAGGGGAAAGAGGGAGGAATAGAGAGGGAAAGAGGGAGGAATAGAGAGGGAAAGAGGGAGGAATAGAGAGGGAAAGAGGGAGGAATAGAGAGGGAAAGAGGGAGGAATAGAGAGGGAAAGAGGGAGGAATAGAGAGGGAAAGAGGGAGGAATAGAGAGGGAAAGAGGAGGAATAGAGAGGGAAAGAGGAGGAATAGAGAGGGAAAGTGGGGAGGAATAGAGAGGGATGAAGTTTTTTAGAGAGGGAGAAGATTGAGGGTATAGATATAGAGAGGAAAGAGGATAGGAGGATAATAAGAGAGGGAAAGAGGGAGGAATAGAGAGGGAAAGAGGGAGGAATAGAGAGGGAAAGAGGGAGGAATAGAGAGGGAAAGAGGGAGGAATAGAGAGGGAAAGAGGGAGGAATAGAGAGGAGAAAGAGGGAGGAATAGAGAGGGAAAGAGGAGGAATAGAGAGGGAAAGAGGGAGGAATAGAGAGGGAAAGAGCGAGGAATAGAGAGGGGAAAGAGGGAGGAGAGAGGGGGGAGAGGGAGAAATAGTGAGGAGTAGAAATAGCAAAAACAAGAAAGAAAAGGAAATAAGCAAAAAAAGAAACAGATGTCCAAAACATCAATGAACAAGATATAGCAAAAGCATATATAAGAATTATACAAAAAGAAAATTAGAGTGATAAAAGAAGAAGAAAGAAATTCAGAAACAAAAGAAAAAAAAAAAATGAAACGAAGAAAAAAACAGAAAAACAAGGTATAATAAAATGAGTGAAATAGAGGAAGCGAATAGAGGGGAAAAGTGAGAGTCGAGAGGGGAAAGGGGAGGAATAGAGAGGAGAAAAGAGGGAGGAATAGAGAGGGAAAGAGGGAGGAATAGAGAGGGAAAGAAGGAGGAATAAGGGAGGGGAAAGAAGGAGGAATAGAAGAGGGAAGGAGGGAGGAAAAGAGAGGGGAAAGAGGGAGTCAATAGAGAGAGGAGACAGAAGGTGAATAGAGAGTGTGAAAGAGGGCGGTATAGTGAGGAAGAGAGAAAGAGGGAGGAATAGAGAGGGAAAGAGGGAGGAATAGAGAGGGAAAGAGGGAGGAATAGAGAGGGAAAGAGGGAGGAATAGAGAGGGAAAGAGGGAGGAATAGAGAGGGGAAAGAGGGAGGAATAGAGAGGGGAAAGAGGGAGGAATAGAGAGGGAAAGAGGGAGGAATAGAGAGGGAAAGAGGGAGGAATAGAGAGGGGAAAGAGGAGGAATAGAGAGACAGAGGGAAAGGAGGGAGCGGTGGAGGAATAGAGGAGGGAAAACCACGGGAAAGAGGGAGGATAGAAAGGAAAGAGTGATGAATATGGGGGAAAGAGGGAGGAATAGGAAGAGAGGAGGAGGAAAGAAGAGGGAGGAATAGAGAGGGGAAAGAGGGAGGAATAGAGAGGGAAAGAGGGAGGAATAGAGAGGGAAAGAGGGAGGAATAGAGAGGGAAAGAGGAGGAATAGAGAGGGAAAGAGGGAGGAATAGAGAGGGAAAGAGGGAGGAATAGAGAGGGAAAGAGGGAGGAATAGAGAGGGAAAGAGGGAGGAATAGAGAGGGAAAGAGGGAGGAATAGAGAGGGAAAGAGGGAGGAATAGAGAGGGGAAAGAGGGAGTAGAGAGGGGGAAGAGGGAGAAATAGAGAGGGGAAAGAGGAAGGAATAGAGAGGGGAAAAAGTGAGGAGTAGAGAGGGGAAAGAGGGAGGAATAGAGAGGGAAAGAGGGAGGAATAGAGAGGGAAAGAGGGAGGAATAGAGAGGGAAAGAGGAGGAATAGGAATAGAGAGGGGATTGAGGGAGTATAGAGAGTGGGGAAAGATGGAGATAGAGAGGGAAAGAGGGTCGGAATAGAGAGGGAAGTGGGGAGGATTGAGAGGAAAAGAGGGAGGAATTAGAGAGGGAACAAGAGCGAGGGAATAGAGAGGGGAAAGGAGGGAGGATTAGAGAGGAGGAAAGGTGAGGAATAGAGAGGAAAGAGGGGGAAATAGAGAGGGAAAGAGGGAGGGAATAGAGAGGGAAAGTGGGAGGAAATAGAGAGGAAGTCGGGAGGAATAGAGATGAGATAGAGGTGAGGTTTAGAGAGGGGAAAGAGAGGAATAGTGGGGAAAGTGGGAGAATAGAAGAGGGAAAGAGGTAGGATAGAGAGGGTAAGAGGAGGATAGAGAGGAGGAAAGGAGTGGAGGATAGAGAGGGAAAGAGGGAGGAATAGAGAGGGGAAAGAGGGAGGAATAGAGAGGGGAAAGAGGGAGGAATAGAGAGGGGAAAGAGGGAGGAATAGAGAGGAGAAAGAGGGAGGAATAGAGAGGAGAAAGAGGGAGGAATAGAGAGGAGAAAGAGGGAGGAATAGAGAGGGGAAAGAGGGAGGAATAGAGAGGGAAAGAGGGAGGAATAGAGAGGAGAAAGAGGGAGGAATAGGAGAGGGAGAAGAGGGGAGGGATAGAGTAGAGAGTGAAAGAGGGAGAGGATAAAAAAAAATAAAGATGGAGGTGAAAGAGGGAGGATATAGAGAGTGGAGAAAGGAAGAAGGGGAAAAGGGGGGAATAGAGGAGAGAAAGAGGGAGGAATAGAGAGGAGAAAGAGGGAGGAATAGAGAGGGGAAAGAGGGAGGAATAGAGAGGGAAAGAGGGGGGAATAGAGAGGGAAAGAGGAGGAGATAGAGAGGAATAGAAGAGCGAGGAATTTAGAGCGGGGAAAGAGGGAGGAATAGAGAGGAGACAAGAGGGAGGAATAAGTACGCTAGAAGGGGTGGGGAGGGAAGAGTGGAAAGGGTAAGAGAGGAGGGGGGAGGGGGGGAGGGGTGGGGGGGTGTGCGGGAGGGAAAGGGGAGGGGCGGGGAGGAAGGGGGAGGGGGGGGGGGGAGGGGGGGGGGGGAAGAGGGAGGGGGGTGGAGTGAAAGGGGGGAGGGGACTGGGAAAGGAAAAGGAGGGGAGGGGGGGGAAGGGGGGAGAGAAAGAGGGGGCGGGGAGGGGGGGAGGAAGGGGGGGGGGAGGAGGGAAGGGGGGAGGGGGAGGAGAAGGGGAGAGGGAGAGAAGTGAAAGAGGGAGGAATAGAGAGGGGAGAGAGGGAGGAATAGAGAGGGAAAGAGGGAGGAATTAGAGGGAAAAAGAGGGAGGAAAAATAGAGAGGGAAGGGGAGAATAGAGGAGGGAAGAGCGCGGAATAGAGGAGGGGAAGAGGGAGGCATGAGAGGAGAAAGATGGGAGAATAGAGAGGGAGGCAAGAGGGAGGAATAGAGAGGGAAAGAGGTGGAATAGAGGGGAAATAGGGAGGATCGAGAGGGAAAAGAGCGAGGAATAGAGAGGGGAATGTGGGAGGAATAGAGAGGGAAAGAGGGAGGAATAGAGGGAAAGAGCGAGGAATAGAGAGGGGAAAGAGGGAGGAATAGAGAGGAGAAAGAGGGAGGAATAGAGAGGGAAAGAGGGAGGAATAGAGAGGGAAAGAGGGAGGAATAGAGAGGGAAAGAGCGAGGAATAGAGAGGGGAAAGAGGGAGGAATAGAGAGGGGAAAGAGGGAGGAATAGAGAGGGGAAAGATTGAGGACAAGGGGAGAAAAGAGCGTGATAGAGAGGGAAAGAGGGAGGAATAGAGAGGGGAAAGAGGGAGTAGAGAGGAGGAAGAGGGAGAAATAGAGAGGGAAAGAGGAGGAATAGAGAGGGAAAGAGGGAGGAATAGAGAGGGAAAGAGCGAGGAATAGAGAGGGGAAAGAGGGAGGAATAGAGAGGAGAAAGAGGGAGGAATAGAGAGGAGAAAGAGGGAGGAATAGAGAGGGAAAGAGGGAGGAATAGAGAGGGAAAGAGGGAGGAATAGAGAGGGAAAGAGGGAGGAATAGAGAGGGAAAGAGGGAGGAATAGAGAGGAGAAAGAGGGAGGAATAGAGAGGAGAAAGAGGGAGGAATAGAGAGGAGAAAGAGGGAGGAATAGAGAGGAGAAAGAGGGAGGAATAGAGAGGGGAAAGAGGGAGGAATAGAGAGAGGAGAAGGAGGGAGGGAAAATAGAGAGGAGAGAGAGGGAGGAAAAGAGAGGAGAAGAGGGAAGGAATAGAGAGGGAAAGAGGGAGGAATAAGAGGGAAGAGGGAGGAATAGAGAGGGGAACAGGCGGGAATTGGAGGGGGAAGGGGGAGGTATAGAGAGAACGAGAAAGAGGGAGGGAATTAGAGAGGGGTAAGAGGAGGAATAACGAGAGCGGAAAGAGGGAATAGAGGAGAAAGAGGGAGGAATAGAGAGGGAAAGAGGGAGGAATAGAGAGGAGAAAGAGGGAGGAATAGAGAGGGGAAAGAGGGAGGAATAGAGAGGGAAAGAGGGAGGAATAGAGAGGGGAAAGAGGGAGGAATAGAGAGGGAAAGAGGGAGGAATAGAGAGGGAAAGAGGGAGAAAGAGGGGAAGGAATAAGAAAGGAATAGAGAGGGAAAGAGGAGGTATAGAGAGGAATAGAGAGGAGGATTAGGAGGTGGATAGTGGGGGAATGAGGGAGGAATAGAGAGGGAAAGTCGGGTTGACTAGGAATTATGAGAGGGAAAGAGGGAGGAGTGAGGGATTGAGGAGAGGAATAGAGAGGAGTAAGTGCGAGGATTTAGAGAGGGGAAAGAGGGAGGAATAGAGAGGGGAAAGAGGGAGGAATAGAGAGGAGAAAGAGGGAGGAATAGAGAGGAGAAAGAGGGAGGAATAGAGAGGGAAAGAGGGAGGAATAGAGAGGGGAAAGAGGGAATAGAGAGGGGAAAGAGGGAGGAATAGAGAGGGAAAGAGGGAGGAATAGAGAGGAGAAAGAGGGATGAATAGAGAGGGGAGAGAGGGAGGAATAGAGAGGGAAAGAGGGAGGAATAGAGAGGGGAAAGAGGAAGGAATAGATGGGGGTGTACCCGCAAGCTGCCAGCAGTTGCAATTCAAGGGCTACGCCCGTTGTCACCCATTGGGAAAACAGACAGACGCTCATGTGTCATGGCCTTTATTGGTGGAATCGGTTAATACACTTGGCTCTCCCTCTTTCCCTCTCTATTCCTCCCTCTTTCCCTCTCTATTCCTCCCTCCCTCCCCTCTTTATTCATCTCTTCACCTTCTTCTATTCCCCCCTCCTTCCTCTTTTCTATTCCTCCCTCCCTCCCCCTCTGTATTCCTCCCTCCTTCCCCCCCTTCTCTATTCCTCCCTCTATCCCCTCTCTATTCCCTCCTCCTTCCTCCTCTCTATCCCCCCTCCTTCCCCCTCTCAACTCACTCTCCCTCTTTCCCCCTCTCCATACCCCTCATCCAGCCCCATCTCCTCCCTACTCCTTACACCCTTCTCCATCCCCTCTTCCCCCCCCCCATCCCTCCTCCCTCCCGTGAGATCTTATCAAACATAGCATTGTATTTCCAATTGAAGTTGGTTGACTGCGCCGCCACTCTTCCCTATTGCATTCCCGCAACAGGTAGCAAAAGCTCAGTTTATCTCGTTCGTTTCAATTGATTCATTGATTTAGAGTTAATCTGTTTCCAAATAGGTTCATGTTTTCTTTTATTTTTTTTTATTATTAATTATCTTTTTCGATTAGATCATTGTGCATTCGGATTTTGTCAAAACACTATGGATTCTAGTGTCAGTTGAAGCCTTACGAGGACGGATGATAGTGCTAAATGGTCAGTGCATCAGAAAGTAGCAACAGCAAAAAAGGAAGACAAAGCATGAACAAATACAAAAGCGAAATAATCCGAATTATACATATACCATTTGTTTGTTGTTTGTATTGTTGTTTACTTGCAGTTCTCCGTTTTCTTCAAAACCTTTGAGCAGAAGTCTCCGCACCATATGGCAAAGCTCTTCCCCGTCTTCCTCGTGGCATCTCGTCGTCCAGTTGTACAGCTTTGTAAGTCCACCATCATCCCTCATTAGCCCCTGAGTAAACGGGGACGACACTGAGTGTTGTAAGAGTTGTCACTCCTGAGAGCCAAATCTATTGGGATTACTATTTTTCCTTTTTTGTTTTTTTTTTTTATATGGCATTACCTCTGCCATAACATGCAGGGCGCCTCGATCCGGTGTTACACGTCTGTGTTGGATACAACTACATCTCTGCCTCGCTGATGACCTGACCAACAATCCGTACTTGACGTGTCGGAAAAACTTCACGATACACTGAGGTGTCAGGAACGAGGGAGGCTTCGTACGGTTTGCCATTGCCATGACTGTAAGGACGCGGTGAGTTTCACTGTGTTTTTCCGTTTCTTTTTCCTTTTGATGTTTTGAAGTTTCTTGAAGCCGTGCACATACACGCCTGCGGGCATCAGTAACCATCATGAAACGAACGTTTAAAGAACATATACATACTTGCTTCTGTTTAATCCTTTTCTTCCTTTTAACGTCTTTCTCTTTCCTCTCGACACACTAATTATCTTCATTGAGATTTCCCACCCCCCCTCATTACCTGCTGCCGTTATTGTTTTTTCACTCATCCTTTGTTTTCTCTTTTTATGTGTCTTTTTTTTTCGTCCTCGAAGATGCTGGCGAATCACGAAAGCGGAGTCGGTGATATAGTCCTGCTCAATCAGGCGTAGCTACTATATTACCCATTTAAACTTACGTTGCTGCAATGCAGACCTATGCAATGGACAAGCCCACGAATTCTGCTGGGACGCCCCGTCTCTCCTCTGGTTCCTGTTCGTGCCAGCCCTCCTGTCGCGGCTCCTGGCTTGCAGGGGAAAGGAGGACGCTGGCTGTTCTCCTGAAGGCGGGTGTGCGCGGCGGCACGCGTCTCTTCTTTGTCTGCTGATCCATCTCTATTCCTCTTTCTCCTCTCCGTTTTATCTGTCTCTCTCTCATTATATATATATATATATATATATATATATATATATATATATATATATATATATATATATATAATCATTCTCTCTCTCTCCTCCCCTATATCTTCTCTTCTCTGAGCCTTTTCTCTCCTGTAATAACCTCCCCAATCCCTATTCATGAATATATTGGGTTTTCAATAGGAAATACACGTAAAGCTACATCGCCTTTGTTTTTCCCTTTGCCGCCACCCGTTGCCAGACGACACTTAAATCCTTGCCATAGAAGGAACCAAAGGCCAGCTCTGGAGACCAACGCTAGACATTTTCGTGAAGATCGATGAGTTGGCCGATTCTGTTCCTTTAAGCTTATGAATTAAGTTCAAGGATTACTATGCATTATGGAAAAAGAATAATGAAAAAGAACTGAACAA
Organism: Penaeus japonicus; assembly: GCF_977035675.1. Classification (NCBI taxonomy): domain Eukaryota; kingdom Metazoa; phylum Arthropoda; class Malacostraca; order Decapoda; family Penaeidae; genus Penaeus; species Penaeus japonicus. The sequence continues at coordinate 28,000,782 of NW_028234419.1, forward strand.
ATATACGCCCGTACTATATATATGTATGTATGATCATGTTTATATATATATATATATATATATATATATATATATATATATATATATATATGTGTGTGTGTGTGTGTGTGTGTGTGTGTGTATGTGTGTGTGTGTGTGGTGTGTGTGTGTACATATATATAAATGAATATATATCTATAATGAATATATATATATATATATATATTTTATATATATATTATATATATTATATATATATATATTATATATATAATGATGTGTGAGTGTTGCTTAGGCGTGTGTACGTATATTTGTCTCTGTGTATATATGTACGCTTATCCACAAACCTAAAAAAGATGGCGTTTCGTGAATGAATGTTCTTGTGGTGTCCGTTTATCGAATTCTCATTGTTTGTGTTCATTGAAAATAAATTATGATTTGTTTAAAAGTGTCTGATAAAACACCTTGAGAATAAAGCCAATTAAACGATAATGCCATACATTGATACCTGAAAAACGGTTTCATTGATTACCAAACGCTATGAATCATATCATAAGATATAGATAAGGAATTACACAGCGGCGTCCAATAATGAATCAATGGCGCCGTTCGTAATCATCATAGCATCTCTAATCTCTCCGAAGCATGTTGGTTATGTTGGTTCTACGCTCACTACCTCCCTCATGCTAAGGTTCCTCCTCATATGTGGCTACGTCGAAGTTTTATTTCTAGCCCTTTCTCTCCATCCTTTCCTATGACTTCCATCTTCTTTTTTTTTTTTTACAATCCCTCTTTCATTAGCCATGGAACACTAGCTTCCACTCTCCCCCCTCCCCCTCCCCTCCCCCCTGACACAGCGTCCCTTTTTTCTTGGACTCAATCCTTCCATAAGCTAAGCGGTCCTTCGTAACCTCCTGGCACTCCTCAACCTCTCCCCCCCCCAGCCACCTATGTTATGCCTTTCTTACCCAGACGTTTTCCTTTCCCTTCGGAGTCCTACAAGGCGAGTATGATTCAAGAAGATTCGAGCCTTAATGCATTTTAAGTGTCAGAGGAACACTATGTATGTGTGTGTGTGTGTGTGCGTGCGTGTTTGTGTGTGATTGTGTGTGTTTGTGTGTGTATGTGTATGTGTGTGTGTGTAGAGAGAGAGAGAAATAGAAGACAGAGTAACAGATAGATTAGGGAAAGAACGAAAGAGAGTGTAAAAAGAGATAGAGGGAGAGAAGCAGAAAGAGAGATACTGTTATAGAAAAAGGCACCATAAAGAGAAATACAAATCTGTGGATAACCGCGATCACATGAGGAAAACAATAATATCTATATGCTAAATCCGAAAGATATGGCATTGTTTACATATCAGTCACTTGTAATATGCGCGTGTGTGTGTGATAAGATGGAGAAAATGGGCAGCTCTTGCCCATTACTAATATAAAATACAATATGATAAATGATTAAATGTAAAACTAAAAGTCGTGAAACGTACAACAGTGCGTATGGCGAAATAAAACACGGATAAAAAAAGGATAATGAAAAATTAAATAGAAATCAGATTTATATAGCTAGCTGCATTTTCCCAATATATCATTCATTTCATGGTTAAGCAATATGAAAGTTATACATAAATGAAAACAGATTATCTAGTACAAATTCACACTGTGTGTACTAATTTCTCATGAAACATAAATATCTAAAGCAATGAGTCCCAAGGTAACCTTTAACGAAAGGAAAAACATTTAAATAAATTAATATAGAGTGTAATACTGATTTATTACACATTCTTATGGCAAATACCAGGTATAACTCTAGATATAGCTCAAAGAAAACCAGTTGGTGTATATTGATCTATACTAAAATGGTTACTGCACACTACCCGATGAAAGGTGTTTGTTCTTGTGTTATATTCATATTTCTTAGCCGCTGCACACATCAGTATGTGATAATACCAAGTATTTAATTTTGTACCTATATGTGAGATCAATTGTTGCTAATGGCAAGTAGTATAAACTCTTAGTATATCCTAAGCCTTAAGGTTTGCCAAGTGAATCCGACCTATATGAACAGCTTGGAGATTTTGGAATACTTGAAAATGGCAATCAGATTCTGGAAAATATGTACCACGTGTACGATGGTTATTTTGCTGCTTGAGTACTCGACGGCGG
>NW_028234419.1:28007922-28010422 GCF_977035675.1 Penaeus japonicus
CTCAGCCCTCCGCGTCATGGCTCTAATGAGGTTTATTGTTATGATTTTCATTCGTCTGGGCTTGGAATTCCGGCCTATTTTCTCTCGATAAATTCTCTTTTATTTGCCCAATTGCTGTCATATTTCATATTCGACCTGAGGGCTTGTTTGAGTCCTTTTGTCCAGTTTGTGAGAGATTTCTTTTTTTTCTGTTTGTGGTAATCTCAGGGACATCGGAGGTACATCAAACTTCCCTCTTTTTTTTTTCTTCTTCTTCTTCTTCCTCGTTGAATTTGTTGAGTTTTCCTCCCGTGTTCTGTGCGGAGACAGGACATGTCGGCGGCGAGCCCAACCTAATGGCAGCGCTTGTCCTCAGGCTCAGGATTGACGTCAGGAAGTGCCCGGGGCGGTTCGTGTTGCGTCCAGCAGGTGAGTCATCAGTTCCTCTCAGCGGCGGACGGCGGACGTTGCTAAATGGAATTTGACTTAAACAAGTTTTGTAAAAACCTACTTCGCCATTATGATAAATGCGGAGAGAAGCTTGCCCGACCTCGCTTACTAGGTCAAATCTAGCTCACAAGGTCAAACACTAGGCTTAAAGGGGGTGACGCCTTCGAGTTTGCGTTAGTGTTCGTCCTCCACCATTCAGTGTAGGCCTATCAGTGTCCCCTTGCCTGCTCCTTCAGGAGTCACCGACAATCAAAACGTAAAGCGCACACTTACAAAATGCCCCAGTGAACTCGCTAGTTATTGTGTGGATAAGTGGAAAATCTCTTCTTGGATCCCATCCTGGTAAAGCCAATTTGATAAGAAATGAGGATGCTCTAGTAATCAGCTCGCTGGTACGTGATAGAAGTAGATTTCGGGTCCATTTGAAGCGGGGCGCCATGACGGTTGCCTATACCAGTGACGTGGCCTCCATCGGCGGGTTTAAATACCTTCTATTTCGGTGAGTTGTCAGCTTGTGGTGAGAGTGGATCTTCTACCCACTCTGCGATTATCTCTCAGTCTCTCTAGCTCTCTACTGAACGTTCACCTAATGGTAATTAACTGATAAATATGTCGATGTTGAAAAATAGGAAAAAAATATATATATACCTCATATTCAGTATTCAGCACAATACAGTTAATTAACGATATAGTAAGATCAACCTTTTAATACTAAAATACGATACATGAGCGTGTGTGAGGGTGCATCACCACACTCCATGCTCTGTTGAGACGAAGAGATATAATAGATCTGCACCCTCCTCCTGCCTCCTCGCCCTACCAACTGGGCCCAAGACGGCGCTGGTGTTGACATCCCCTCTCCCCCTTCCGCCAGGTGGCACGGCAGCGTTTATAAGTTGGTGTGGAAGGACCTGCTGGCGTTTCTTTTGGCTTACTACCTGATCAACGCCACTTACCGCTCCCCTCTCTTGGACGAGCAGCAGAAAGAGTATGTATGACAGACATTTATATGTGTGTATATGTAAACACGTTTATTAACACACACACACACAGATATATATATGTATTATATATATATCTTTATCTCTCTATATATATATATATATTATATATAATATATACATAATATGACATATATAATGTATATATAAACATATATAATATAATATAATATAATATATATTATATATATAGTATATATATATATATATATATATTATATGTGTGTGTGTGGTGTGTGTGTTGTGTGTGTGTGTGTGTGTTGTATATTATATATATAATATATATATATATATATATATATATATATATATATATATATATATATATATATTATATATATTATATATATATATATATATTCTAGATATCTATGCATATATATACTATATATATCTATATCTGTATATATATTATATATATATATAATTATATATATATTTGCATATTATATATATTATATATATATATATATATATTTATATATATATATATATTATATATATCTATATTATATGCATATACACATACAATATATTACCTTGATTGTTATATAAATATATATATATAATATATTATATATATCTTATACATATATATATAACATATATATATATATATACTATATATTTAATATATTATATATATATATATATATTTAAAAATTATATATAATATATATATATAATACTATATTATATATATATATCTATCTGAAATGTATGTATAATGTTATTTATATTTATATGTATGTATATGTATTTTATATCTATATATAGATATTATATTATATATATATATTTTATACACACACACACACAAAACACAACACACACAACACACACACACACACACAACACACAATTATATATTTATATATGTATTTTTATTTATTTTAAATTATATATATATATATATATAAAATATATATATATGTATGTATGTATTTATATTTATATGTATATATATATATATCATATATATATATATAGTATATATATAATATTACTATATATACTAAATCTCCCTATAAAAACAATATCTAAATCTCTCAACAAAAATATCTCAATAT
>NW_028234419.1:28015422-28022922 GCF_977035675.1 Penaeus japonicus
GACGGCGGACGTTGCTAATGATTTGCTAACAGTGTAAACAGTACTTCGCCATTATGATAAATGCGGAGAGAAGCTTGCCCGACCTCGCTTACTAGGTCAAATCTAGCTCACAAGGTCAAACACTAGGCTTAAAGGGGGTGACGCCTTCGAGTTTGCGTTAGTGTTCGTCCTCCACCATTCAGTGTAGGCCTACCTGCTCCTTCAGGAGTCACCGATAATCAAGACGTAAAGCGCACACTTCCAAAATGCCCCAGTGAACTTCCTAGTTATTGTGTGAATAAGTGGAAAATCTCTTCTTGGATCCCATCCTGGTAAAGCCAATTTGATAAGAAATGAGGATGCTCTAGTAATCAGCTCGCTTGAACGTGATAGAAATAGATTTCGGGTCCATTTGAAGCGGGGCGCCATGACGGTTGCCTACACCAGTGACGTTGCCTCCATCGGCGGGTTTAAATACCTTCTATTTCGGTGAGTTGTCAGCCTGTGGTGAGAGTGGATCTTTTACCCACTCTGCGATTATCTCTCAGTCTCTCTAGCTCTCTACTGACACGTTCACCTAACTGATAAATATGTCGATGTTGATAGAAAAAAAAATATATATATATACCTCATATTCAGTATTCAGCACAAAACAGTAAATTAACGATATGGGAACATTAACCTTTTAATACTAAAATACGATACATGAGCGTGTGTGAGGGTGCATCACCACACTCCCAGGCTGCCCTGTTTGAGCGATATTGAGTATATAGATCTGTCGGGCCTCCTCCTGCCTCCTCGCCCTACCAACTGGGCCCAAGACGGCGCTGGTGTTGACATCCCTCTCCCCCTTCCGCCAGGTGGCACGGCAGCGTTTATAAGTTGGTGTGGAAGGACCTGCTGGCGTTTCTTTTGGCTTACTACCTGATCAACGCCACTTACCGCTCCCCTCTCTTGGACGAGCAGCAGAAACAGTATGTATGACAGCATGTTTAGTGATGTGTAGATGTTTTAATCAGTTTATTAACACACACATACACGCAGAGATAGATATATATATATATATATTTTTATGAGTATTAAGAAGTATTAAAAAAAATATTTATTTATTTATTTATTTACATTCATAAATATTATATATTTTATACTTATAATCTACACACACATAAACACCCCATATCTACTTCAACTATCTATCTATCATCTCTTTTATATATAATTAAAAATATATATATATATAAAATTTTAAAATATTCATTTATTCAAGACATATTTTTGGCATATGTGTATATTTATGATGTATGTTAAAAAAATTATATATATATATATATATATATATATATATATATATATATATCCCTTTATCTCTTTTATTTTGAAATCAAAACTCCACAAACTGTGACTAATAACAAAATTGCCCTTAAGACAAATGATAATCAAATCTGTAGGACCATTTATTCAACACCTCCTCGTACCAAAACATACTTGAAAATTGTACCCAAAACAACATAAGGTGATTTTCGTCGCGACTGCAGTGACTCATGGCGAATCAATTACCAAATTCATTACTGACAGATTATTGCCTGCAGAGTGTGAGTGACGAGGGTGATAAGATTTATGAGAGAGAGAGAGGGAGGGAGGGAGGGTGGAGGGAGAGAGAGGGAGGGAGAAAAGGGGGGAAAAGAGAGAGAGAGAGGAGGAGAGAGAGAGAGGAGAGAAGGGAGAAAAAGAGAGAAAGAAAGAGAGAAAAAGAGAGAGAGAAGGAGAGAGGGGGGGGGGAGGGAGGGAGGGGGGGGAAGAGAGGGGGGAGGGGGGAAAAGAGGAAAGAGAGAGGGAGGGGGGGGGAGGGGGGGGGGGAGGGGAAGGGAGGGAAGGGAAAGAAGGGGGGGAGGGGGGAGGAGAGGGGGGGGGAGAGGGGGGGGGAGAGGGGGAAAGGGGGGAGAAGGGAGGAAGGGGGAAGAGAGAGAGAGAGGGAGGGAGAGGGGGAGGGGGAGGAGAGAGAAGAAGAGAAAAGGAAGAGAGGAGGGGAGGGGGGGGGAGGGGGGAGGGGGGGGAGAGAGAGAGGGGGGGGAAGGAAGAGGAGAGGGGAGGGAAAGAGAGAGAGGGGAAAGAGAGAAGGAGAGAGAGAGAGAGAGAAGGGAGGAGGGGGGGAGGGGGGAGAGAGAAGAGAAGAGGGGGAGGAGAGAGGGGGAGGGGGGGGGGGGGGAGAGAGATGAGAGGAGAAAGAAAAAGGAGAAGGGAGAAGAGAGAAGTAAGAAGAGGGAAAGAGAAGAAGAAAAGAGGGGAGGGGAGAGAAAAGAGAAGAGAGGAAGGGGGGGTTGGGGGGGGGGGGGGGGGAGTTTTTTTATTTTCCCCCCGGGTTCGCCCCCTTTTCCCCTCTTCCCCCTTTCTCTTCTTTTCTTTTCCTTTGTTCTTTTTCTTCTTTCTCCCTTTTCTTTTTTCCCCTCCTCTTCTTTCTCCCTCTCCCCTTTTTTTTTTTTTCTTTCGTCTCTCCTGCCCCCTTTTCCTCCCTTCCCCTTTCCTCTCTCTTTTTTTCCTTTTCTCCTTCTCCCTTCTCCCTTCTCCCTTCCCTTCCTTCCTTTTCCCTTTTCCCCTTTCCCTTCCCTCCCTCTCCCCCCCTCTTATCCCCTCCCCTCCCCCTAATCCCCCAAAAAAACCCCCCCCCCAAAAAATTTTAAAAATTTCGAATCTTAGCAACCCTTCCCCCCCTACAAAACCCCCTATTTACCTTTTTCCAAATTTTATTTATCCCGGCAACCCCGGGGGCGCTTCTTAGTGTAAGCAGCGGTAGAGTTTACAAAGAGAAAACCCGCCCGCTCAGTGCCATCTGGTGTTCGTCAGGTCAACCCGAGTCTTGCCGGGTGAGTAAACTTCTCCTCCACCTTTTCCTTCTTCAGGTTCTTCATGAGGGTCTCGCGATACTGTAGCAGCCACAGTTCTCTCATCCCGCTGTCCTTCGTGCTGGGTTTCTACGTCAACTTCGTCTGCGGTCGATGGTATATGCAGTACCGCCTGCTGGCCATTCCCGACAACTTAGCCATCACCACGTCGGCTCTGATTCCTGGCGCGGTGGGTTCGAACGCCATGCCCTTCCCGGGGCGCTCGCACGCATTTAGGAGCTAATGTGTGTCCGTGCGTGTGTTCGTGTGTGTGTGTGTGTGTGTGTGTGTGTGTGTGTGTGAAATCTCATCAACTTGCATTATATGTACTCTCTTAAATCTGTGTGTGTGAGTGTGAGTGTGTGTGTCTATGTATATATATATATATATATATATATATATATATATATATATATATATATATATATATGTGTGTGTGTGTGTGTGTGTGTGTGTGTGTGTGTGTGTGTGTGTGTGTGTGTGTGTGTAAACAATAATAACTACTAATTACAATAATATTGATGATAAAAACGGTAACAACATCAGCAACAATGACGAGATAAGTATGTGTCTTTCTATTCGATACGGAATCAGTTTTTTTTTTCTTTTCTTTCTTTCTTTCTTTCTTTTTTCTATTTTTTGATGAGATTTATTACTGCCGTTTTCTTTCAGGCAGCAGCTTTGGACAACTTTTTGACTTTGACTTTGATTCTCAATACTTCTAAGAATGTCTTACTCCGTCTTGGAAATAAAATGTGGTAAAAGCTTCATTTAATCTTTTTAAAAATATATTTTATGATATTCAGCTTTTCCCCGCAATGAGGTTATTTTAGCGAGAATTTACATTATGATTACGTGACTGAGAAAGAGTGTGTTTGTGTGTGTGTTTTTTTCCGTTTCTGGCCATTAGGCATTAGTTCAATTAAGGAAATATCATGGAACATTTCCTTTTTAGCACAATGATAAAATGTACACAAAAACGTTAAATTTTGCATATAATTGTTTTTCTAAAAATCGAAAAGCCTTCACTTCGGTTACATCCAGGTATGGCTGCGCGAATCTTGAATATTAAAAAGGGAAAGTGAAGCCCATAAGTACCATTATGCTTCTTAATTAGGAACAAAACAACAAAATAAATGGGTGATGATTTGTTTTGGTAACATTTTCCGTCTTATATCTAAAAAAAGGATAATAATATTGGCACCAATATTCATTTCATAACCAAATATGATGAATATCCTGTGAACCATCGAATAGTCATCTCGGACCACCCTTTGATGACAGCTGCTGTATTTATTCCTTAGAATTCCCTCCGAAGATAGATACACGGATGTGTGCATTGATCCCAAAGCTACATATTCACAATTTGAAGAGTTGCAACTTACGGACTAGAAAGAATGAAACATATATATATAATCCGTGAAACACATTGGAACAAACGCGGACTGTAACTCTTGACATGGAGAGGGACAACGAGCAGTCGAACTTCCGAAGAGTTGGTATTCAATCTCCTCTCCTCCCGCAGGATGAGCGGTCCCGCATGCTACGCCGCACCATCATGCGCTACATCAACCTGGCCTTCATCATCACCATGCGCCTGTGCTCCGTGACCGTCAAGAAGCGGTTCCCGACGAGCGAGCACCTGGTGGAAGCGGGCTGCCTCCTGCCCCACGAAAAGTCCCTGCTTGACCAACTCGACGACAAGTCCCCGTACTGGTGGGTTTTCGTCCGGCCTCGAGTTCTTGGGCTCTGTTTCTCTCGCTCTTCTTGACTCTTTCCTCGTCTGTTTCTCTCGCTTTTCTTGACTCTTTCCTCGTCTGTTTCTCTCGCTTTTCTTGACTCTTTCCTCGTCTGTTTCTCTCGCTTTTCTTGACTCTTTCCTCGTCTGTTTCTCTCGCTCTTCTTGACTCTTTCCTCGTCTGTTTCTCTCGCTCTTCTTGACTCTTTCCTCGTCTGTTTCTCTCGCTCTTCTTGACTCTTTGACTCTTTCCTCGTCTGTTTCTCTCGCTCTCTCGACTCTTTCCTCGTCTGTTTCTCTTGCTCTCTATTGACTCTTTCCTCGTCTGTTTCTCTCGCTCTCTCGACTCTTTCTTCGTCTGTTTCTCATGCTCTCTCGACTCTTTCCTCGTCTGTTTCTCTCACTCTCTCGCCTCTTTCCTCGTCTGTTTCTCATGCTCTCTCGACTCTTTCCTCGTCTGTTTCTCTCGCTCTCTTGACTCTTTCCTCGTCTGTTTCTCTCGCTCTCTCGACTCTTTCCTCGTCTGTTTATCTCGGTTTCTTGACTCTTTCTTCGTCTGTTTCTCATGCTCTCTCGACTCTTTCCTCGTCTGTTTCTCTCGCTCTCTCGACTCTTTCTTCGTCTGTTTCTCATGCTCTCTCGACTCTTTCCTCGTCTGTTTCTCTCGGTTTCTTGACTCTTTCCTCGTCTGTTTCTCTCGCTCTCTCGACTCTTTCCTCGTCTGTTTCTCTCGCTCTCTCGACTCTTTCCTCGTCTGTTTCTCTCTCTTGACTCTTTCCTCGTCTGTTTCTCTCGCTCTCTCGACTCTTTCCTCGTCTGTTTCTCTCGCTCTTCTTGACTCTTTCCTCGTCTGTTTCTCTCGCTCTTCTTGACTCTTTCCTCGTCTGTTTCTCTCGCTCTTCTTGACTCTTTCCTCGTCTGTTTCTCTCGCTCTTCTTGACTCTTTCCTCGTCTGTTTCTCTCGATTTTCTTGACTCTTTCCTCGTCTGTTTCTCTCGCTCTTCTTGACTCTTTGACTCTTTCCTCGTCTGTTTCTCTCGCTTTTCTTGACTCTTTCCTCGTCTGTTTCTCTCGCTCTTCTTGACTCTTTCCTCGTCTGTTTCTCTCGCTCTCTCGACTCTTTCCTCGTCTGTTTCTCTCGCTTTTCTTGACTCTTTCCTCGTCTGTTTCTCTCGCTCTTCTTGTCTCTTTCCTCGTCTGTTTCTCTCGCTCTTCTTGACTCTTTCCTCGTCTGTTTCTCTCGCTCTTCTTGTCTCTTTCCTCGTCTGTTTCTCTCGCTCTCTCGACTCTTTCCTCGTCTGTTTCTCTCGCTCTCTCGACTCTTTCCTCGTCTGTTTCTCTCGCTCTCTCGACTCTTTCCTCGTCTGTTTCTCTCGCTCTCTCGACTCTTTCCTCGTCTGTTTCTCTCGCTCTCTCGACTCTTTCCTCGTCTGTTTCTCTCGCTCTCTCGACTCTTTCCTCGTCTGTTTCTCTCGCTCTTCTTGACTCTTTCCTCGTCTGTTTCTCTCGCTCTCTCGACTCTTTCCTCGTCTGTTTCTCTCGCTCTCTTGACTCTTTCCTCGTCTGTTTCTCTCGCTCTCTCGACTCTTTCCTCGTCTGTTTCTCTCGCTCTCTTGACTCTTTCCTCGTCTGTTTCTCTCGCTCTCTCGACTCTTTCCTCGTCTGTTTCTCTCGCTCTCTCTACTCTTTCCTCGTCTGTTTCTCTCGCTCTCTTGACTCTTTCCTCGTCTGTTTCTCTCGCTCTCTCGACTCTTTCCTCGTCTGTTTCTCTCGCTCTCTTGACTCTTTCCTCGTCTGTTTCTCTCGCTCTTCTTGACTCTTTCCTCGTCTGTTTCTCTCGCTCTCTCGACTCTTTCCTCGTCTGTTTCTCTCGCTCTTCTTGACTCTTTCCTCGTCTGTTTCTCTCGCTCTCTCGACTCTTTCCTCGTCTGTTTCTCTCGCTCTTCTTGACTCTTTCCTCGTCTGTTTCTCTCGCTCTTCTTGACTCTTTCCTCGTCTGTTTCTCTCGCTCTCTCGACTCTTTCCTCGTCTGTTTCTCTCGCTCTTCTTGACTCTTTCCTCGTCTGTTTCTCTCGCTCTCTCGACTCTTTCCTCGTCTGTTTCTCTCGCTCTCTCGACTCTTTCCTCGTCTGTTTCTCTCGCTCTCTCGACTCTTTCCTCGTCTGTTTCTCTCGCTCTCTTGACTCTTTCCTCGTCTGTTTCTCTCGCTCTCTCGACTCTTTCCTCGTCTGTTTCTCTCGCTCTCTCGACTCTTTCCTCGTCTGTTTCTCTCGCTCTCTCGACTCTTTCCTCGTCTGTTTCTCTCGCTCTCTTGACTCTTTCCTCGTCTGTTTCTCTCGCTCTCTCGACTCTTTCCTCGTCTGTTTCTCTCGCTCTCTCGACTCTTTCCTCGTCTGTTTCTCTCGCTCTCTCGACTCTTTCCTCGTCTGTTTCTCTCGCTCTTCTTGACTCTTTCCTCGTCTGTTTCTCTCGCTCTCTTGACTCTTTCCTCGTCTGTTTCTCTCGCTCTCTCGACTCTTTCCTCGTCTGTTTCTCTCGCTCTCTCGACTCTTTCCTCGTCTGTTTCTCTCGCTCTTCTTGACTCTTTCCTCGTCTGTTTCTCTCGCTCTCTCGACTCTTTCCTCGTCTGTTTCTCTCGCTCTTCTTGACTCTTTCCTCGTCTGTTTCTCTCGCTCTCTTGACTCTTTCCTCGTCTGTTTCTCTCGCTCTCTCGACTCTTTCCTCATCTGTTTCTCCCGCTCTCTTGACTCTTTCCTCTTACTCTACGTCACGCTTAGTCTTTTGGCACGTTCTCTGGCACGGCGCTCCGGTCTTCTTGACACGACTGACGCTCTGTTCCCGCTCTCTTTGCTAGTCGCCCTTGTTTGTCGTGGTCTTTCCTCTTACATCTTCTCTTTCGATTTT
>NW_028234419.1:28050422-28052922 GCF_977035675.1 Penaeus japonicus
ACTACGGTTATCTTTTTAAGTTTTTGCTGTGACTGTTATTTTAGTGTTATCATTTCCATTATTATTATTGTTGTTGATGCTGTTACTTTTTTTTTGCCTCTCTTACTATCATTATGATCATTATTAGTATAATCATTGATATAGATTATGATAATTTCATTAGTAATTTTATATTCAGTACTTTGATACATCGTCAGTATGGTCATTATCACCATTAGCATTGTTATTAATTATCATGATTTTGTTTATCATCGTTATCGGCATTGATATGCCGTTATCATTATTTCAGTCATCAAAATGATAAAAATCATCATCATCATTATGATTACTCCTTACTTCTGGTCCCCCCCCCTACTCTTTCACTCCCTCTGTATCCCAATTTCTATATCCTTCAATCACGGCTCTCTGTCTGTATCTGTATTTCCCTCTTTCTCTCTTAATCTATTGTTCTCCTTTTCTCAGCATTTCTGTTTCCCTCTCTCATGCTCCTTTATTTTCAGTTTTTGACTTTTTCTACATCTCTCTCTGTCTCCTTTATTCTCCGTTTTTGGCTTTCTCTACATCGCCGTCTCTCTCTCTCTCTCTCTCTCTCTCTCTCTCTCTCTAGCTCTCTCGCTCTCTCGCTCTCTCTCTCTCTCTCTCTTACTCTGCTTATCTCTCTCTCTCTCTCTTACTCTGTTTATCTCTCTCTCTCTCTCTTACTCTGTTTATCTCTCTCTCGCCTTTATTCTCAGGTTTGACTTTCTCTACATCGCTCTCTCTCTCTCTTTCTCACTCTTTCTCTCTCCTTTATTCTCAGTTTTGACTTTCTCTCCATCGCTCTCTCTCTCTCTCCTTTATTCTGTTTTTACTTTCTCTCTCTTCCTCTCCATTATTCGATGTTTTCTCTCTCTCAATGTTTTTATTTCTCCCTACTCTGGAGAAATAAAAACACTGAGAGAAAATATCGTGTGTGTGTGTGTGTATGTGTGTGTGTGTTCATCATTGTTTTTGCGTGTTGTTGCTGCAATAGTCATTCTTGAATTATTTTTCATTATTACTATTATCATTCGTATATCAAGGAGATATTGTTATTGCAAAAATTATTATTATCATTTCCATTGCTATCATGCGTCATGTTTGATATGGATATTATCATTCGTGGTATTTATTACTGTTTCGTATTTAGTTTTAATCCCATTCGTTATCATATTTTTTATCATTATCTTTATTGCTACTGCTAGTCTATTATCTCTATTGCTGTTGTCATTTTTAGTTGTTTTTACGACTTAGTCAATATTATTATCATCATCATGGTGAGGAATAGCACTGTTTCCATAACTACCATAATTGTCATTAGCAATATTCCTAAATACTGACAATACTAACAGTAATAGTAGGTGCGTGTATATTGTAAGTTAATTTGATATATATGTGTGTACATATCTCTCTCTCTCTCTCTCTCTCTATATATATATATATATATATATATATATATATATACACTATACAACTACCTATTTACACACATCTACACATACACACTAGTAATAAGTAATCGAGAGCGAGGGTGCGATTTGTACAACATCCCGTGCAGGTATCAGCCTATCTGTGCTATCTCTCTCCTCGGCTCCCGGTATCGACTCCTCTCGCCAGGCTTGCCAACAGCTCAAGCGATCTGCTTCCTTGCTTACAATTTGTCAAGTGTTGTGCCTTTAGATCGTTTGGATTGTTTTATTTAGCTATGATTTATTTATTCATAATTAATTACGAGTGATATTTATGGCACAATAACCAGGTCTCGCAGACAGATCCGATTTCAATGTGTTGACGACAAAAAACATCCAACCTCATGTAATTTTCTAACCAGCAGACAAACGTCCGAGTCAATAAACACGCGAGAAAAATCAAGCACATTTCCTCTTTCCCCTTTTGCAGGAGAGGAAAGGCCAGAGAGGCACCAAGAAAAGCGGCGGCGGAGGCGAGAAGCGGAGTGCGTTCGCGGTAGTGTTGGCCGGCGTGAGAGCTCGCCATATTCCCCCTCGCACTCCGCCCTTAGGTCGAGTTGTCGCTTGAATGGCTCAGGGTCAACGGCGGCCCCAGGTGGTCACAAACGGTCAAACTGGAACTCATGGAATTAGAAAACATTGTAGCCAACACAGTGTACCTGAAAGCGAGGGAAGGTAAGGCCTAGATCGTCGTCTAAAGGGTAGTGAGTGACAGGGTGCGACGGCTGTGTGAACGTCCGCTCGGCCACAGACACGCTCCTTCGCCCCACCACAAGGCGCTTTTCTCCCCCTTTTCCCTTCGTCCCGACGCCTTGCGAGGGCGTGCAGGAGGGCAGGGCTCGGGCGGCAGTGGCATCTCGGGGCATGGGGCTCCTGGGGCGACGTGGAAGGGCTGGGGGAGGGGGGGGGCCAAGAAGGAGGCTTTGCATGATAGCGGAAATTGTGTGGTGGAAGGATGGTGCGGCTCGTGGGGGGTGGGGGTGGGAGGGGAGGAGGGGGAGGTAGGGCTAGTG
>NW_028234419.1:28062922-28100422 GCF_977035675.1 Penaeus japonicus
TTAATTCATGGTCACAACCAGTGCCTGCGTGAATCATGCATGTTTTCATTAGTCTTTTTCCATGCCCTTTGTAGGGGAAAGGCATTGTATGATGGATTTTTAGTTTAATTTCTACACATTGTAGAGGAATGGCATTGTCAGACCGCTTGGAACTGCAATTCCTCTGGCTTTTTATGTTTTACCAAGGTAAAGGTTTGTCTTTGTGCTTCATTTTATACACCAGGAAATAAACCGTCCAGTTTCTTTTCAGTGTAGCGTCAAAGCTAAACAAAAGTCACCACAGTTAATGCTCTTATACAAATGGAATTGAGAAAAAAGGAAATGTAGATAAAATACATATGAAGCAGTAAAACATATATTGCATCTTAATCACTAGATGATAGAAAAAACATGAAACCATAACTTTTGTGAAATGGAATATTTCGTGTTGCAGACAGGGTACTAAGGGATTGGCTGAATGAAATACCATATAGTATCAGGATTAGTATGTTGAACCCACTACTTGTGACTCACTTAGAAAGAGGAAGGAATGCAAGGAGAATGGGGACATAGGAGGGTAAGATAGATAGATGTAGCAGGTGAAAATTTGCCGGATAGTTCCAAATGTACTTTGATAATCTATATGATATATATATATATATATATATATATATATATATATATATATATATATATATATATATTTATTATAGTTATCTATATTTATTTATAGTTATCTACATTTATTTATATTCATCTATATTTATATATATTTATATATTTATATGTAATTATATATTTGTATGTATTTATATATATTTATATATATTTATACATGTTTATATTTATATATTTGTATGTTTAGATATGTATGTATATATGTATACATATATGTATATATATAAATCTATCTTAATGTTATAGCAATACCTAAATCTATATCTATCTATCTATCTATCTATGTATCAATCTATATAGATATATATATTTGATATATATTTGTAATATATATATATATATATATAATATATATTATATATATATATATATATACATATGTATGTATATACATATATATTGTATATATTTATATACATATGTATATATATACATATATATTTGTATATATTTATATACATATAGATACATATGTATATAGATATAAATGTATTTAGACATGAATGTATATATAAGTATATCTATGTATAAATATATGTATATGAAGATATATGTAATATGTAATATATAATATATATAATATATAATACATGATATATAATATATGATATATATATATAATAAATATTGTATAATGTATATAATATATGTAATTAATATATATGATATATAATGTATATAATATATATGATATATATTATATATATATACATATATATATATATTATATATATTATATATATATATGTATATATATGTATATATATGTATATGTATAATATGTATAATATGTATAATATGTATAATATGTATAATATATAAAATACGTATAATATATATAATATATATAAAATATATAATATATATAATATATATGATCTATATGATCTATATGATCTATATGATCTATATAATATATGATATATATGATATATATGATATATGATATCTAATATCTAATATCTAATATCTAATATCTAATATATAATATATGATATATAATATATGATATATGATATATAATATATAATATATAATATATAATATATATATATATAATATGTAATATATAATATGTAATACATAATATATATATATATATATATATATATATATATATATATTATATATATATAATGTGTGTGTATGCAAATAAAAACATTTATTTATTTATCTTGTCAGTGAGCCTCAGCCTCGGTGTTTAACCATTTCCATTGTATACATATTTAGTTTCATACTTGATATATTTTCCTTTTGAAAAGAAATACCCTCCGAATTTGAACTCCTTGTTCCATCTTAGTATCGTAATTATATGATTCTCTATCACTTATCGAACGCACCAAAGTTTATGTGCGGAAGCTCTGAATCTGAGGTCGCGCCTGACCCTAGACCTTTAGTTGCAAGATGCAGTCTTTGTGCCGAGCATTGAAAATGTACTAAATTCTTTATGAGTAATTGAACGATAGTTCTTGTAGAGCAATCCTGAGAGTGTGTTATTCCTTGGGGGATGAACGAATATTGCTCTTTTGAGAGTAATGAGATATGGTTCAGATATTTTTCTGAACTTGTGTTTGTGTTTGTTTATGTTGATTTATGGGTGAAGTTGTTGAATTTCAAGTTTTATTTATATATATATCCACATAAATATATATATATATATATATATATATAATATAATATAATATAATATAATATAATATAATATAATATAATATAATAAATACACATACATACATACATACATATATAAATATTAATTTATATGTATTTATATATTTATATTTATATAAATACATGTTTATGTATTCATATCTATCTATGTATCTATCTATCTATCTATGTATCTATCTATCTATCTATATATGTATATATGTATATATTTTCATATGTATTTACATGTATATATACATAAATTTTTACTTATATATTTACACACACACACACACACACACACACACACACACACACACACACACACACACACACACACACACACACACACACACACACACACACACACATACACACACACATACACACACACATACACACACACATACACACACACATACATACATACACACATACATACATACATACATACATACATACATACATACATACATACATACATACATACATACATATATATATATGTATATATGTATATACACATACATATGTATATACACATACATATGTATATATACATATGTATGTATATATACATATGTACATATACACATATACATACATACATACATACATACATACATACATACATACATACATATATACACACACACACACACACACACACACACACACACACACACACACACACACACACACACACACACACACACACACACACACACACACACACACACACATGTATTTGTATATATATAAAAACTTAGAAAAACAAAAGCAACCATTTACATGCAGAGATCCTGTCATTATCAGGATTCTCCCCCCTCAAACATGTTGATATCTTGTTTACTTGTAAGAACCTGAGAGAATAGGTCTTCCTTCTGGTCATCATCTACTTTGATGTATCTTTTTCTCTCTCTCTTGATTTTTTTATATATCTTTGTTTCTTTTCTTTTTTTTTTTGAATGTTTTTTTTTTTTTCATCCGCATTTTCTGTCGTGTATCTCCATATGATATGTATCAGTATGGTTAACCTAATGTTTTTATTTTGGTTTACACATATTAAATGCTTAATTTCATTCTGCAATTTTTTTTTTTTTTTTTTTTTTATTGAGTAAAGAGCTAATTTGTTTTCTTTTTTCTTTTCAGGAGGGTCAGACAGCAATAAAGGAAAAAGCAAAAAATGGAAAAAACTTTTACAATTTCCACATATATCACAATGTCTAGATTTAAAAAGCAAATTAGGTAAGTACCCTTTTTATCTTTTAAAAAAGTATTTGAACACTGTGTATTTTTTACTCAATCAACTCTGTACTGATTTCATTGAAGAAGGATACAGTGCTCTGCTGGTACAGAGATTATGGAAGAGTTCTTGCTATGAAGTGGCGAAGGTCATGCCGGGAGACTTGGTCTCTGGTCTGCCTGACCCTTTTAGGGCCAAGCTGAAAAGGATCTGCGTAGGGTGACGGTCAGAGTCAAATTGAACAGAGGTCACAGAGCATGAAGCCTGCACGGCAGGTGAGGCCGGAGAGAGGTTATGGTGACTAGTGAACTCTTGTCTAGGCATACAGGATGAACTCAGGTCAGCCTCGTTGATTGCCACAAGGCCAAATAACTCCAGAATCCACCCATAAATATTGTGACTTTTCTTCCGTTTGATTTACTGTAAGAGATATACAGGAGATAAACTATCCACTATGGCTCAATCTCCAAGCCAAGCCATTGCTTCCCACGTGGATGCTGCTAAAGCAGATACATATACCTCGGAGAACTTGTGAACTGCTTTGCCTCTTGTAGATCAACCCAAGCCTGAATCAAGAGGAGGACGGGAGTTCACCAGTCAATCACGCTGCAAGCTGTCACACTCTCCAGCTTCGCCCTTTGGGCTGAGTGAGGCTCTGACTGTCACCCTTCTCGGTTTGACCAGGCCAGCTAGAGACCTAGTCCCCCGTGTGACCTTCAACATTTCCCTAGAAAGACCTTGTCGTAATATCATAGTGCTAGCACGGTAATATAGTTTCCTTGCACAAGCCAGTCAATTGTGCTATTGAACAGCCCAAGTGAGATTAAGTAGAGGCCTGTACAATTTGATACATAAAACTGGTTTATGATTATAATGTAAGTTTTTTTTAGTGTTTTTAGTATTAATTTAATGAGAAATATTTTTGTTTTTAAGATTTATCAAAATGCGTTCTTTGTTATGACTCAGGATTTTACCTGGGGAAATACCAGTGTATGTATATATGTATGTATATATATATGTGTGTGTGTGTGTGTGTGTGTGTGTGTGTGTGTGTGTGTGTGTGTGTGTGTGTGTGTGTGTGTGTGTGTGTGTGTGTGTGTGTGTGTGTGTGTGTGTGTGTGTGTGTGTGTGTGTGTGTGTGTGTGTGTGTAATTCACCCACAATTAAATATTGGATAATTTGAATTGTAATCTGTCCAGTGCATTATCTTAGACATAATCCAATTCAAAATCAAATGAGGTTTATATTTCCACAAATTAACATTTCACAGAATTATAAACTATGAACACAGCTAGTGTAAACAAATAGATAGCACCATGAACATCGTACACAAATCATATAAGCACTTAACTGTGGAAGAGAGGTTTGGCATTTCAACCTTATAGGATGAATTTAAACCTGAATTTAAAAGAATGGCATGGAGATGCATTGACCTCAATAATGCTGGTGACACTATAAATGTAGTGTGTGTGTGTGTGTGCGTGTGTGTGTGTGTGTGTGTGTGTGTGTGTGTGTGTGTGTGTGTGTGTGTGTGTGTGTGTGTGTGTGTGTGTGTGTGTGTGTGTGTGTGTGTGTGTGTGTGTGTGTGTGTGTGTGTGTGTGTGTGTGTGTGTATGTATATATGTATGTATGTATGTATGTATGTATGTATGTATGTATGTATGTGTGTGTGTATGTGTATGTGTATGTACATGTGTGTGTGCGTGTGCCTGTGCGTGTGTGTGTGTACATGTATGTGTACATGTGTGTGTGTGTACATGTGTGTGTGTACATGTGTGTGTACATGTGCATGCAGTGTGTTTGTGTGTGTGTATGTGTACATGTAGTGTGTGTGTATGTGTACATGTAGTGTGTGTGTATGTGTACATGTAGTGTGTGTGTATGTGTACATGTAGTGTGTGTGTGTGTGTACATGTAGTGTGTGTGTGTGTGTGTGTGTGTGTGTGTGTGTGTGTGTGTGTGTGTGTGTGTGTGTGTGTGTGTGTGTGTGTGTGTGTGTGTGTGTGTGTGTTTACATGTAGTGTGTGTGCGTGTGCGTGTGCGTGTGCGTGTGTGTGTGTGTGTGTGTGTGTGTGTGTGTGTGTGCGTGCGTGCGCGCGCGCGCGCGCGTGTGTGCCTGTGTGGGTATGTGCGTGTGTGTACACATGTAGGTTGTGCGTGTGTGTACACATGTAGTGTGTGCATGTGTGTACACATGTAGTGTGTGCATGTGTGTACACATGTAGTGTGTGTGTGTGTGTGTACATGTAGTGTGTGCGTGTGTGTATGTACATGTGTGTGTGTGTGTGTGTGTGTGTGTGTGTGTGTGTGTGTGTGTGTGTGTGTGTGTGTGTGTGTGTGTGTGTGTGTGTGTGTGTGTGTGTGTGTGTGTGTGTGTGTTTTTAGATGTAGATGTAGGTGTAGGTGTATGTAGTGTGTAGTGAGTAGTATGTATATGTATTTGTATATGTATATGTATATATATGTAAATATATATACTTATATATGATATATATATAATATATATATATATATAATATATATATTTAGTGTGTGTGTGTCTGTGCATGCGTGCGTGCGTGCGTGCGTGTGTGTGTGTCTGTGTTTGTGTTGTATGATATTCAAATGTTTGTAATTGTATGGCATTTTATTTACTTATTTGAATGGTAGGATATGCTAAACATAGCTAATATTAGTATAAACTTTATTTTCAATACTTTTATCACAATTTTCTGATAAATAGGGTACATTTCTTAACTTGATTCATAAGTTGAATTAATACTCAAGATTGGTAGCAGTCACATACTGATTTGGTAATTGCTTTTAGTATAAAAGGTATTGAACGTGATTACACATTGAATTTCTGGGAAGTTTTCGTATTTCTTGGACCATTTTTATCATCATTAGCTTTATTGTTACTCTACTTGTTGCCACTTTTATAATTGCGGTAATTAAAAGCAATAAAAGTAATTGAATCTTAAACAGTTTTGTTAAAATTCAAGGGATGAGGTAAACAGTTGAGTTCCGGCAAGTCTAGCAATTCACCCCTTGGTGACTAAGCCCTTATGGAGCCATTTATGCGTAAAAATATGTTAATCAAACAAAACCACTCTGGACACATGCATATTCTTGTTGTCAGTGGGTTAATGATTATATCTTGTAAGTCTTTGAGTATTTTGAGTCCATTTGTAGTTATAAGATGATGAGACTGGTGTTATTGAATAATTAACTGTTACCTTTTTAATGTAGAGAAATTGATTCCCATTAGCAAGAATAATTATAGTATGGTATGGTAAATTCTTTAAAGATTCAGTAACGAGTCCTTCGTATGCTTTGCTTGTGTATGTATTTATTAATGCTATTCATTCTCTTCCAGATGTAAGATACAGCTATGTAGTGGACCAACAGCCTATAGGGAGACTGCTGTTTAGGCAGTTTTGTGAATGTGTAAAGCCAATGTACCACAAGTACAATAAATTCCTAGATGACGTTGTAAGTCCTGCCTCCCCTCTGTATCTTAGGCATAGGCTAGAATGTATGATGCTTTACCTTCCAGAGGTCGAAATAATGCGATTGTTATTAACTTTTTGATTATCTCCAATTGTGTAGATAAGGAAAGAATGTTTGCAACAGTTTTGATTAGAAACGTTGATATCTTTTGTAATTAACAAAATTCATTGTAAAGATGACTGACCTCTAGCTATTATTTCGACTCTGGATCGTATTGAGGTTTGGAGTATTGAAGCTAGTTTTTAGTAGTTTGAGAAGACCATATGTTATACACCTAGGGGATGGTTGCAATTATATATACATAGTGCTTTTACCCTCTCTCAGTAAAGCACTTGTTAAAGATAAATTTTGGGAAGAGACATCATTGGTTTAGAATATTGAAAAGGAGAAAAAAGAGACAAATGTAGGAACGAGAACAAATAACTAATTCCTTTTTGTCACTTCTCTGACTGAATTGTTTAAGTAGACAGAGGTTTTAGATTAATTTACAATATACAAGTTGAATGTGTGTATTATTATTATCGTTATTTTATTTTTATAGTGCATTAGTTTTTTTTGCCGTGAAGGATTTGATGCTCCTTAAACACTTCTATTGTACACCTTACTTACGATTTTTAGAAGGAAAGCATTATTTGCTAATTATTTAAAGAAAGTCGACTTACTATCTAGAAGTGACTCGGGTTCTTAATCCCATCAAGGCATGATGATCTCTGTGTTGGTAACTTGAACTTGGTTGAAGTAAAATACTAAATTCATTGTTTAATTCTGCATGTGTTGTTTTAAAGTTCTGATAGGTACTGATTTTTAAAAATTCTAAGATATTACCTATGATTTTGGAAAGATTTGATTTCAAGATGAAGAAATAAGGTGTTAACATTAAATGATCTAAGAGTCGCCTATTGTGAAATATGAAGATGTGAATTTGGTTATTTGCCAATTTGTTTTTGTTTTTATGTGTTTGCTGTATATGTTATTCTTTTCAACATACATTTCATATTGATCGACCTATCAATGTCTGTCAGCTTAATGCTTATTTTCTCAAATTCATCTATTTATTTGATTATTTAAGTGGTATGCCAAAGTATCATACTTTTTTTTTTGCAGTATATCTTATTAGATTAAAGAAGT
Organism: Penaeus japonicus; assembly: GCF_977035675.1. Lineage (NCBI taxonomy): Eukaryota > Metazoa > Arthropoda > Malacostraca > Decapoda > Penaeidae > Penaeus > Penaeus japonicus. The sequence continues at coordinate 28,071,093 of NW_028234419.1, forward strand.
TCTTCACAAATGCACAAATGATTAACAGACATAAATAGAGTGTGTGGTCTAGACCCATATATTTTGCACCAATTAATGTCAGAAGTCGCATCAACATCTACACCTTTTAGATTTCTCTTTATGGAAGAAGCAAGTCCTTGAGTCTCTACTTGAATATCTTCAAAATATACACAGTTGTAAATTGCCTCCTACTTGACGGTGGCCTCAAGTGCGAGGCTCCATAATATCTGCTCTTGGAGAAACAAACACGCTTGCTAATTTAACCGTCAGAAGTATCACTGTAAATGACAGAAGGTTGTGTGATAAGATTTGTTAAATTTTTCTTCAGAATCATACATGTGTTGAGATGTTTTTTGTTGCTTTTTCAATGTGTACTTATCAGTCAATTTATCAAGATATATCTTCTAAGTTTTATTATTAGGATAGTTTGTGTAACTGTTATATACAAATAAACACATGTCTACGCACGCCACATACATACAAACAGGGACAGACACACACACATACCATGGCACACACTATACACACTACACATGCCACACACCATATATGCACCATATATACTATATATACACCATATACACTATATACACCATATATATTATATACACTATATACACCATATATACTATATACACCATATACATCATATAGACCATATGCACCATATAAACTACACACCATATGCACCATATAAACTATACACACCATACACACCAAATACACCATACGCATGCATACACCACTTATACACACGTGTACATACACTTTTGGATACACACCATATAAATACTTGGCATACAAATGCATGTAACCTTCAAACATGTATACAATTTAGCACATTATTCTTTCTTTTCATTTTCTATTTGATGAAAACACTTAATATATATATTTTCCATTCATTGATTTTAGTTGTTGATGTAGCAAGAAAAAAATGTTTGATGTGCACGATGATTCGATAAGCAAAAGTGGCTCAGTTATTTTTTCTAATTGTATATTACTTTTCTATCTACTTTACTGCAGGAACAATACCAAGTAGAATTAGATGAGAAAAGACAAGAGGCTGCACATACCATATTTAACAAATATCTTCAAAAAGCTGTGAGTAATTTGATTTTTTATTTTATTTTTCTTATGTAGATTGTGTGGAATTTGCTATAAGAGGCTATTTGATTGGATTGAATAATCGTCTGTGTGATTTCCATTGTTTATAATTGATAGATTTGATAGATTAAGTAGTGGCTTCCGTAATTCAGTGTCTGTTTCTCTTTTTTTTTTTTTTTGCTTCTCCAGTTTATGGAATGGCAGATTTTGGGAATTTTGAACGAGTCCTTAGTGGAAACATGCAAGGAGAACTTGAGCAGAGACACAGCGGAAAAGGACCTCTTCCAAGGATGCGTGGCCGACGTAAAGCTCTTCCTGGCTAATGAACCTTTCAAGGAATTTGAGGCTTCCATGTACTTCCACAGATATCTACAATGGAAATGGCTAGAAAGGTGTGTTTAAGGGAGAGGAGGCTAAGGAGGAAATGGGCGTTTTATTTATTATTAATAATTTTTTTTTTAAATGTGTATTTTGGAACTGGGTAATGATTTTAATGTTTCATGTGCATTTAGATAGACATTTGGTTTTGAAAAGGCTTTTGGATGATATATCCTAAAAGTTATCTCTGCAAATGTTTACCTGTGTATTTTTCTATATGTGTAAAATGCAGAAAAGAACAAGGATAATAGGCTGTAAAGATTTAAGGTTGGGAACATTAATCCCTAACCACCATCCCTAACCACTGCTATTCAAAGAACAGCTCATTCTAACATGGCCCAGAAATTATTATAAACAGTATATATATGACATAGGAGGCGTGGAGCCTTTCTATTTGAAAATAAGTGTAGTAATTTTAATTGGATTTCATATTTTCTTCTAAAAGCTAGTGATTTTGGGAAGAGATCACTGTTTTGTTTGACCATGAGAATTGAACCTTATGCTAAAATATTTCCTGCATACTTAAAGGATTTTGTAACAATTAATTTGAAAATATTTTTTGGAGTGCAACAATTAGAATGTCATTAGCTGATGTTTCTAAATGTTTGAAATCATAGTAACAGATATAATCGTATAGAGAAATTTGCAGTACATGCACAATAGTATTTTTCTGCTAAAGCTACTCTCTACTATCATATTGGCATTTCTGTTTTCTCTGATATATTCCTTATGTATTTGTGAATCACGCATTCATTTGCTCTTTCTAAAATATCTTTTCAGTCAACCAGTCACTTACAAGACCTTCAGAATGTACAGGGTACTAGGGAAGGGAGGCTTTGGAGAAGTGTGTGCGTGCCAAGTAAGAGCAACGGGAAAGATGTATGCGTGCAAGAAATTAGAGAAGAAGAGAATAAAGAAGCGAAAAGGAGAAGCAATGGTGCTTATAGAGAAGCAAATTCTTCAGAAGATTAATTCCAGATTTGTTGTAAGTACGATTTTTCTTTATATTTTAGGTAAAGTGTATTTTGCATCTTAATTTTTTTTTCTATATTTTTGTTGCTTTTATTTGTTATAATCTCTCTAAATTGATTGAAGATTGAAGATGTTCTTACAAGAGAAATATTTTGTATTTTGTTCCTTTCATCTTTCAAGAGATTTTTTTTACAATAAATTGGAATTGTCTTTGCAGGTTAGTTTAGCTTACGCTTATGAAACGAAAGACTCTTTATGCCTCGTCCTTACAATTATGAATGGCGGTGACCTCAAATTCCACATCTACAACATGGGGGGTGACCCAGGCTTTGACCAGGAGAGAGCAGCGTTCCATGCAGCTGAGGTTGGTTTCCCTGTTTTTTGTTGTTGGTGGAATGTGTGTTTCACCATCGAGGTTAATGATGTATGCGCATTTAGTTTTGTGAAAATTTGCTTTGGTTGACTTTAATATTTTTGGGTTTTATTTTGTTTTTTCATTAGTATGTGCAGTATCACTGATGCTTTTACTTGGATAGTGCCAAATGATTTATTTAGTTACAGGATAGTTGCAATCTCTTGGCCTTGGAACGTTTACGTTTTCTTATTGCATTGCGTAGTAGTCGTTTAATTGTCTGTCATTTGAAATTATATATACTCAGAATTACCTGTTGTGCGCAAATAGAGATCCAGCGATTTAATTGATATGTTGATATCCTATCATGCCGCATATGCATGTTTAATTGAGAATGCAATTAGTAAGATGAAATTAATTGTGTGTGATGTGTAAGTATGAAATAATTTTTCTGTCTTTGTGCTCTACTCTATTTTTCTATTCTTTATTTCAATGAAGAACTTCTCTCGGATTCTTTACAAGAACAACTTCTTGTCACATCCAATCACTTGCAGAATATAGAATCCTGAAGTTACCTGCAAGTTTTGGAACTAAGTCTTGGGAAGTATCAAGAGTCCACAGTTTTCCAAATTTTTCAGCTTAAATCCTTAATAGACTTGGAATGCACAGATCTAGCCATTGATTGTACTGCTCATCTTCTGAGACTGTGATTAGAATGCAGCAGACCAGCATAGACTTTATCAGGGCTAAAATATGAAAACACCAGGTCTGCCTATTAATACTTAACCCATTTGCACTAGGCTTATGTTTGCCTGATGCAGCTAGATAGCAAGTGGCGCAAGTGGTGCTAGATAGGAAGTGGTGCGAAATGGAGTTGCGTCCCTCAGAGCATTTTTCATCCAGATTCAATGGGGGTGATAAAAGGAGGTTTTTGTATTTATTGACATAATTTTCACAAGTGATGCAAAACCTGTCTATACAAATGGAAATATACATGCGTAAGATTGTAAAAAGTGTGTTTAGAGGGAGATATCAGGACGTGATAGGGAGTCTTCTTAGAGGGAGATATCAGGACGTGATAGGAAGTCTTCTGGCAGGAGCAAAAGAATCATGTCATCAGGTGAGAATGGGTTAAGGATGTATAGGCATTTTTGCAATGTTTGGTAGTGTATAGTAAGTGTTAGGATTTTACGGTGATGGGTCACAGGGGTAGCCGAGTCTTTGATTTTTTTTTCATAGTTGCCCCATATGAATTTTAGTTGATTGATGTGAAAATGAAAAAAGACTCTTGGAGAACTTGTTACAGTAAATATTGCCTTCATTATTATATTGATTTTATAATGCATATGATTCCAATTTTAAACCCAGGACATATAAGCATCCATTACATTGCTATGATAAGATAATGAAGTAATTACAAATTTAATCCTCCCTGTCTCTTTTATATATAAAGATTTGTAGCTTGGAAACCAATGTTAAGATTTTGGTCTACATTGATATTAACCCGTTAACGATAGATCATATGATATATGTTATGTGAGGGCAGCACTTGCTGCTGGGAAAGCAATATTATATCATGGCTTTTTGTATGGCTGGCATGCTGCGTGACTGTGTATAGTAGATGGCCACGGCCAGAACTGGCAAGTAGCTCAATGCATTAGACCTGCATGTATTGAAATACCCTGAGTGGAGCCAGTATTGGGTTACAGCTCATTATAAAGGTAATTCTTACTTTGAGATCCTTATATACTGGAAATATCTGTAGATTTGGTAATTATAGCATTGCTGACTAGTTTTCATACGGCTTTTGCACTTTTCAATTTATTTTTATACTTCAGAGCCTTCTGTCATATGTATGATGATTTTATAATATAGTTTCAACAATTCTGGTACATCTCTCTCTCTACATTGATAATTGTGGGATGAACATGAACGGGCCGTGATGTGATGTCACGTTATTCGTCGTTAAGGGGTTAATAGTTAACCCATTCACGCCGGGGCGATTCCGGCCTTGAATGGTCGTAATGCCGGGGTTTTCGAACACAGAAGCCGAATGCCTCAAAATTCTCAGGCGCACAAGCCGCGAGCCTGGGCTGCCCGCTTGCTCACCCCAAGCGCAGGCCTTGGCCAGATATCTCGTCACCGGCATCTGACGCAAAATCCACGAAACGTGTCAGCACGTCATCCGGCGCGAATGGGTTAAGGATTGGTTTGGAGATGTTAAATCTCTTCATCATGGAAAACGACTAGTAATATATTTTGGTTCCTTACATGTTTCAATGCCTTTATGCAGTTCTCATGATGACTCGAGAATCTCTTGATACGGTCAAATCAGTCGTCATGGTGACTATTCTGAAGGATGTGCATTCATTAGTTTTAGCTTTGAAATGTCAGAAAATACCTGTAATCTATGACAGAACTGTTTCATTTTTATTTTGTACAACTGCTAAGGATTTTGTTGTTTCCAAACCTGAATGCACCGAACAAGTCATTGTTTAACTAAATTGCATGATATTTTCTTTTCATATTGCAGTAATTTTAAAGCAAGAAAATGAGGATTATCCCTACTGAAAGATAAAGATTGCAGCATGTCATATTATCTTATCACCATTGCAAAATATGTCCTCAGCTTCAATAGCTATCCTCCTCCTCTTATTATATCATAACATACCATATTGAACCTTCACAAATTGGCACTATTAGTAAGTCAGCAATTATCCATTGAATATGATAGTGCAATTTTATTAACCCATTCGCGCCGGTTGACGTGCTGACACGTGGTCGAAAAAAGCCCCGGACCCGGGTGACGTCCTGGCACGGGATACATTTTCGGCCCGTGCGCCGGGAGGCCAGTAGCGACGTGCTGAAACGTCCGCATTAGAATGATAGATTATTCTTAGTACAATTCGATTTTCATACTTGATTTGTCTTAGCTACTTTAGTTTATCCTTCTAAATAGTAGAAAATGGGATATAACGTAATATGAATGACGTCACAGGTACATACGTAATCTTGATTACGGCATGGTGATTTCTGTTTCTGATTTGTTGAATATGATGATCTGAGTCGAAAGACTATCGTAAAATCAATTGTAATTGGCCGAGGAATAAAAAAAAAAAAAAAAAAAAAATATAACATCTTTTTGTTGCCCCAATAAAAGAAAATGACACTTGAAAAAACATTGCTGTTACTTGCATTCACTTGTATGCACATGTATGGTTGTTCATATTCTCTTTCTTTTCTTTTAGGAAGAAAAAAAAATTGAAAAAAAAAAACTGTTTGTTACCTCACTAGAAGAATGCTTCCATTTCCCATTGGTATTACAACATAGGAGTAAAGAATATGGAAAAAGTTCAATAGAATAACACTAAAAAAGACAGTGCTGTAACATCTTTTTCGACTGATAGACCTCCTCTGAACATAGCACTACTTTCTGCACATGTCTACACTTTAGACGCAATCACGCAAACCATAAGGATAGGGTGGGTGAAAAACGCTCTGCGAGCATCAGCGCAACCGCGCGCAGCGGGAAAACACCCCGGGACGGGCGGTTGCGCGCTTGAAATCTTCCCGGCACGATCGGGAGTAGGTGAAATTCCGCCCCGGCGTGAATGGGTTAAGTTAATGGGGAATTATGAAGATACTGTGCATTTGGATGGTTGGGAATACAAAGTCGGATAGGCATACAACATTTGTTCAATCCTGGTGCTATCGGTTATCGAAATTGGTTGACAATAATATTTGTGTTGTTGACTTAACCCACTGCAGTATTAAGAAATCCAATTGACCAAGTTAACAAGAATAACGAAAAAAGGAAAGTACCAGAATTTGACCTTTTATTGTTTTTTTTGTTTTGTTTAAGATCTGCAAGATACACATCTATTATAATAGTGAAATTGAAAATCACATATGTATGTTTGTGTGACTAAGGGAAAGATTGAAGATTGTGTGTTTTGTGCGAAAGCGAAGTAACTCAGTTACTAAGGAATGGTTGGCATTAGTTATCTTAACCCACTCATTCAGCCCACAGCTTCCCACCAAGAGATTTCTTGAGGCATGAGGCTGCTATAATGTGTATATAAAAATGTAACCATGTAAAGATGTAAATATGGAGAAATTTTATAACATAAAACATTTCTCATGTTGAAAATATTCCTATGACATGATATTGTGTCATATGTCATGAATATGTTAAATTAGTGAACACTTTATGGTGAATTTTTTTATAATTCTTACTTCCTATAATTTATGATTTATAATTGTGGACCTGATAACACTGCAGCGGTTTTGGCTCTGCTTGGACACAATGCTGGGGTATTTGAAATGCGTTGGCCTAATGCCTTGGATTATTCACCATGACATGATATGGTGTTCCTGGCGGGAAGTCTTCGTCAACCCATGACATGATATCACGTTATCTGTTGTTAACAGGTTAATATAGAATTGATGTATCACCAGATGGCTGCAAAATATACGTGTATTGCATTTTTGGCATTTGCAAAATCAGAAAAAAGGAAGAAAACTTCCATTTCTCCTTATATTCACCACAATTTTTAAAATTGAATATGAAGGTTTAAGATTACATTTTTACTCACAAAATACATTTTATGAAATAGAAAACACAAGGGTATGAAATGCAGGTTATGAAATGCAAAATTTATTTACAGGGCAGTAAAGAGTAAAAAGGGAATATAAAATTGTCTGAAACAAAATATTCAATACAGTATTTCATCACAAACTTTGCATAGACATAATCTGTTTGTATATTTTGTATTTCATATAACTAGTATTTCATATCTTGTTTTGTATTAGTAAAATGTCTTTTATTCATGAGGCAAAATTTTGTACTCTGAAACTTTACTTTCCATTTTAGAAGGAATGACTGATATACAAGACATGATGATTGTACTTGGAAAGATTGTAAATGTATCTGTAAATTTTAGATATTGTGATGTATCAAATGAGAAATGATTGAGAACAAAATTTTTCTATGAATGTTTCAGATGCACGCTCGGCATCATATGATGTATGTTGCATCTTATGGGATAAATGTAACTTAGTGGTAACATTACTGTCAGTTGATAGTTCTGCTGAAAGGAATGAATTATATAATACTTATAAGATGAGAAATATGACACATTTTGCAATATTCCAACTTCCTTCAGTTTGGAGAGAAACAATTTGGGTAAAAAGTAACTGTACTTCTTAGTTTGAATATAAGAGAAAAGATAAGCTTGGCATGGAAACATTGATGCTACCAAGGGATGAGTATGAAATTTGAATATGCTCATACTCGTATTCGTATTCGTACTCGTATTCATATTCGTATTCTTATTCGTATTCATACTCATACTCATACCCATTTGTGTGAGGTAACAAGATATCATGTCAAGTGGTGGTAGTATCTGCCACCAAGGATGAGATATTTTGTCATGGCTTTTCATTTGGCTGATGTACCTGTTGATTGTACATGTAGCAGGTGGTCATGGCCAGAGCGGGCGAATAGCCCAAGGTGTTAGGCTTATGTGCTTGAAGTATACTGATGTGTAGACCATTTGGAGCCAAAACCGACCCATCAGCAATGGGTCATTAACCCTCTCTGGACGGGTGGTACAGTACTGTACCGCTCATTCAAAAGCCCAGTGGCCGGGCGGCACAGTATTGTGCCAGCCATTTAATTGATTTAGGCCTAATAATTCGAACGCCCCGGCATTGTGACATTCAAGGCTAGAATGCCCCCGTCGTGAATGGGTTAAGAGAGAGAGGAGTGGGACTTGACTCTATGAGTACATGTGGGATGATTTATAGTGTGAGAAAGAGGCTTTCTGAGCGTATGTAATGTGTGGCGTGATATAATATGATGTGATGTGAATTGCTATGGATTCTGCATCTTTGAGAACTTGAACACCTCAACAAAAAGACAGTTTTTCTTCTCTCATTGCTTTTGTTGAGACCATATAATATTTGCTGCGTCACTGTAAACTCTATATTCATATCTACTTTTTTCTGTTCATTTTATTAGGAGCAGGATGTATAAAGTTATCTTTGTAAAATCCCTCATAACTAAAGTATACTTTTTTGTAATAATCCATTGTTCTTCCATGTGATTAGATTTTGACTGATTTTATATCAGTTTTGTTTTTAACTAATATGTAGTGTAGAATAGAAATTTGACCTTCCATATTATGCAGTAACAAGAATTATTTTCACAAGATATATAAGTGGATCTTTTTATTTTGACGTGTATTTAATTTGTCCAGGTGTTGTGCGGACTAGGCCACTTACACATGCAGGGGATTGTGTACAGAGACTGCAAGCCTGAGAACATTTTGTTGGACGATCACGGCCACGTTCGAATATCTGACCTTGGCTTAGCTGTGCAGATTCCGGAAGGGGAGATGGTGCGTGGGCGTGTTGGAACTGTTGGCTACATGGGTAAGTAGCTTTATTATTATTTTTTTCTTAATTGCTTTGATTTTGCTTAATATCCTTAAATTTGGCTTGCTGAACTCATGGACGAGTATCAGGACTTACAAGTACATAATCATCTGCGTCAATGTGTACATTAGGACAGTTGGTATGGCGTATTTGATGCAAGGTGTGCTGGGTTTCTTTGTCACTGATGGAGATAATCACTGATAAACACCCAAATGTCCGCCAAAGTAGGTTTAGATTAGAGTCACTGGCACCAGCAGGAAAGAAAGCCTTCAAGAAATTTCCGTTTTCCTTTCAGCTCCAGAGGTGATAGACAATGAGAAGTACACATTTTCCCCAGACTGGTTTAGTTTTGGATGCCTCATATATGAAATGATTGAGGGACAAGCTCCCTTCAGAGCCCGTAAAGAAAAGGTTTGTGATGTCTTTCATATTCTTTTATTATTGTTAGCCTATAAATGGAAAGTCTATTTTGTGTTTGCTGTTATGTTGTAGTTTGACCATTGGTATTAAGACGCTTATCATAACTTTTGGTTTATCATTATTTGTAGATGTCATTATATACATATGTATTGATTATGACTTATACACAGGTAAAACGGGAAGAAGTAGATCGCCGGGTGAAGGAACAGCAAGAAACCTACTCGCACAAGTTTTCTGAAGAGTCCAAGTTAATATGTCAGTTGGTAAGTTATGATCATGATTATTGTGATGAATTTTCTTGGAAACCATTTTTTTTTTCTTTTTTACTCTCTATCACTGGTATTGATGTTGTTATGGCTATCAGAATTATTATTATAATAACAACTATAATAGTCATGAAAATAGAAACTTTTTGCAAAACTTCAAGGAACTAGGTGAACAGTTGAGGTCTAGTAGGCCTACTAATTGACTATTTGGTGAAAGTCTCAGTGTTAATTTAATATATGCATTGATAAAGTTCCCCAATGAGTTATATAGTATTTGTTTTAGGTATGTGTTTCTATTTTTGACCAAAGAAAGGGCTCAGTATGCAATACAATGCAGATATATGTAGTAAGGTCTAGACTTTGCATGGCCAGACATAATTTGAGTGATGAGAGCTTTTGTTTATTTGTGGTTTAATTAAGTTGTGTTATTTATAATGATATATCATTTTCAGTAAAAAATATTCATTTTTACTTAATAATATTACATGCAACCCATTGCTGATATTATTATCCTTTGTGCAGCTACTCAAGAAGAATGCACGAGAACGACTGGGATGTAATCGGGGTCGACATGGTGCTGTTGAAGTCAAGAGTCACGACTTCTATCGCAACGTCAACTGGAAGAGATTAGAAGCTGGCATTTGTGACCCTCCCTTTGTACCAGATGTAAGTTGGGCTATACCTTTTGCTGACATCTATTATTTATGCACTGCAATATCAAGGGTAAATAACTCATAAAGAACTTCTATTAAATAACTGGTAATAAAGAGCTTATTTTAGAGAGCTTGACAAAGAAATGCCCCCAAAACACAATGACAAGATTTGTTTAGAATACAGAGGACTCTCCTGGTTCAGAATCCCTTTGTGAGGAGACTAACCGGAGGTCTTCCTTGATCAATAACCCCTCCCAAGTGGGAGGTTTGATTTGGTGCCTAGGGTACTGACATGTAACTTTTTTTTAAAGAATCAATTTTAAAGGATTTTCTTTGAAGGACTTGTTACACAATGTGATTGTGTTGATTTTTTATCATAATAAGGTAAAGAAAAGGGAAAAAGATAAAGAAGATAGGATAAATTTGGTATTCTGAGTTTAAAGAAAGGAGTTTCTTCCCGACCCACACTTGACAGTGCACATATAATTGTGGACTAATGTTTTCTTGCTCCCAGACGTCTTGGCCCAGATTTAGCGTGCATGTATCCCCGGACCCTGACATCAACGGGTTAATGAATGTTAACACAAATGGAAGAGACATGCCAAAAAAAACTAGCTAGATTTTTTTTTTTCCTTTTAGCCACATGCTGTATATGCCAAGGATGTGCTGGACATAGAACAGTTTAGCACAGTGAAAGGGGTGAACCTGGATGCCACAGACGACTCCTTCTACTCTAAATTTAACACTGGCTCTGTATCCATCCCATGGCAACAGGAGGTGAGTGGATTTAAGTCTGGTAATGGAACACTGGTATGTATATCATATAATGGTACCTCTGCATGAGATAGTGAGGAGGTTGATGGAATTGTCAGATTTTTTTCCCCACTCCTAGTGCTTAATGTTACATAGATTATATTGTAGTTTATAAGTACTGCCCTTCTCTTTATTAGAGGATATGTGATAGTAATTGCAATTTACTATTTTTTTTTTACTCAATAGTTTCAACTCATTTGTAGACATGATTAGTTGGTAACTTAGACTCAGAATCAAAAGCAATAAAAAAGGTAGAATAAACTCGTCCAGAAATTGGCTAATATGATTAACGGGATTCATATTATCTAGTTCTTAAATTTTGTGCCCCCCCCGTCATTTGTAATCTCGTACATGTTTTATTGTTCCACCATTATATTTCTAAAGATGAGAACTTCCCATTTAGTTATTTTTTCCTCAATATGTCTTAAGGTTGCTGAGTTGAGAGTATGTCAGCTTACGAGCACAATAAATTTGAAGAATATCAAATGTTGGATATAATTTATCAAAATGTGTACATATGAGTAAGGTCACAATATACTTCACTTGCTCTCTAAGATCTGTTCAGTCATGCTGATGAATAGAAAAGTATTGGAAATATGAATTGTAATGTAAAAAGAATTTCTTGATATTGATGGTATACTGAATGATAGTAGTTAAGCAGCTGTGACCTATAGAAGATGAAAGATACTATTTTGAGATCTATCGGTATTTTCATGACAGTGCATCGCAGTAGATTAGATAATGCATTAGGACAGTCTTAGGGCTGAAATGCTTAAACAGGACAGTGCCACTACAGAGTGATGTTGAGTCAGATACACCTGCCCAGCACACCCAAAAACAAAATACCCCCTGGTACTCTTCTGGGAGAATGTGTGATGTTCCTTTAGGTGTGTGCAGTGAAGATGCTTATGTAGAAAGTGGAGTGGCTTTAAGTGGAGTGTTTTAGTCTTAGGTTTTTTTAGTATTAAAGTTTTCTTTTTAAGTGATCTGTCTTTGTTTTCATTATTGTTGGTTTATTTATTTCTTAATTTGTTTCATATTTCCCCATTTTAGATTATTATATTTTTATTTGGTTATCTCAATGGAAGTTTTTATTTTACATCACATGATCTCATTTAACTTCAATCTCCCTTGCTCAATTTCTGTCTTATATGTTTTATTTTTTACTTTTTGTTTTTATTTTGTTTGAATTTATAGTAAGTTGAGTTATGTATCTTATGCCTTTATTACTTTATTTTTATTGGCATTATTTAAGCAGTTCTATGTAATTTTCATTTTTGTTGATTCATTTGATTTTATTGATTTACTTTTTTTTTTTTTTTTTTTTTTTTTTTTTACTAATAAGTTGTTTGATTTGTGGCAGATGATAGAAACAAAGTGTTTTGAGGAACTGAATGTGTTTGGGCCAAATAACACACCCAGTAATGATCTAAGACTGGATCTGCCCCCGCCAGAGGACAGCAAGAGTTGCTTCCCTTTCAGAAGACGGGTACGTGCCACCTGTGGATTGGGACATCTATCCAACCTGTTCTGGTTTGCATTATTTTATTCTGTACATTCTGTGAATATATATCTATCTATCTATATCATATATAAAGATAGAGCTCTTGCACCCTTGTGATAGGCCTAGTGATAGTTTTGTGTGGATATATGTCATTGATGATCTGGCAATTATGGATCACACATAAGCATGGCTTTGATGACATACCTAGTACATTCTGTTGGTGTTATGGTATTCACCCCTCCCTATAAACGTGATGACAAGCGTAGTCCTTAGTGTACGTACGTTGCGCTCCCTCGAGAGGCGTCAAGTGATAGGAGACTTCCCCATTTCAGCGGCGGAGGTAGCTAGGAGGTTGCCGTTCTGCGTAAGAGAACATCATCATCATCCAGGAACATCCAAAGCAGAGAATCAATCATTGGGAGTTCATCATATCCCGCCAAAGCATCTGAGGTTCATCTTCATTTCCAGAATATCACCTTCAAGGCATCTGGGGTTCGCCTTCCATGAGTCAGCCGCAGAGAAGAGGCACAGATGCCACCCATTTTTGTCCCTTTGTGCCAAGTGATTTAGAAGATGATAAGCTTAGACTTAACATTTTGAGAGCCCAAGCGTAAGACAGTTATGATAGAAGAAAAAGTTGGGGATTTCATTTTATTTTTGGTATATATATATTTTTAATTTTATTTAGGGACATTATTTTTGTTTTTCTATTTTTATTTTTTTTAAAACTTTTTTGTGATATGGATATTTTTTTCTAGAAATTCTTAAACTGAAGAATCATAGGTGATAGATGACAAAGAATTTTTAGAATTTAATTAGATTTTACTATATTTTCTTTTTACTATTATTTTTTATGATTGGAGCCCAAGACGCGATGATTTGTTAAAAGTAGTCAAGAGATACATTTAAATCAGAAGATTGGTGATTTTCTGTTTATACATGTTTTCATATATATATATATATATATATAATATATATATATATATATATATATATATATATATATATATATATATATATATATATATATATATATAATACGTGTGTGTGTCTGTGTGTGTGTGTGTAGGTATGTATATGTATATGTATGTATATGTATATGTATGTATATATATATGTATATGTATTTATATATGTATATTTATTTATATACATATACACATATACACATATACACATATACACATATATACATATATACATATACATATACATATACATATACATATACATATACATATACATATACATATACATATACATATATATACATATATATATACATATATATATACATATACATATACATATACATATATATATATATATATATATATATATATATATATATATATACATATATATATACATATACATATACATATACATATACATATACATATATATATATATATATGGTAGATTCACCCTTTATTCTAGTTTTGGGCTCTGAAAATGTGAAAACTTAACCCTTCAGGGATAGGCATCAATGCTGGCAGTGTCTCCTGTAAGGCCAGGTGTCTGTGGGAGAATAACAGATGTTCAGTCACTGTTCTGTATTGTAAATGTTGGTAATCTGTATTATTGTATTTCTTGTAATCCAGGTGTGTACTGCACTTGTTGAACATACTTCCCAGTAATCACTTTTTCATGAAGGGAAAGCCAGGAATTACAGCTGCAAAATCAGGGAGCAGAGATACTGAGGGTACTTGACCATTCCTTGATGCATTTATATGTTACTGTCATTTTTTTAAAAATACGTTTTATGGATTGTGTTTGTTCAACATTTCATCGTACCGATGCTGTTACGTTTGTTTTCATAGTATCACGTTACTTTTACTTTGCCAAATATAGTTTGTCAAAGGGAGGTAAAAGATACTTGAGAAATGTGAGATATGTCAGTGGGCATTTTGATTACAGTAGCTGGCTACTGAAACATGATGTATGCTTCACCTTCCTCAAGCTCATTATCTTTTGCCTAATTTTCCTTTATGAAATTTGAAGTATTTGTAATCATCTCTCAAGGATTTTTTATTGTGCTTCATGTCTTGGAAATGCCCTTTTTTCCTTTTTACTATGATAAACAGTGATCTGAAAAGCGAAGAAAATCTGAGGGTTTGAGAATCTGTTGAAATTCACTCTGGCTCTGGCTTGGAGTCTGACCTGTTGTGCTGACGAGTTGTGGCTCACGTAACAGAAAGTGTGTACACTCTAGGTTTATACTCTGTCCGTGAAGGGTTAAATTGTTATGCTGAACTTGGACAGTTGAAGAACCGTCCTAGAAGCCATAGTTTTTTTTTTTTTTTTCTTTTTTTTTCTCTCTTCTTGTTTGTGGAAATTTAAGGTCAGTATTTGTCTTATGTGTTTTAGGACTACAGACTACAGACAAGGGATCATTTGGGAGTAATCAACCCAAAAATGATGATTTTGTATCTTGTTTTTAGTCATTTACATTGTTTTATGCTTTAATTACAGTATTTAATGACTGCATGAAATGGACATCAGTGGCTGTTTAAAGTTTAAGTCTGTAATTGTTTTATATTTGCCCTTTAAATTTTGGCATATAAAATAAACAAATAATAAGTATATATATATATATATATATATATATATATATATATATATATATATATTTATATATGTTTATATATATATATAATGTATATACATGTTAGTATAAATATATGTATATATTTTATATATATATTATATATATATATATATATATTATTACATGTTATATATAATATATATATATACATGTTTGTATATATATATATATATATATATATGTATATACATGTTCGTATATATATATGTATATACATGTTTGTATATATGTATATACATTTATATATTATGTATATGTTGTATTATGTATATAAATTATATATATATATGTATGTAAATATTTGTATTCATACATACATACATACATACATACATACATACATACATACATACATACATATATATATATATATATATATATATATATATATATATATATATATATATATATATATATATATATACATATACATATACATATACATATACATATACATATACATATACATATACATATACATATACATATACATATACATATATATACATAAACATATACATATATATATTATTATATTATACATATATATATACATATACATACATATACATATACATATACATATACATATACATATACATATACATATACATATACATATACATATACATATATATACATATACATATATATACATATATATACATATATATACATATATATACATATATATACATATACATATATATAATATGTTTATTTTAAATTTGCCATCTAGGAAAAGGAATTTTAGAAGTATATTTAGTCTTCAGTGTGAAAATTTGTGCTCTCTTACCTTGTTTTCATATAAAGTCCAATATAAGTTGTGGAGAAAAAAAAAAGCTCAAATGAAAGTGGTTGTAAGTAGTTGCACTAATATGTTGTTTTGTGGAATCTGGGAACCTATTGCTCATTAAGAGACTACAGTGTATGTGCAAGCAACTTCTTGTGTTCATTCTGGAGTGTACATCCTTTGTAGAAAAGAAATATCTCCAATGCTCTAGGTATACAGTGGCTTCCTGTGGCCAGAGAAACAGGAGGGGGCAGGGGCTAGTTAGACCTTGTTTTGTGTTTTCGCAGTACGAACATTGCTGATTTAGTATCGAAGATAATTGGTAGAGGTGTATGTGTGAGGTACTTTTGAATAGGATCATCATTATGATTATATTTCCACTAAATTTGTTTCATTAGATTTTAATTAGATTTATTTCTTCTTGGAGTGATTTTATTTTCAGACTTATGTACTCAGGACATTGTTTCTTTGATCCAGAGATAATTTGAAAGTTTTGTAATTCCCCCATGGTGTAATGGCGACCATGTTTTCTTTCATTTGAATTTAGCTTCTTTTTTGCCTGTCTTTTTTTTTTGTCTTGTAATTGCCCAAGATATTCATGAATTGAGGTTAGCTGGCATGTAGTTCAGGCATAGCGAGAACAAGCTCTTTGAATGTACAAGGAACACCAAATGAAATAGTACTGGTAGTGGAAAGGGAAACGTGACATGTCTCACCCCTAGTAGAAGTAATTAGTAGTCTGAAAAAGAAAATTCATGATGTTTTAAAATACAGCCAGAAAAGCATTGCACTAAATTCAGATTGGGAATACAGTTCTGTAAGATGTTTGCCATGTTATAAGATTGTGACAGTAAAAGCATCTCTCCCAGTGTTGCATTTATCCAGATATTTGTCAGAATGACAGTTATTTTTTTTATCCAGTTGTATATTCAAACTACTTTTGATTTCAATAACTTTTTTCATGGCAGTGTTATAGGAAGGTAAATATTTGTATAGTTTTGAGATAGATTTTTTGAAATCATGATAATGTTAATGACTTGGTATATTTCCTTTTAGAGTTTTTGCAGTTTTGCAAAGGTGAAAGAGCATGATAATTTTTCATTGATTTTCCTTCATGGTTCATACTCATAGCAACATTTCATATATTTGAGCTTCCTAAAGATATAACTGAAGCCAGAATGTTTCATCAGTTATGCAGTTTCTTCACTGTATTTCCAGGTTGTAAGACAACTGGTAGTGAAACATTAGCCATTACAGACATTTACATTGACTCTTATATTTGATAGAATCATTGAGCTATTTTTTTTTATTGATACGATTAAAGGAATCAAATGACTTATTGCAGATTGTGATGTTATTTTGTTAAAACTATTTTAATTCTTTTAGGATGTATATTCTTGCTAGTCAGGGACACTGTACTCTGTTAATGGAGGAAAACAGACCTAAAGTACCTCTGCACAAATTGACAAGATCACTACTGATGAGGGACATTGTTTTTATCTTGTCTTGGCGCTAGTAGTGACGAATCTCATTATCGCTACAAGTTGCACTGTCACCAAGCAAGACAGATGTGAGCAGATAATATTACTGTTATGATAAAAAAAATTGTACCAAAGCATCATTTTTACTCGTGAAGGGGACAGTATGATAGTCATTGTCATTGAGGGACTTAAACTTTGCTTAGGTAATGTGATGTCTAGTGAGGATCCATACTACTCTTTTCACATGGTGTTACTAATGATGAAGAACCTCTGTTGTGAGCGTGGGGTTGTACGTAGGATGAAACACTTCAGCTACCTACCTATCTTATATAGTATGAACTGCCTACAGAAATTGCAACAGATCAGATAAGAAGTTTAGATACATTGGATTTTGGTGTTAAGAGTATCAGTTTCATGTCATGAAATTAAATTTCCTTGTGATTGTTTTTCTTTTTTTTCTAGAAATTGCTAAGAACTTAACATATTATAAATACTAGTGTAACTCGCAGATACTTTGACACAAGTCAGTTGATAAGGAGTAATGATGTAGCATGCATAGTATCATTACCCACCACTGTATTGGCTTTGGTAGAGGGACATTGTAGATGTGTGCATGGTACTTTTATCCAGTATTGCTATGGCAACACCAGGGGCTAAAGCTTGGGAGACTTAGCATATGTGTCATTGTCACCTACCCTTGTGGATGCCACGGTGCATGAGGGAGAGACCATGTATCTTGACACAAAGCATTGTTACCTGCCAGTGTCATGGTCAAGGTGGAATGAATGGAGAGTCCATGAGAGTGCTATAGTATGTGTTGTATCATTGAGTGCTAGCTTTTGAGGCACATAGAAATCTGATCCTTTGTTACTTGGTAACACAGCATTACCCATGAAAGTGTATTTGTATATAAAAAAACAAAACAGGCTTGTGAACAGCCAGTGTCCCTACACAAAAAGTAAAGAATATTCTTTTAATAACTAGAAATATTTCCCAGTAAAGAAATAGCAGGGATTTAAGAAGACTTAAAAGGTCGTCACCAAAGACGACAATCTTAAAAAATGATAAATGTCACATCTTGAGATTCATTTACAGCCACTTGCAATGTTGTTTCATGAAAGGAAGGGCATTGTGCAAACCCTGTAACACTATTTGTTTTATTGTGTTCAGTGAAAGCACCTTGAGCCTCTAACATGTGTGAATAACAGCATATGGCTATTGGCTATTAAGGGGTACTTTTTAGGTCAAATACTCCCAGAGTCCACTGTACAGTCATTGGGCACAAGAGCCTATGTACAGTGTTGTAAGTGCAGAGTTCTCTTACAAATAGGCCTATAATTTTAATTCCAATTGAGTTATACTAGAATCATTTTTGTCACTTATTTAGATATCATTTTGATTTTGCATGGATGAGTGTGTATACACATATGTATGTATGTATGTATGTATATATATGTATATGTATATGTATATATATATGTATATGTATATGTATATGTATATTCATATATTTATATAATATATACGGATATGTATATAATCAACATTTGTATACATGCATTGATAATAGCCACATACACTTATATATGACTATATATTTGTCTAAAAATTGTATTTATGTATATCTATTCTACACACTCTCATCCACATCCACATCCACACATCCACACACACACATGTCCACACCCCTACACATCCACACCCCTACACATCCACACCCCTACACATCCACACCCCTACACATCCACACCCCTACACATCCACACCCCTACACACACACACACACACACACACACACACACACACACACACACACACACACACACACACACACACACACACACACACACACACACACACACACACACACACACATATATATATACATACAGATAGATAGATAGATATAAATATTTTCTCACATATGCATACATTTGCATACATGATTATTTGTAGGTCAATGTGCCCAATATAGAAATTGTTATACACATATATGTGTATGTTTTTATTATTTTTGTTTGTATATATATATATATATATATTTATAGATATATTGATATATATATACTGTTTACATATTGTGTACACCCTTATAGGTATGTACTCCTCTTAGGAATTTTATTTGTTTTCTTTTTGTACTCATCTTTTTCTTTGTGCATTCTCAGTTTCTACTTTAAGCCCATCTCTCTTATTATACTGCAGTATGCATGAGCCTCATTTTGCTTGTTTTTCTTTTGAAACTACTTAAATTATAAAGTTGTTTTGTCCTTTTTATGTTACCATCTTCTCACACACTCTTAAACATGACAGTTAGACGTTAACTACCCTGTTTCATGCAGACTGAATTGACGTAATGGGAATATTTTTAAACTGTACTATTTATAATTACAATACATCTTTGTATGCACTGGAATCCACAGAGCTAAGAAAAATTATTGTGGGATGTGTCCTCCTACCCCTGCAGTTCACAAGGCAAAGTGATAACAATTATATAATTTCTGTAGTAAAAGTCTTAAAAGCCCTTTTGGTTATTCAAAATTTGGGTTGGCATCTATGTTTTTTGGTGTTCATTTACGTCAATTTTAGAAAGGGAAGCAGAGAATATTGCTCAGCGTTTCACAAGGTAAGGGGATTGGGATTTTCTGCTTGGCAAAGTCAATACTCAAAGGCTTGCATAACTCTGGTTCCGATAAAGATTACACGTCAGTTTGACTGTACAGAAAATGTACAACTCCTCTAGACCCATTTTTAGAATTTTGCAGCTTGTGATTACCTACAGGATTTGATTTTATACAAAGGGGACTTGTATACAGAAAATACCTGATACTGCCATAGTTTGAGACTTCATTAGGAATTTAGAGGTGTTCACAAGCAAAGCACTTTGGTTTGATATGTGAGGGGCTGTCATTCTAGTCTGTGTTTGACATGAACTCAGAATTTATGTCGCTATCTCAGATAATCACTGGATTGCAATGATTATTTAGAAATATCGTAACTGCTCAGATTTTAAAGAAATGTCATTGCAGATTGTTATTGGTGGTTGTCCCCTTTGTCCTCCATTACATGAACTGTGCTTTTTTATATTAAGAATCAAGCTTGGTGCGGCATTTATTTAGGCCTACTCAGGTGAAGATTACAGGGGCAGGAAGTATAATTCTGAGAATAGTTGTTGTGAGACAGAGGCAATGTAATCATGATGCCAGAATGGCTTTAAAACTCCAAGAATTGTCTAAAACTTTGATGTGATCTGTTAAAGGGATTAGAAATATTGAATTAAGTGGTTTTCATGTGTTTTCAGGCCTCCTAGAGCAAGATTACTAGGTATATGTATATGTGTTCTGCATTTTAATGGTATCCAGAAACTATATGGCATAGAATTGAGTACAATACACTGATTATGATAAATGCTTGATAAAGTTTAGGTTATACTTGTTTAAAGTATTGTATTAATGTCCAAGAAATGATAATGTGATGTATATCCACAATGTTTTCCGATTACCGTTTCATTGCTGGGGATCACCAAATAGCAGTAATATTAGATATTTGAATCAGGATTATAGTAATCATTGACAGAGGAGACAATAGTTTTGTGCAAAGCATTATAAGCAGTAGAAAATATGCTTGCCAAGATTTATTTTCTATACGTTTGAGTATTTGCAATGATTGCTATAAAGTTCCAGTTTTTAACTAAAACGGACTTGCTAAGAAATAGTGGTAGTCATTGATCTCGTGATTGCCGTATTACACATCCAGACAATACAAATGTAGACTAGACATATTATGTACAGTATTGTATCTTGTCAGTGACTCCTAAATGTGTTTGTATGTTATCATTTCAGTCTGCATGGAAGGTACTGCACTCCATCACTTAATAGAGACACTTAGTCATCAGACAGCAATGTCAGCATTTATACAAGTTGTGGTCTCTTGCCACCAGTTCTATGTGCAGAAAAGATCATTTAACATTTCACTTCATGGTACAAAGTCATGTATAGCTTATTTCAGTCATTTTATTATTTTTTAAGTTTTAATCTTTTTATTTTTTTGTTTTTTCCGTCTTCAGAACTTATAATTTGATAAATGTATTTAGCGTATGGCAGTACAGCCACAGAATTTTATGGAATTCCTTTCTTAACAAATAAAAATGACCAAAGCCAGTGTAATGGAAATAAATATTTTCAGGGTTTGTACACTATTAATAATTGTATGTTTGAAAGATGTGTAAGGGTTACAGTGACAAAAGATATGACAGACTCCAAGAAAGACCCTGTAGTAGCATGTTGAGCGCTGCACGAGGTGTGAAGCATCTCATACTGAAGGAGCTATCATTCCCACCTGGGAGGTAGTCCTGCTAGGTAGTCCTGCCAAGTAGTTGATGAAGGAGAACTACTTGCTAGCTGGCAGCACCCCCCTCCTCCCTTGCACCAAGAGTATCAACCACAGGTGTGTTTGTAAAGAACTGACACCTGAGCAAGGTGAGGTACCAAGTAAGCTAGTGACGGGCCTTCTTGTAAGCTCTATCGTAGCACAGGAATTGAAAGTTGATTTTTTTTTTTTCTGTAAAGTTTTCAAAGATCAAAAATACCAATGACAAAAAATCAAAGGCTTTGTAATCAGCAATCAGTTTCTGTGATTATCAGGGGTTATGAAAACGTGTGATTGTCACAAACAGCGTGCAGGCTTGCCTCGCACAGGTGTCTTGGATGTGTAGTGTTGACCCCTCTCACCTCCCAACAGCATTCCTTTGTCTCATTAGTCCAGAATTATGTTATGTCAATCACTCTCTTCAATTAATGTCAGTCTACTCATACTGTGCTATTCGAAAGCCTGTCTCCCTTAGTCTTGCATTTCAATTTAGTATGTGTTACCTGGGTACTAAATATACAGTATATTTTTTATAACCTACCTTTATATTTTTGGATCATATTGCATGAATGTATGATTTCTAGAACGCTTTACCACTCCCATATACTCTTTATATTTTTTTATCTTTTAAGTTCGAAACTGAAGACGCCACTCTTCGATCTTTGAGATCTATCAATCTTACATTTTTAAACTCTGACATTTGCAAAGTATCTGATTCTGTATTTCATGATAGTTTTATCTGGAGATTGTTTCTTGTGAACTGAAAGATTTCATAATTTCTGGTTTCCCTTTCCAACCCTCGCCCCTTGACCCCCCTCCCCCCCCAACCCCCTGGGAGAAGTTTGCCATGACATCACCATCTTGTAACTGCCCCGTTATCACCTCTCATTGTGGAGACATTTCACTTTTTCTTTCTTTTTTTCCCTTTTTTCTCCCCTTTTCTACCATTGTCTGTCTGTATCTCTGTCTCTCTTTTGATTATCGCCATTTTTTTCCCCTCTGATTTCATTACCTTATGCATTCCACACGCAAGCAGACACGCACATCCTTTCTGGGCGGCACTACCATCCGTTCCACATTTGCTTCTCTTCTCGCACCTTCCTCAGACTTCCCGAATCTCTGCCCTACCTCTCCCCCCCCCCATCTCCCCTCGCCTCTCTCCACCCCCATCTCCCCTCGCCTCTCTCCACCCTCATCTCCCCTTCCCTCTCTCGCCCCTACCCCCTTCCTTCTACCCTCTACCCCCTACCCTCTACCCCCCTACCCTCTTACCCCCCTACCCTCTACCCCTCTTACCCCCCACCCTCTACCCCTCTTACCCCCTCTACCCCTCTCTACCCCTCTACCCTCTTACCTCTACCCCTACCCCTCTACCCCTTATCCCTCTCTACCCTCTATCCTCTTACCCCTCTTATTCCTTACCCCCCTCTACCCCCCTTACCCCTCTACCCCCCTTACCCCTCTACCCCCCTTACCCCTCTTACCCCTCTTACCCCCTACCCCTCTACCCCGTTGTGAAGCGCTCCCAGGTTTAGAGCACGACAAAGTGACCCGTCACCCTTCCGTCACCCGCATAATCTAGTATCGATGTCAAGTGTGTTTGTAGCGTTTATTATGCGGCTGAATCATCTGGCTTGGTACTTTAATACCTCAATTATTTATGTGAATGTTGTAAGTAAATATACTCTGTTCTCTAGTTGGAGTTTTTTTTTTTAATTATCTTCCTTCGAATTTACCTTGGGTTCAGTATGATATGATTTTATGATCTTTCCATAAAAAAGTAAAGAACTGACCCACACCCAAGAAGTGGCCTTACTACCTGATATGTTTTGAAATGATGAAAGTTTTTCGTAAACGATTCCTATACTTTGACATCAGAAATATCAAACATATCCTATATTCTAACAGATTCATTAAGTGGAAGGTTTAAATGATTATCCTAACAAATTCTGTTCATCAGGGTGTGAGTAAAGAACATGTTTTGATCCAAAAGCTATATGCATTTCGGAACAGACACGTTTTGATTTGTCAGTAAAGGAAACGAAACATTAAAAAAAGCTTAGCATCTTATTCTTGGAATAATTGAGTAGCGAAAATAAAAATCATATGCCATATTTGTGAAAGAACGACCTGAAAATACTAGCAGAAGATATTGCGAAAGTAGAATTGCCGTGTGACATTGCTCCATCGGCATCGAATGTTTATTTTATAAAACGAATCCAAGAAGCTTCACAGAAATTAGTGAAGCAGAGAGAGAGATTGCCAATGAGATCATGATACCAGCCCCCATATTACAAAACAGAACGTGTTTGCCATGCAGTCTATACCTCTATGAAGGCCATGTTCCGGGAGCACTCGCTAATTATAGACAAAAAAAGACAAATGAATCTCCTTTTCCAATCTATATGTTGCCCCCTGACAAACTGAGCGAATGAGTTCGCAAAAATGAACTAATCAACAGGAAATACAACCCCCATAACATCTTCAACAGCCACGGGCTCAATAATATTACCCAACACAGAAACACAATTCTCCCCAAAAATTATTACACTTCACAATCTCACAGAGACCAGTCCCCTCTACACACCTATCACTCCAGAAGAAATAATAAACGCCATTAAAATAACCAAACACAAAACCAGGAACAAGTACCATAAATAAAAGCATAATTCAACAACTACCATCCACTATGATCCGCAGGCTATACCATATGTCCATTGCACTACTGGCAACAGGATATTACCATAGCAAGTTCAAATACGTCACCAAATCCAGGGAAATCAGCACACGAGGTGGAAAACTTTCGCAGCATACAACATTAGGCAATACGATTTTCGCTTACACAGGGATACCGAGAGTGCCTTCTCCTTGCTTATGAAGCCATCTGGTTAGCTCATTGGTAACGTGTCGACTTCACGTCCCCGTGGTCGGCAGATCGAGCCCCGCTCAAGCTCGTGAGCTTCCACTGTCACCTGGCGGTTACTGACGTAGCTGGGCACTGCGTTGGGTAAGGACCAAGCTCAGATCGAGTCAACACTCGTTGGCACAGGCGGGCTCGCTTCAGTGCATACAAGCCCGGCGTAGCATCTGCTCCGCAAATCTGGCTTATCCTTATCCTTGCTTATGAGGAGATCGCTCTCGGCCTCGATAAGAAGCACCAGACGAACATAATACTACGAGACCTCAACAAGGCCTTTGGTAAGGTCTGGCAGGATGGCATCAAACACTAACACAATTACAACTGCTCTTAAACTTCACACGCCTCCTCTGCAGTTTCCCTGACGACAGGACTTCCACGATACGCCTTTAGGAACCCACCTAGGCACCCCTATCTATCCTTTGAAAGTGGAGTGTCACAGGGAAGCACTTTATCGCCCGCCCTATATATCCTGTACACAGCCAGCCCAGCAGAACCTACACCATACAGAAAATATATTTCTTACGCACACGCTATCACGTAGATAATCGCACACCCTAAATCCAATCGCGCCATGAAACGAACAACAGAAAGAGCTTGCTAAGACATATATAAGAGCTATATATTTATGTAAGAGATATATAAGACATAGAATTACCAGACGTAAAAAGCGTATTTGGTATAAGGCATATCTCTACTTGTATAATGTATGCGATGCTGCTTATGCTTCTGGCATACTCATACACAACATTAACACATTTGAGCACCAGTGGAAAATACAAACAAACATTCACAAGCTCAAAATCATTCTAGTCACACGTAAGAACCCACCCCTCATCACCTTAAAAACACCAACATACCATACAGACACAGAGGAAACATACTTGGATTTCACTTCACTAACACAAGCCTCGTAACACAGTAAAGCAAAGAATAACACAGACAAAAACAACACGTACAAAAATAAAACGATTCTCACGCTGCAACACCACAAACAAAGCTCGGATTATACAAAACAACAATAAGACCTATTCTTGAATGCACATTTATCAAGATGGTTGCAATATCATCCACACATAAAAACAAGATGCAATAAGTATAGAAACAAAGCACTACTCTGGGTAAGCTGCGCAACATGCAGAGACAGATTTTTTTTTCTTCTCAGAAACACTACATAAAACATACAGTGTGGAACCACTAAACACACATACACAAACGAGGCAAAAAACACCCGGGAACGATTAACAAACGATGAACAAAACATTATGGAAAAAGTCACAAATACACACACTAATATGCATAAGCCGTCTGGTTAGCTCATTGGTAGCGTGGCTAGCTTCGACTCTTCATCCCCGGGGTCGGAGAGATCGGAGCCCCTCGCGCGTTCACTGAGCACCCGCCGGACGGTTACTGACGTAGCACTGCGTTGGGTAAGACAAAAGCTAAGATCCAAGCTCAGATCGAAAACAAATTCTCTCACATTCTCTCACGAGTCAGCACACGCTGGCACAGGCGGGCTCGCGTCACTGCATACACGCCCGGCGTAGCATCTGCTCCGCAAATCTGGCTTATCCTTATCCTTATCATGCATAGAAAATTAAACAGCTACACCAATATATGCAGATACACGGAGACGCTGAACTGTTCCAAAGGCCTATATGTGGCTTTTGTTTCATGTTCAAACTATAGTAAAAAAAAATATATATATAATAAAAAATAAATAAATAAAAACAAAAAAGCAATAAAAAACAAAAATCACCCTCAGAAGTCCCCCTATTGATTGTCTCATTCGAACCACACTACAATTATAATAAGAGAAAACAAAGGCAAAACGATTATCTCTACCAACCAGTTACAGTCAACACCTGGGAACTAACCACCTGCAGGGATGTGAAAGTTAGCCAATCACGGGGGGAGACAGGACCGGCCATTATGAAGTCTCTCAAGGGTATATATTCGGCCTCACTTATCTCACCTGAATTACGTAAATATCAAAACTGAGCGAGTGATCTTTTGACCAATCGAAGGTGAACAAGCAATGCCAAAAGAGTCGCCATCATAATAATTGAGGTAAAATTTGACCAAGTATCCGTTATACATCGACGTGATAATTGAAAAAGTACTTGTGGTGGAAGTACCTGTGGCGACCTGGAGGCGGTATTTGCCCAAGTACCTTTACCCGTGATACATCGTGGTATTAACCCAAATACCCGAGATACATCGTGGTACTAAACCAAATACCCGAGATACATCGTGGTACTAAACCAAATACCCGTGATACATCGTGGTATTAACCCAAATACCCGAGATACATCGTGGTACTAAACCAAATACCCGTGATACATCGTGGTACTAAACCAAATACCCGTGATACATCGTGGTATTAACCCAAATACCCGAGATACATCGTGGTACTAAACCAAATACCCGTGATACATCGTGGTATTAACCCAAATACCCGTGATACATCGTGGTATTAACCCAAATACCCGAGATACATCGTGGTACTAAACCAAATACCCGAGATACATCGTGGTACTAAACCAAATACCCGTGATACATCGTGGTATTAACCCAAATACCCGTGATACATCGTGGTATTAACCCAAATACCCGTGATACATCGTGGTATTAACCCAAATACCCGAGATACATCGTGGTACTAAACCAAATACCCGAGATACATCGTGGTACTAAACCAAATACCCGTGATACATCGTGGTATTAACCCAAATACCCGAGATACATCGTGGTACTAAACCAAATACCCGTGATACATCGTGGTATTAACCCAAATACCCGTGATACATCGTGGTATTAACCCAAATACCCGAGATACATCGTGGTACTAAACCAAATACCCGTGATACATCGTGCTATGAACCCAAATACCCGTGATACATCGAGGTATTAACCCAAATACCCGTGATACATCGTGGTATTAACCCAAATACCCGTGATACATCGTGCTATGAACCCAAATACCCGTGATACATCGTGGTATTAACCCAAATACCCGAGATACATCGTGGTACTAAACCAAATACCCGAGATACATCGTGGTACTAAACCAAATACCCGTGATACATCGTGGTATTAACCCAAATACCCGAGATACATCGTGGTACTAAACCAAATACCCGTGATACATCGTGGTATTAACCCAAATACCCGTGATACATCGTGGTATTAACCCAAATACCCGAGATACATCGTGGTACTAAACCAAATACCCGTGATACATCGTGGTATTAACCCAAATACCCGAGATACATCGTGGTACTAAACCAAATACCCGTGATACATCGTGGTATTAACCCAAGTACCCGTGATACATCGTGGTACTATCCCAAATACCCGTGATACATCGTGGTATTAACCCAAATACCCGTGATACATCGTGGTATTAACCCAAGTACCCGTGATACATTGAGGTATTAACCCCAATACCCGTGATACATCGTGGTATTAACCCAAATACCCGTGATACATCGAGGTATTAACCCAAGTACCTGTGATACCTCGTGGTATTAAGCCAAATACCCGTGATACATCGAGGTATTAACCCAAATACCCGTGATACATCGTGGTATTAACCCAAATACCCGTGATACATCGTGGTATTAACCCAAGTATCCGTGATACATCGTGGTATTAACCCAAATACCCGTGATACATCGTGGTATTAACCCAAGTATCCGTGATACATCGAGGTATTAACCCAAATACCCGTGGTACATCGAGGTATTAACCCAAATACCCGTGATACATCGTGGTATTAACCCAAATACCCGTGATACATCGTGGTATTAACCCAAGTATCCGTGATACATCGAGGTATTAACCCAAATACCCGTGATACATCGTGGTATTAACCCAAGTACCTGTGATACATCGTGCTATGAACCCAAATACCCGTGATATATCGTGGTATTAACCCAAATACCCGTGATACATTGTGGTATTAACCCAAGTACCCGTGATACATCGAGGTATTAACCCAAATACCCGTGATACATCGTGGTATTAACCCAAATACCCGTGATACATCGAGGTATTAACCCAAATACCCGTGATACATCGTGGTATTAACCCAAATACCCGTGATACATCGAGGTATTACCCAAATACCCGTGATACATCGTGGTATTAACCCAAGTACCTGTGATACATCGTTCTATGAACCCAAATACCCGTGATATATCGTGGTATTAACCCAAATACCCGTGATACATTGTGGTATTAACCCAAGTACCCGTGATA
>NW_028234419.1:28107922-28122922 GCF_977035675.1 Penaeus japonicus
TGTCTACAGTAATCTTGTACAAGTTTTTTTTCCCGTACGATGTCTACAGAAATCTTGTACAAGTTCTTTTTTCCCCGTACGATGTCTACAGAAATCTTGTACAAGTTTTTTTTTCCCGTACGATGTCTACAGAAATCTTGTACAAGTTTTTTTTCCCGTACGATGCCTACAGAAATCTTGTACAAGTTTTTTTTTCCCGTACGATGCCTACAGAAATCTTGTACAAGTTTTTTTTTCCCGTACGATGCCTACAGAAATCTTGTACAAGTTTTTTTTTTTCCCGTACGATATCTACAGTAATCTTGTACAAGTTTTTTCCCCCGTACGATGTCTACAGAAATCTTGTACAAGTTTTTTCCGTACGATGTCTACAGAAATCTTGTACATGTTTTTTTTCCCCATCTAGCAAGGATCTGACGCTTCCTGTGTGATTAAACTTCGATGTTGATAAAGACAATAGCCGAGGGCGATACTTACATGATGAATCACTCCAAATATTTGAAATACTTTGTTCAACTGGACGTTATGAAATGTGAATATAATGGAAATATAATTGAATGAAATGACAGAAGTACATAATAATCATATGATATAATCAAACGAAATCACTTTGATATAAGAAACGAAAGCAATAAATACATAAAACCATTAAATAAATACTACACCAAATAAATAAATTATAAATTTACTAAAAGTTATTTGTAATAATATCTTTAATCGTACAAAAATAAAGGCAAGTTACTGTACTGGAACCAATCATTCTGTCACGGCTGGCTCAATTGTGAAGGCCAGTGCCGGACATCTAAATATAATAAATCCACGGGATGTTTCATCAGATTTCATTTAACATTTCCCGAGCTCATATTAATCAAGTACTTTTCCTGCAAATATTTGAAACGGACTCATTTGTGGTAGCGCGTGGTCCGACTTAAGCATGAGGCAAGTGGCCAAGAGGGAATCTAATAATTAGAGTATTAATTAAGCTGACAAAAATACAAGCAGAACTATTACCCTATTTATGTTCTACACTCGAAATTCATTATCTGCCATAAGCACAAGTTCAGACAAATAATTATAGTCTCCAAGTAGGCGTGTGTGCGTGTGCATGCGTGTGCGTGTGCGTGTACGTGGGCGTGTGCGTGGGCGTGTGCGTGGGCGTGTGGGTGTGTGTGTGAGTGTATGTGTGTGTGTGTGTGCGTAGACGTGAGTAGAAGAGGATTTTGTTTGGCAGCACTTCCCTCGTATAAATTAAAAGAAAGAAATAAGACAACTAAAACGGAAGAAATTAAATAAAACAACGAGTTCTGGTGTTTTACTCCGGGAGTGGCAGCGTACATATATACAATCAATATAATTGTCTTTACCTTATCATATCCTCACAGGTCACAGATGAACTCCACTGGCGAAGGTAGGCCGTTACAAAAGTGGAATATTAAAAATAACACTCAATATCTAAAACACAACAAAAATGGCGACAGCGTGTCGTCCTGGCGAGCCCCAGCGTGCCCTCTCTCTGTCTCAAGTGTTTTCTCTGTGTCTCCCTCTGTCTGTGGCGGGCTTCTCTTCAGGTGCGCGTTTTCACCTGTGCGAACTAGAGCCCGCGAAAAGTTACTTTACGAACTGCCCGTGCATTTTCTGCGCAGATATGCGTGCAATATTTTAAGGTGTCAATATTATTTTCCAGAACCATTTTCAACTGGTTTTGTAAGCCCAGTATCCATAAGAAGGGTGACGCTCAGCGCAGGAGATCGTCTGCAAGGGTCACCTGCCTCACGCCACCTTGTGAGACCCATTTCCTTGCTTCCCCATCTTCTATGCTCCAGTATGGATGCCCGACTGCAAATTCGATCACGACAACCCCTCCCATGCCCCGGGAGTGAATGTCGGGGCGTCGCCTCCACTCGTCTCGAGTTCTGGATGGATCCCTGCGCTCCGCTCCGGGCCCGCCCATTTCCATGACGATCTGGCGCAGAGATTACGAAGCAGTCATCGGGATAACAGCGACGAGCCGATCATTCACGCTCCCATCTCCAGGATGTCTAGCAGCTATTACCAAGGTCTCTTCCTCCCATCTCGTCTATCTGGCGTAAATCGTCCAACGCGGTCAGCTCGTCCACCTTGCCCATATCAGCTACGACTCGTCCGCGCCTCTTCTCCTAAATGGTGGGAATGGGTGACCTGTGACCGAAGCATCTGTGGGAGGACAGTCACAACATATCCAAATACATGGCTGGAGCCCCTTCCCTCGCTCCTTCGCAGTGGCAGGAACTGTGGATATGAAAAGGCAGCAATTATAAAGGCTGTATATACTGAGCCGGCCCTCAAAGAAAAACTACCAGAACTCTTAAAACAATAAAAACATTAAATAAAAATAAACATACCTAAAGGAAATAAAAGAGTCAAACTTATGAAAACCGGTCAAATGCTAGCTCAGAAGTACACATAAACCGGTAAACTAAATATAAGTACAAGAAATAAAACAATGCTTACGACTAAAATAAACTTGATAATAAAACATTAAGAACTAAAATAAATAGTGCAACTTAAAATTGAAACTGAACTCAAAATAAACACGTATAAAAGGTTACAAACATAAAGGAACCAAAATTACATACAAAATACACATATTTTAAAAACTATTAACAGGATGACCTGTGTTGCAGCTCAACCAGGTCGCACAGAGGATAAAAGTAGTACTTCCTGAGGATCTGTGTCAGCATCCTCCTGATTTAGCGGCTGTATGTCAACACCTGGATCGACTGGCACATTCTGTCGATCATTCACAAATGCTAGCTCCTCAGGTGTCCTGAAAGGTTTAATCTGGTTAGCATGTAGCCTGCGTTCTTTATAAGGTGGTTCTACATCCTGAGTAATGTAAATTACAGGTCCGATACGTTTAATGATTCGGGCTGGCCCATCCCAGCGAGAACCTAAAGTCCTGCGAGGACCAGTAAGCCGGCCCCCGGGGGGAAAGGGGGGCCGGAAATTCCTAAACAGAATGAGTGACCCAACATCCATTGCAGGTACTTTTCTGCATCGTTTATTATAGTTTCTCGCCCAAGTTTCCCGTGCCCGACGCGAGGTTTCAACTGCAACATATCGCGCTTCCTGTAAAGCATCATGAAACTCTTTCGCGGCATCCGATGCAAACGTCACATTATTTGAAAGACCTACAGGGAAATGACCATTATGACCCATAAGGAGATACAGTGGCTGGTCACCTACCGAGCTATGAAATGCAGTATTCAATGCTAGCCGGACCTGAGGGACATACTGATGCCACTCTAAAGGATGTCGTTCAGTTAGAGTCGCTAATGCCTCTTTGACCACCTTATTAGATCTTTCAACCATCCCATTAGCTTGTGGGTGACATGCAATGGTAAGATGAGTCTTAGTTTTGACAATATCACATACCTGAGTAAATAATCTATTAGTAAACTCACACCCACCATCCGTCTGTAGGAGCCGTGGCGGACCAAAAATTGTTAGAAAGTCATTAATATAAGCTTCGGCAATCACCTCTGCTTCCTTGGAAGGGACCGGAATCAACTGTAATAAAAACCGTGTCAGATAGTCAAACAAACCAAGAACATACCTATATCCTCCACTCGACTGGCCACAATCCACAAGATCAGCTGACTCTCTCTGAAATGGAGTCCATCACTCTGGGCCAGCAGCCAAAGGGGCCCTATGTGGAGTACCCTTTCTTCGCTGACATGTTGCACATGAAGTAACATAACTTTTAACATCTCGCAAACATGTTAGGAAAATAAAATAGGTCCCTTAACTTTTGATAGGTCCTAAATATACCAAGATGGGAAGCAAATGCACTGTTATGTGCAAGTTTTCAAGGCAGCTGTACGTAATGAACGTGGGGAACTACCAACTGATGCACTACATGTCCAGGTAACTCACGAATGTGATAAAGAACGCCATTCTGCAAAGAAAATTCCTCTAGAGCTAAAGGTAGCTTCTTCTTAGGCACACTCCTTTCCTCAAGATACTCAATAATTTCTAAGAGCAATGGGGTCTTTAATTTCTTCCTCCCGCATTCTAATCGGGTCAACATCGCCAAGTTCCGCTTGCGCTATAGCTCGAGATAACATATCAGTTACCTTGTGCTGGATTCCCTGCTTATAGACGATCTTAAATTGGTAAAAGGAGTGCTTCATATGCCCAGCGTGACATACGAGGACTTTTTGTCTTCCTCGTAAAAACATAAACCAATGGGCGATGATCAGTATAGACGATAAATTGTCTACCATAAATGTAAGGATCAAATGCCCTTACTCCTTCTACCACAGCCAGAGCTTCGGCATCTGTTGCAGAATAGCGTGTTTCTGCCCCCCGAAGTTTACGGGAAAAGTATGCAACTGCAGCAGGATTACCATCAGCGTCCCTCTGCATTAAACAAGCACCAATAGCTGTTTGCGACGCATCTGTATGTACCTCAAAGGGATCGTTAAAACGAGGTTTCTGTAATATAGGCGCAGAGGCTAGCTTACCCTTTAAAGACTGAAATGCTTCCTGCTCACGAGTACCCCAACTGAATGGTTGATCTTTCCTTGTAAGCTGCGTCAATGGCGCCGCTATAGCAGCATATTTAGGTATATGTTTCCTAAAGAAACCGGTAGCGCCAAGAAAACGGCGCACGCCCTTTGCATTCTGCGGAGGTGGCATGTTCACAATGCTACGTACCTTCTCAGGGTCTGGCAATATACCTTCAGGGGTCACTTTAAATCCAAGGAATCGAAACTCCTGCACTGCAAACTCGCATTTTGACATGTTAAGCTTGAAACCAGCATTATCAAGAACTCTTAGCGTTTCCTCAAGCTGTACAAGGTGTGATGTGATGCGAAATCAGGGCTGTAAACTACAACATCATCTAAATAAGCAAGTGTGTGCCTGCCAAGAACTGGGGAAAGTACTATATTCATAGTGCGTTGGAATGTTGTTGGTGCTGTGGAAAGCCCAAAAGGCATTCGGCGAAACTGAAAAAGACGGTAGCCGTCGCTGAAAGCAGTTTTAGGCTTATCAGAAGGATCTACAGCTACTGACCAGTATGCAGAACGGCTATCAAGAAGGGAAAAGACCTGAGTGTCTCTGAGCTCATCCACAAGCTCATCAATCCTCGGAAGAGGATATGTATCAGCAATAGTCACTGCATTTAAGTTACGGTAATCCACGCAGAAACGCAAGGTCCCATCTTTCTTTTTGACTAACACTACAGGAGATAGCCATGGAGATGTTGATGGTTCAATAATGCCAGCTTTAATCATGTCATCACATTCTTTACGGATCTTTTGTTTAGCTGACTCTGGTAGACGCCACTGCCTAGTGCATATTGGATTTGTATCTTTCGTCATGATCTTATGAGTTACACCAGGAACTAAGCCTACTTGTGTCTTATCCCCTGAGAAGAGAGATGGAAACTTAGCTAGCACTGCCCTTAACTGGTCACGTTTTTTCGAGTTAAGATGGCCAGCGATGGTCCAGCAACAACATCCTCCCTGCCTGCTTCAATTAGTGCTAGCTCCGCCGTTGCACTTGCTTCTAAAGCAGCATCCATTTTCCCCGCAGTATCACTCTCGGGCAACAAAGAACACAATTCATCATCTACCTGCGAGTTATCTGCCAGCTGAAGACCATGCTCTCTATCAAACTCGTCCTCTTCCCACACAAAATCAGCAACTTCATTCCGATCATCCAAATCAACAGCAGCTTTTTCTGAAATAATAATATTTTCTTTAGCACCATCAGCATTGAAAAGTTGAACCTCCTCTGCTATACAAAAATGAGACCCATTAATCAATGAACCGGGCTTAGAAGACAAATTCACAACAAAAACTGAACATTTAGCATCTCTTGGAAACACAAGGGTTCGGGGTACGTCCAGTGCAGTAGAGCCGCTCGATATCAAAACCGATTTCCCACGTAGATGGGGAGATAGGTGACAATTAACATACATACCAGTATGAGCTGGACAAACCGTCGTGCGAGTTGGAGCCAAACGAACAACAGGGGGATGCACATTTGCTTGCAAAAATGATACGAGTTGCAATGATTCACCCTTCTCATACTGCAATGGATAAACGGCATTATCGAGATGAAGATACGCTTCCTGAGTAGAGGCATCATGTATGATCTTATAATTCATTCTGCGCAACAGATCAACTCCGACAAGAAGATCACCTGGAAAGGATACATTATCAACAACAATAACCCTATGAATTAATCGTTTCCCAGATTTTATCCAAATCTCAATATCCAACTCTTCAACCACAGGAAGCTCTTTCCCCGAGACTCCTCTAAGACCTCGAGCTGCAATAAAAGTCCTACGGGGTGAAAGATGTGCAACAGCTTCCTTTCTCAATAAGGTTACCTGACTCCCTGTGTCAATGAAGGTTCGTATTGATTTCCCCTCTATGTTCATTGCAACAGTTGGTCGTCCACAAGGCCATTTATGTCCGGTTATTTGGTTGTTGCTCATTGAACTGCACTCTGGGACCCTGCCCCCTAGGGTATGGCTCTTCTCCCGATGCAGCAGGCCCCATTCCGCTCGGGATGTTGAGAAAGGGACATTCTCTCCGGAAATGCCCTTCCTGACGGCACGCCCAACACGTACGAGCTTTCCTAAATTGATCTGCTTGCCGAGATGGTCGTCGTGGTACAAGTCCAAAAGATCGTGAAACGTTATCCTGGGAAGGTACGTCGATTCCAGCTACTCTACTCCCAGTTCTTGCAGATGAAGGAAATAGACGAGTTGGCCCTTCTTCCTCTGCCCGGATGCACACACGTGCATTTCATACCCACTGGGTTGTGTCAACCAGTTGTTGCAGAGGAGCATTCTCTGACATGGCAGAGAAGAAGCCTGGAAGACCTTGCAAAAAGAGCCTCTTAATCAGTTCATCTGGATCCCCAAATGCTGCAGGGTAGTCTCAAACACCTTGATAAACTGCCCCTTCCAGTGTAATATAATTGTCTAAATGGGGTTTGACCACTTGTGAGGCGGTGTTCATGGAGGAGACGGAAAAAATCACTAGTAGAGCTTGTTCCTCGGAACTTCTGCGTAGTTTTGTCTTGAAGTTGCCCCAATCACGTATGCTGTCGAAAATAGAGCTATTTATAATGAGATCTGCTGGTCCGCGACAAGATGCCCTGGCATTTCTGATGAAGGTGTCGTCTGTACGTGGATTAGAGAGATTTTCAATTTGGCGTTCCATCTCTCTATCTCTTGGTTACGACGAAGAGGTTGGGATGCTGGTGTATCACCTGAGAACTTTGGAATGGGCTCCTTTTCCATGTAGACAGCAACCCTTGTTGAATGCTGATCAACAGGCTCACAATTTTGAGATGAAGATCCGCCAGAATGTAGATCCGTAAATCTCGTTCTTGTTCTTACACTGGGAACTGGTGTTTGCCTTGGGCTTGGTGTAGGCGTTATACTTGGTGTGATTGATTGTAGAGCTTCTCTCAGCGAACGATTTGCCTCTGCCACAACAGCTCTATCCTTGTCAGCTTGGATTGCAAGAGCGGTCCTCACCTCTTGAAGTGTTGCGCGGTCTCTCTCAATCGCAGCCTCCCTTAAAGTACTCTGCTCCTCCATCTGACGCATTGCATCGTCACGAAGCTGACGATCATGTACGGATTGCGCCTCTAAAATTCGATTTCTTTCCATTAGAAGCTTCAGTTGTTCTTCGCTTTTCATCCGATCTTTTTCCATTTTTGCTTCCAAGAGCCTGATTTTTTCGTCACTTGTCTTCCTTTCTTCTTCTGCCTTTGCTTCTCTTCTCATATACCGCTCCTCCCACTCAACGGTCTGTGCCTTCAGAGTCGAGATCTGGTCAGATAGCTCTTCATAGGTGCTGATTTCCGCGTCTAGTAACCCTTCTACCAGAGCAGTTGCACCTTCCGGCCGTTCCTCACCTTCCAAGGCCGGCGCAGAATGTGATGTGTCGGTGCCAGCTTTTCTTCCTCGAACCATCATGAAAGTTCACTTAACGTAAATTAAAAGGAAATTAAACTGTCAGTAAATCGTTGTCTATGCACTATACACTGTTCATACTGCGGTTACACCGACTTTAACACTATCCACTTTAGACATTACGCCCTAAAGTAATCAGTCACCATGTTAAATATTGTTGCAACACCTGCACCCTGGAGAATAAGACATTACGTAGGCACAACTAATATAAAAAAGTAAAAAATCATCAAAATTTATCTAAAATGTGAGAAAACACTTCATTACCAAAAATAAACAAGACAATTATATACTTAAGAACACGCACGAATAAAAGAGAACACAGAACACTATATATATGTAATAAATATATAATAATACACCAAGGTTTGATTCCCTTTGGCCGGCGTTGGTCCGTCAGAAGGCAACACAAAACAATAGCTCCTGGCTAATTCAACTACCCACTGAACACCGATGCCACCAAGAGCAGGCTGTCACGGCTGGCTCAATTAGGAAGGCCAGTGCCGGACATCTAAATATAATAAATCCACGGGATGCTTCATCAGATTTCATTTAATATTTCCCGAGCTCATATTAATCAAGTACTTTTACTGCAAATATTCGAAACGGACTCATTTGTGGTAGCGTGTGGTCCGACTTAAGCATGAGGCAAGTGGCCAAGAGGGAATCTAATAATTAGAGTATTAAAATGACAATAATTCAAGCAGAACTATAACCCTATTTATGTTCTACACTCGAATTCATTATCTGCCATAAGCACAAGTTCAGACAAATAATTATAGTCTCCAAGTAGGCGTGTGTGCGTGTGCGTGCGTGTGCGTGTGCGTGTGGGTGTGCGGGTGTGTGGGTATGTGGGTATGTGGGTATATGTGTGTGTGTGTGTGGGTGTGTGTGTGTGCGTAGACGTGAGTAGAAGAGGATTTTGTTTGGCAGCACTTCACTCGTGTAAATTAAAAGAAAGAAATAAGACAACTAAAACGGAAGAAATTAAATAAAACAACGAGTTCTGGTGTTTTACTCCGGGAGTGGCAGCGTACATATATACAACCAATATAATTGTCTTTACCTTATCATATCCTCACAGGTCACAGATGATATCCACTGGCGAAGGTAGGCCGTTACAAAAGTGGGATATTAAAAACACTCAATATCTAAAACACAACAAAAATGGCGACAGCGTGTCGTCCTGGCGAGCCCCAGCGTGCCCTCTCTCTGTCTCAAGTCTTTCTCTGTGTCTCCATCTGTCTGTGGCGGGCTTCTCTTCAGGTGCGCATTTTCACCTGTGCGAACTAGAGCCCGCGAAAAGTTACTTAACGAACTGCCCGTGCATTTTCTGCGCAGATATGCGTGCAATATTTTCAGGTGTCAATATTATTTTCCAGAACCATTTTCAACTGGTTTTGTAAGCCCAGTATCCATACGAAGGGTGACGCTCAGCGCAGGAGATCGTCTGCAAGGGTCACCTGCCTCACGCCACCTTGTGAGACCCATTTCCTTGCTTCCCCATCTTCTATGATCCAGTATGGATGCCCGACTGCAAATTCGATCACGACAACCCCTCCCATGCCCCGGGAGTGAATGTCGGGGCGTCGCCTCCACTCGTCTCGAGTTCTGGATGGATCCCTGCGCTCCGCTCCGGGCCCGCCCATTTCCATGACGATCTGGCGCAGAGATTACGAAGCAGTCATCGGGATAACAGCGACGAGCCGATCATTCACACTCCCATCTCCAGGATGTCTAGCAGCTATTACCAAGGTCTCTTCCTCCCATCTCGTCTATCTGGCGTAAATCGTCCAACACGGTCAGCTCGTCCACCTTGCCCATATCAGCTACAACTCGTCCCGCCCTCTTCTCCTAAATGGTGGGAATGGGTGACCTGTGACCGAAGCATCTGTGGGAGACAGTCACAACATATCCAAATACATGGCTGGAGCCCCTTCCCTCGGCTCCTTCGCAGTGGCAGGAACTGTGGATATGAAAAGGCAGCAATTATAAAGGCTGTATATACTGAGCCGGCCCTCAAAGAAAAACTACCAGAACTCTTAAAACAATAAAAACATTAAGAAAAATAAACATACCTAAAGGAAATAAAAGAGTCAAACTTATGAAAGCCGGTCAAATGCTAGCTCAGAAGTACACATAAACCGGTAAACTAAATATAAGTACAAGAAATAAAACAATGCTTACGACTAAAATAAACTTGATAATAAAACATTAAGAATTAAAATAAATAGTACAACTTAAAATTGAAACTGAACTCAAAATAAACATGTATAAAAGGTTACAAACAAAAAAGGAACCAAAATTACATACAAAATACACATATTTAAAAAAAAGAACTATTAACAGGATGACCTGTGTTGCAGCTCAACCAGGTCGCACAGAGGATAAAAGTAGTACTTCCTGAGGATCTGTGTCAACATCCTCCTGATTCAGCGGCTGTATGTCAACACCTGGATCGACTGGCACATTCTGTCGATCATTCACAAATGCTAGCTCCTCAGGTGTCCTGAAAGGTTTAATCTGGTTAGCATGTAGCCTGCGTTCTTTATAAGGTGGTTCTACATCCTGAGTAATGTAAGTTACAGGTCCGATACGTTTAATGATTCGGGCTGGCCCATCCCAGCGAGAACCTAAAGTCCTGCGAGGACCAGTAAGCCGGCGGAAATTTCTAAACAGAATGAGTGACCCAACATCCATTGCAGGTACTTTTCTGCATCGTTTATTGTAGTTTCTCGCCCAAGTTTCCCGTGCCCGACGCGAGGTTTCAACTGCAACATATCGCGCTTCCTGTAAAGCATCATGAAACTCTTTCGCGGCATCCGATGCAAACGTCACATTATTTGAAAGACCTACAGGGAAATGACCATTATGACCCATAAGGAGATACAGTGGCTGGTCACCTACCGAGCTATGAAATGCAGTATTCAATGCTAGCCGGACCTGAGGGACATACTGAGGCCACTCTAAAGGATGTCGTTCAGTTAGAGTCGCTAATGCCTCTTTCACCACTTTATTAGATCTTTCAACCATCCCATTAGCTTGTGGGTGACATGCAATGGTAAGATGAGTCTTAGTTTTGACAATATCACATACCTGAGTAAATAATCTATTAGTAAACTCACACCCACCATCCGTCTGTAGGAGCCGTGGCGGACCAAAAATTGTTAGAAAGTCATTAATATAAGCTTCGGCAATCACCTCTGCTTCCTTGGAAGGGACCGGAATCAACTGTAAAAACCGTGTTAGATGGTCAATCAAAACAAGAATATACCTATATCCACCATTCGACTGGCCACAATCCACAAGATCAGCTGACACTTTCTGAAATGGAGTCGATACCTCTGGGGCAGCAGCCAAAGGGGCCCTATGTGGAGTACCCTTTCTTCGCTGACATGTGGCACATGAAGTAACATAACTTTTAACATCTCGCAACATGTTAGGAAAATAAAATAGGTCCCTTAACTTTTGATAGGTCCTAAATATACCAGGATGGGAAGCAAATGCACTGTTATGTGCAAGTTTCAAGGCAGCTGTACGTAATGAACGTGGAACTACCAACTGATGCACTACATGTCCAGGTAACTCACGAATGTGATAAAGAACGCCATTCTGCAAAGAAAATTCCTCTAGAGCTAAAGGTAGCTTCTTCTTAGGCACACTCCTTTCCTCAAGATACTCAATAATTTCTAAGAGCAATGGGTCTTTAATTTGTTCCTCCCGCATTGCAATCGGGTCAACATCGGCAAGATCGACTTGCCCTATAGCACGAGATAACATATCAGGTACCTTGTGTTGGATTCCCTGCTTATAGACGATCTTAAATTGGTAATGAGAGAGCTCATATGCCCAGCGTGACATACGAGGACTTTTTGTCTTCCTCGTAAAAACATAAACCAATGGGCGATGATCAGTATAGACGATAAATTGTCTACCATAAATGTAAGGATCAAATGCCCTTACTCCTTCTACCACAGCCAGAGCTTCGGCATCTGTTGCAGAATAACGTGTTTCTGCCCCCCGAAGTTTACGGGAAAAGTATGCAACTGCAGCAGGATTACCATCAGTGTCCCTCTGCATTAAACAAGCACCAATAGCTGTTTGCGACGCATCTGTATGTACCTCAAAGGGATCGTTAAAACGAGGTTTCTGTAATATAGGCGCAGAGGCTAGCTTGCCCTTTAAAGACTGAAATGCTTCCTGCTCACGAGTACCCCAACTGAATGGTTGATCTTTCCTTGTAAGCTGCGTCAATGGTGCTGCTATAGCAGCATATTTAGGTATATGTTTCCTAAAGAAACCGGTAGCGCCAAGAAAACGGCGCACGCCCTTTGCATTCTGCGGAGGTGGCATGTTCACAATGCTACGTACCTTTTCAGGGTCTGGCAATATACCTTCAGGGGTCACTTTAAATCCAAGGAATCGAAACTCCTGCACTGCAAACTCGCATTTTGACATGTTAAGCTTGAAACCAGCATTATCAAGAACTCTTAGCGTTTCCTCAAGCTGTACAAGGTGTGATGCGAAATCAGGGCTGTAAACTACAACATCATCTAAATAAGCAAGTGTGTGCCTGCCAAGAACTGGGGAAAGTACTATATTCATAGTGCGTTGGAATGTTGTTGGTGCTGTGGAAAGCCCAAAAGGCATTCGGCGAAACTGAAAAAGACGGTAGCCGTCGCTGAAAGCAGTTTTAGGCTTATCAGAAGGATCTACAGCTACTGACCAGTATGCAGAACGGCTATCAAGAAGGGAAAAGACCTGAGTGTCTCTGAGCTCATCCACAAGCTCATCAATCCTCGGAAGAGGATATGTATCGGCAATAGTCACTGCATTTAAGTTACGGTAATCCACGCAGAAACGCAAGGTCCCATCTTTCTTTTTGACTAACACCACAGGAGATAGCCATGGAGATGTTGATGGTTCAATAATGCCAGCTTTAATCATGTCATCACATTCTTTACGGATCT
Source organism: Penaeus japonicus (assembly GCF_977035675.1). Taxonomy (NCBI): domain Eukaryota; kingdom Metazoa; phylum Arthropoda; class Malacostraca; order Decapoda; family Penaeidae; genus Penaeus; species Penaeus japonicus. The sequence goes on from NW_028234419.1 coordinate 28,120,874, forward strand.
TTTGTTTAGCTGACTCTGGTAGACGCCACTGCCTAGTGCATATTGGATTTGTATCTTTCGTCATGATCTTATGAGTTACACCAGGAACTAAGCCTACTTGTGTCTTATCCCCTGAGAAGAGAGATGGAAACTTAGCTAGCACTGCCCTTAACTGGTCACGTTTCTTCGAGTTAAGATGGCCTAGCGATGGTCCAGCAACAACATCCTCACTGTCTGCTTCAATTAGTGCTAACTCCGCTGTTGCACTTGCTTCTAAAGCAGCATCAATTTTTCCCACAGTATCACTCTCGGGTAACAAAGAACACAATTCATCATCTACCTGCGAGTTATCTGCCAGCTGAAGACCATGCTCTCTATCAAACTCGTCCTCTTCCCACACAAAATCAGCAACTTCATTCCGATCATCCAAATCAACAGCAGCTTTTTCTGAAATAGTAATATTTTCTTTAGCACCATCAGCATTGAAAAGTTGAACCTCCTCTGCTATACAAAAATGGGACCCATTACGCAATGTAACGGGCTTAGAAGACAAATTCACAACAAAAACTGAACATTTAGCATCCCTTGGAACCACGAGGGTTCGGGGTACGTCCAGTGCAGTAGTGCAGCTGGATATCAAAACCGATTTCCCACGTAGATGGGGAGATAGGTGACAATTAACATACATACCAGTATGAGCTGGACAAACCGTCGTGCGAGTTGGAGCCAAACGAACAACAGGGGGATGCACATTTGCTTGCAAAAATGATACGAGTTGCAATGATTCACCCTTCTCATACTGCAATGGATAAACGGCATTATCGAGATGAAGATACGCTTCCTGAGTAGAGGCATCATGTATGATCTTATAATTCATTCTGCGCAACAGATCAACTCCAACAAGAAGATCACCTGGAAAGGATACATTATCAACAACAATAACCCTATGAATTAATCGTTTCCCAGATTTTATCCAAATCTCAATATCCAACTCTTCAACCACAGGAAGCTCTTTCCCCGAGACTCCTCTAAGACCTCGAGCTGCAATAAAAGACCTACGGGGTGAAAGATGTGCAACAGCTTCCTTTCTCAATAAGGTTACCTGACTCCCTGTGTCAATGAAGGTTCGTACTGGTTTCCCCTCTATGTTCATTGAAACAGTTGGTCGTCCACAAGGCCACTTATGTCCGGTTATTTGGTTGTTGCTCATTGAACTGCACTCTGGGACCCTGCCCCCTAGGGTATGGCTCTTCTCCCGATGCAGCAGGCCCCATTCCGCTCGGGATGTTGAGAAAGGGACATTCTCTCCGGAAATGCCCTTCCTGACGGCACGCCCAACACGTACGAGCAGTTGCTTTCCTAAATTGATCTGCTTGCCGAGATGGTCGTCGTGGTACAAGTCCAAAAGATCGTGAAACGTTATCCTGGGAAGGTACATCAATTCCTGCTACTCTACTCCCAGATCTTGCAGATGAAGGGAATAGACGAGTTGGCCCTTCTTCCCCTGCCCGGATGCCCACACGTGCATTCCATACCCGCTGAGTCGTGTCCACCAGTTGTTGCAGGGGAGCATTTTCCGACATGGCACACATCTCCCTTAACCAGCCTGGAAGACCTTGCAAAAAGAGCCTCTTAATCAGCTCATCTGGATCCCCAACTGCAGTAGGGTAGTCTCGAACACCTTGATAAACTGCCCCTTCAAGGGTAATATAAAAGTCTAAAGGGGCTTGACCACTTGTGAGGCGGTGCTCATGGAGGAGACGGAAAAAATCACTAGTAGAGCTTGTTCCTCGGAACTTCTGGCGTAGTTTTGTCTTGAAGTTGCCCCAATCACGTATGCTGTCGAAAATAGAGCTATTTATAATGAGATCTGCTGGTCCGCGACAAGATGCCCTGGCATTTCTGATGAAGGTGTCGTCTGTACGTGGATTAGAGAGATTTTCAATTTGGCGTATCCATCTCTCTATCTCTTGGTACGACGAAGAGGTTGGGATGCTGGTGTATCACCTGAGAACTTTGGAATGGGCTCCTTTTCCATGTAGGACAGCAACCCTTGTTGAATGCTGATCA
>NW_028234419.1:28130422-28132922 GCF_977035675.1 Penaeus japonicus
GAGAGAGAGAAAGAGAAAGAGAGAATAAAGATAAGAGAGAATAAAGAAGAGAAGAGAAAGGAAAATGTGAAAATGCAAGGACGCATATTATTACATGCATAAGTATTTAAGGTCGATACACTGTGCCAACCTAAGCTTCTCTCCAACACGAGATACTGACAAACAGAATTCGACCGTGTTGCAGTTCAGCGTAAGGTTCCCTTTTGCGAAAATCCTAAAGGGCCCACTTCCGCCCAGATCACCTTTGGAATGTTGCAGGAAATTGCATGCAACATTCATCTCTTCTTGTGGCACATCTCCTATGCGCGAGTGTGGCCTCTTTGTCTACGTTTTGGAAAAAAGAAAAGTTCGTTGTGAGGAAAAATTCTTATCTAACCTTAATTAGTTTCTTGTTTTTCATTCATATTCACTTGCTTACACACACGCACACACACAAACACACACACAGGCACACACACACACACACACACACATACGCGCATATATATATATGTATATATATATATATATATATATATATATATATATATATATATATATATATATATAAACACATATATTTACCATTGTTATTCCTCATCAATGCATTAATTTTAATTCTCACATATGATTAATAAACCTATCAAAATTACCATGAGTAATTCCAGATCCTAGATATTTTACAAAATCTTAAATCAAAACACGTACAGGTTCACCCAACTCCTTCAGCAGTGAGCAAGTTTGCTGTTGTAACCGAGCAAAACATTACGGAATTCCACAGAAACCGAATATGTCGATCCATTGGTAAGTTCTCTCTTTGATGTCATTCAGAGCAGACCTTGTCATTAAGAGACATGTTTAATATCAGATTATAAGGCCAGGTTTATTATGGGTTTGTTATTAGGAAAATACAGAAATAATTCGCAATGCCTGCGGATATATATGGCATGGAAGTGATGATAGTGAATTCAACTCAATTGCCGTGACTGCTCTGCGAAAGCGATGGAAATGCATTAATTTATATATTAATATGATTGATTAATGATTAATATATTAATTTATCAATTTATTGTTATCATTATTGTCTGGGTTGTAACTTGTGTTTTATTTATTTATTTATTTTTAATTATTGTTGTTTGTGTTATCATTAATGTTGTTGATGGCCGTGGTGTTATTGTTATTCATGCTATATTTATTAGCGATATTGTTATCATCATCATCATCATCGCCATCGTCAACGTTATGATAATGATAAATATTCTCACAATAATGATAATAAAAGCAAGGATAAGGATAATTATCATTACTATTATTATCCTCATCATAATGATTATCATCACCCTCATCCTCATCATCGCCGCATTATCAACACCATTATTCAGACCTACATTGTATAATTCCAAGTCTGTTCTGAAGCCATGATAATTCCCCCCCCCCACAAAAAAAAAAAAGATAAAAAATAAAACATTTGTAAATGCAATATGGCTGTAACTCTATATACAGTGTTGATACTTTTATTTCCTTTCTTCCAGAACAGCAGTAAAATCTTTGCATTACCATTCCAGAGACTCGAAACACTTCATTGTAACATGATGAGCCGAGAGCTGAATTATCATTTATTTTCTGATTGCCATTGTTATTATTATAATGCATTTTCCCCTGGTTTCGGGCGGGTCATCCCGCAGACTTCAGGCCGCCTGATGGCATTATAAATCTATGGATTATACCCTACAAGAGGACTTGGCTTTTGTGTTCTCTGTTTTTTATTTTATTTTATTTTTTTTTTTTTTTTTATAAGATAAGAATAACGTTGGTGTTTTTATTTCCCTTGACTTACCATTCCTATTGATCCGTGTTCTACGTCTACATTTACGTCACTCATACTCCACATAAAACTACTTCTATATTACTTACCTTACGTTCTATACTTATAATTGATCTTGTCTCTTTTCTTCGACTAAATCACCTTCTCTTTATCTCCTGTTTATCTCTTCATGTTTTCTCTACTCTTCCCACACGGATTCCTTCCTTCACTTTTTCCTGCCTCCCTGTTTTTCTTTTTCTTTTTGTACTATCTTTAAAACATCTTATTTCACTTTTAGATTCATCCGATATATTCCAAGCTGAATCCTAAACACATCCATAAACTTTTAATAACTAATTGAATCTAACTGAATATCTAATCTAATCTAATTGAAATATGGCTAAACTACCAGTATAAAAAAATCAAACCAGGGCTATTAAAAGAAATAGCCCAGTATAAAAAACTCAAACCAGGGCTATTAAAAGAAATAGCCCAGTATAAAAAAACTCAAACCAGGGCTATTAAAAGAAATAGCCCAGTATAAAAAAACTCAAACCAGGGCTATTTAAAGAAATAGCCCAGTATAAAAAAACTCAAACCAGGGCTATTAAAAGAAATAGCCCAGTATAAAAAAGAAAGAAAGAAAGAAAAAATCAAGCAAGGCCTATTAAAAGAAAAGATTCTTGGACATGTGTAATGGACGAAAGAAAGATCTCA
>NW_028234419.1:28137922-28142922 GCF_977035675.1 Penaeus japonicus
TTTCCCATTCTATGTATTTCCCAATCTATCTATTTCCCAATCTATCTATTTCCCAATCTATCTATTTCCCAATCTATCTATTTCCCAATCTATCTATTTCCCAATCTATCTATTTCCCAATCTATCTATTTCCCAATCTATCTATTTATCAATCTATCTATGTCCCAATCTATCTATTTCCCAATCTATCTATTCCCCAATCTATCTATCTCCCAATCTATCTATTTCCCAATCTATCTATCCACCAATCTATCTATCTCCCAATCTACCTATTTCCCAATCTATCTATTTCCCAATCTATCTATTTCCCAATCTATCTATTTCCCAATCTATCTATTTCCCAATCTATCTATTTCCCAATCTATCTATTTCCCAATCTATCTATTTCCCAATCTATCTATTTCCCAATCTATCTATTTCCCAATCTATCTAATTCCCAATCTATCTATCCACCAATCTATCTATTTCCCAATCTATCTATTTCCCAATCTATCTATTTCCCAATCTATCTATTTCCCACTCTATCTATTCCCCCTCCCCACCACACGCGCCTGTCCCTTCCTCGTCTCGTTTGTAGAGAGATATTTACCTCATTCGTACTCGTAACTCGTGAGGCAACGAGGGTGACAAGCGGAAACTCCCGTTGGTGACAGCCGCGGCGAACAGGGAAGAGAGGTGCCGAAGCTATCAAAGGTCGTTTCAGGTCAGTTCACATTTGCGTTAAGGTCGCGTCAAGGCGAGGGTGTGAAAAGCTTCGTTTGATTAGCTATATGTATATGTTTATGTATGTATATATGTATGTAGGTGTGTATGTTATGTTTGTTGATGTGTGTATATGTTTACTTGTTTTTATTGGTATTTGATTATTGTTCTGCATGTCTTCTTCCGTATGCTTGTCTAACTTTGTTACCTAGTGCTTTAAATGTTTATAAATACGAAGATAAACACCATTATGACTAGATGGGTAACATATTAAACTACCAATAGTGGATATAATTTTTTTTTTCTCACATTCTCACATATTCTCTCTTTCTGTCTCTTTCTCTTTCTCCGTCTGCCTGTCTATCTATCTAACTATCTACCCATCTCTGTTTCCTCTCTATCTATCTATTAATCTAAGTATCGCTTTCTTTCCTTCCCTCTCCTCTCTCTCTCTCTCTTAATGTGTTTTTCTACCAATCTCTCTCACTGTCTCATACATCATACCAATATCAACAATCACAATGCTATCATTTTTACGAGCATTAGACTACGATTTTACTCTGTATAATATAATATTTAATTCCTTCTTCTCTTCAATTCTTCATTCGCGTTACACCCATTCTGACATTAACACTCTCTTAAAGTTCACGCCTCACCCTTGATGAATAATTTTCACTGATTTTAATATATATTTTTTTCTAGCGTATGACTTCCGCCTCAAAAGTACTTCTTGTGATCCCATACACAATTTATGATCTCTGTGTACTATCTTGTACCATTAACTTTATACCGTGAAGTGTCAATATCCCTGTTAACTCGCATTTTCACTAATTTTAAGATGTTTTTTTTCTTCTAGCGCATGATTTCCGCCTCAAAATTACTTCCTGTGATCCCATACACAATTTATGATCTCTGTGTGCTGTCGTGTACCATAACTATCGTACCGTGAAGTGTCAATATGCCTGTCAACTTTTCTCGACACTCGACAGCGCATCCGAGAAAAAACAAAAACAAAAAAACATGACTTATCTGTCAGATTATCCAGGTCATCGTCACTCGTGTAACTCGTGTAACTTGTGGATACAGTGTTCTGTGATCTGTGAAGAGTTTTCAGCATGTAGGTCGATTAATAAGTCTTCTGTTTTTGTTTGTACTGAATGGGCTGGCGTTGGCAATAGGGCGAGTGGAATTGGTCGTAATATTGATGGTTTGTGTGTGTGAGAACAAATGAAAAGGATATAAGATAGAAAAGCACACACACACACACACACACACGTACACATACAAAGAGAGAGAGAGAGAGAGAGAGAGAGAGAGAGAGAGAGAGAGAGAGAGAGAGAGAGAGAGAGAGAGAGAGAGAGAGAGAGAGAGAGAGAAAGAAAGTAAATAAATCGATAGACAGATAGATAGAGAGAGGCAGAGACAGAGATAGATAAATAGAAAGATAGAGAGTTTGTATGTGTGATACAGAGGTAGCTAGGTAGATAGATAGATAAGTAGAGATAGAGAAATAGATAGAAAGAAAGAAAAACACACACACAAGGGCAAGGACCACGCCAGTAGCAATAGCAATAAAAGCAAAGCCGGTGCTTCGTGGCAGGAAGAGAGGAAAGTTAAATAAAGCCACCGAAAAGTTGGGTTAGACTCGCCGCATGTTCGCATCGTCAAGGAAGAGCCAGCCTGCATGACGTGGCACTGTGCCTGCTGTGCCTGCGACGAGCGAGGTTCGAGGGAGGCAGCTGGCTCTATTTATTTATTCCTTTGCTTTTTTAATTATTATCATTGTTATTATTATAGTTATCATTTGAACACACGGACACACGCGTACATACACACACACACACACATACATACATACATTCATACATACATTCATACATACATACATATATAAATAAATAAATATTTATATATATATATAAATGTATATACATACATACATATATATATATATATATATATATATATATATATATATACATATATACATATATACATATATACATATATATAGGCGACAAAAAGAAGCAACCAAAACAACCTACAAAAGAAAAGTCAGAGAAGAAAAATGAAGATACATTCAGAGCAAATAGGAAGAAAATCCTAAAATCAGGAAAACAAATGATAGTAATATGATTAATGATATCATAACAAAATTGAACCTCAATGAAATTATCAAAGTTGAGACCAAGGCCAATTAAGGTCAAATTAGAAAATGAAAAACAGAAATGGAAACTGATTGGAAAGAATATGAAACTAAAGGAAATTGATGAATATAAAGAAGCATGGATATCACCGGACTTGAGCTATGAAAAAGGCAAAGTAAAAAAAACATTGATAAATAAGCTAAGAGAAAACAGAGAAAAAGACGGAGCAGGAAACACTGGTATATTACCAGCAACAGACAAGGACATTCAGTCCTGCGAAGCATACCTATTCGAACAAAGGTGATGAAACGCCCACCGCTACACCGGGGGAAGGTCCAGCTCCCCCAAAATAGGGGAAAACGACATCAACTATCTAACAACAATAGGTAATGTAGACATGCAAATAAATAATTTATTTGAGACTCTCATACAGGGATTATATCCAAAAAGTAGCCAGACAAAACCTACATATCTAGAGGACATGGCAAAGATCAACAATAATTCAATGATAGCTCTTACAGAAACTCATCTGAATGAAGACATAAAAAATGAAGAAATTAAATTTGATAACTATGAGCTTATAAGGAAAGATAGAAATAAGAGAAGCAGAGGAGGAGTAGCTCTTTATATCAGGAAAGAATTAACAACTAGAATGGATACTGTAAAAGAATACTCTAATAATACAGTAGAAATACTAGGGGTATTGACAAAAGATACAAAAGAGCTATACATTATTTTATACAGACCTCCAGGAACAACAGAAACATCTTTCAATGAATCGCTAGGCATTATTAGTAATTACATTGTCAATACAAGGGAAATTGAAGCTATTATTATACTTGCCGATTTTAATTTCCCCTTTATCGATTGGGAAACAAAGAAAATAAGATAGGAGCAAATGCCACTAAAGATGAAAAACAAGCGAGAATGCTTTTAGATTTTGAAGAAAATTTTTACCTTAACCAAATCATCAATATTCCAACAAGGGAAGAAAATATACTGGACCTTGTTTTCATTAGTATAGGGGAAGATGTACACAACATATCATCAACTTATACAGCCCAATCGGACCACAAAATAATTGAAATCACAATGAATAAGTTAAATAATCAGAAAAGTAGTAAAAAACAGATAGCCGAAGCAGAAAAGAGTCTCAGATATTTAACCTTTAGCTATAATCAAATAGATTGGAAAAAATTAAATGCAACACTAGAAAAGTCACTGAAAGATATTGACGTCCTCTTAACACCATATGATATACTAGAGAAGCTTTATAATACATTTAAAGATGTTTGTAGAATGTTTGTGCCCCCAAAAACAACAGAAACAAGAATATTATACCAAGAGATCGAAGGATCATGTTAAGAAACAACAAAAACAAAACAAATAAGGTTAACAAATTGAAAAAAACAACAGATCAGATCAAGAGAAAAAGGATCAAGGTAGAGATAAGGCTATTGGAAGATAGATTAAAACTGTCTATAAGTAACCAAAAAGCAGCCGAAGAAAAAAGAGCTGTGGAAGCTATAAAACAAAATGCAAAATATTTTTTCTCCTATGTAAACAACAGGTTAAAGAGGAGAACAAAAATTAGGCCTCTTGAGAATAATGGTGCATTGGTAACTGATTCAAAGGAAATGGCTGAATTACTCAAATTGCAATATGAAGAAGTCTATAGTGTCCCAAGAATAGAAAAATTAATATCAGACCCACAACAACATTTTAGTATTATTAGTAACGAAGATGAATGTCTCACTGACTTCATATTCAATGAAAAAGATATTCTTGAAGCAGTAAGTGAAATATCAACAAACTCAGCAGCTGGGCCAGATGAAATCCCAGCAATCTTTTTATAAAACTGCAAAGAAACCATAGCAAAGCCACTGGTAACTTTATGGAGGAAATCTTTGGACATGGGGATTATCCCCAGCTTACTGAAAGAGGGTACTATAATTCCAATATATAAAGGTGGAAACAAAGGTCAGGCCAAAAATTATAGACCAGTAGCACTAACATCTCATATAATAAAAATATTTGAAAGGGTAGTGAGGAAAAAAAATTGTTCAGTTTTTAGAAAAAAAAAACAAGATAAATCCCGGGCAACATGGATTCAGAAGTGGTAGATCTTGTTTTTCACAGATCCTGACATAC
>NW_028234419.1:28147922-28150422 GCF_977035675.1 Penaeus japonicus
GAATATTTGGAGATTAAATAAAGATGGCTGTGATTACATTTGCCAATGCTTCCTGCAGTATATATATATATATATATATATATATATATATATATATATATATATATATATATATATATATATATATATATATATGTGTGTGTGTGTGTGTGTGTGTGTGTGTGTGTGTGTGTGTGTGATTGTGTTTATATGCGCATGTATGTATCTATAAGTAATTATATCTATCTTTGTAAATGTAGACACACATACATACATACATACATACATATATATATATATATATATATATATATATATATATATATATATATATATATATATATCTAAGTAGATACGTACATTGTATATATCTATCTTTCTGTCTATCTATCCATATCTTCATCTCTCTATCACTCCATATAAACACACATACACACACACAGACAAGCACTCCCACAACCACACACACACACACACACACACACAAACACACACTCACAATCACACAACCCACTCACACACAAGACGAATAAAAAACTCAATAGCACTCTGCCATCAGCTAAAATCAATAGCACCATAGATATCAATTCATCAAAACATCATGTGATGATTAAACCCACATCATCTCTTTTGAATGACAACAGACATCTCTTCCTACATTGAAGATCTTTGTCGGGCAGCCTCGTTCACATCGGGCACAAGGCCTGGTACCCGTTGGACACGACCAGATCTCATTAATAATGGCATCCTTAATTAATGAGGTGACGGGGTAGGCTTCGAAAAGGCTTAGTGGAACCGGCCGGAACTAACTCTACTAATGATGGACGTTCTGGAATTTCAAATCCAAACGACTTTTATTCTTATTACTTCGAATACAAAAGCGGCGCGTTCGGGTGGACTTTGGTTCTGGTAATTCATCACTTGGTTAATTCTTTTTTATTTTGTATTCTAGTTGTCCACACTCGGAAAATAATGGTCATGTGACAGAAGAACAATTAAAAAAGAGAGAGTGAGAATATGAAAGAACAAAAAATGTTTTATCTTTTGTTTTTTTTATTCTATTTTTTTTTAATTTCACCCCATTATTGATTGCATAATTCTTATAACACTTGACCGACTATAGAAGGTAACCCCCATAACTTTAATTCTTTTTTATATCTTGTAGCTGAAAGGCCTGAGGAATTCTAAGCCAACATTCGTTTTTTAAGATATAATACCTTAACATTATCATTATCATTATAATTATCTTCATCATTATTATAGTTATCATTATTATCAATATCATTACTATTATTGTTATAATAATCGCTATCATCATTATTATTATTATTATCATTATCATTACCATTATCATTATTATCATGATAATTTCTGTTATCGTTATTATTATCATTATCATTATTATCATTACTATTACTATAATCACGTTATTGATAATATTATTATTATACTACTGCTACTATCACTACTTGATATCATCATTATGATAATGATGATGGTTATTATCATCATCATTCTCATCATTATCACTAAAAGAAAATAATAATAATAAAAAGGATTATTCCAAAATCAACAGTTTGTTTCTCAAAACCAATATATGAAATTTTAACTAACCTCATAGGTTATAAAGTATAGGTTATAAAGTATAGGTTATAAAGTATAGTGCCAAAGTATTACTAATTAAATGGTGAAATTTCGTTCAGTATTTACTATGACATACAAAAGGAGATATGGTTTCGTTCAGTTTCGTTCAAGTGATTCGAATCAAGTTTACGCGTGCAGGTGCATAGGCCTACTCGGTAGTTCCCACTATTCGCCTGCCGAGGTAAGGTTGTTTCTGCGGGATTGTTATCACGGGGGTGGAAAAAAAGATATTTGGTTATGTGAAGTAAAAATGCTTCTATTACTATTTTATTTGTGATAATTTATAACTTATATGTTGTTAATATCAATTAACAGGACTCTACTCCAGCCAAGGGCCGGGCGGAGAGACGTCCACTTTGGTTCCTGATTGCTGACCCTCGTCAAAGAGACCGGTCAAGATACAGGAATGACAATAATTTAATTGGGTTTAAAGGTTTATTTGGTGCTCAAGTCGGCGACACATATAAAGCCACTTGAGGGGGAACTGTGTTTCGGCGTTGAATTATTTTTATTTACGTGAGTGAAAAATTTACGCAATAAAGCAGAGAAAAGTCAGTGAAATTTTATTTTCTACCCAGATCTGTAATTCTGAATATACACCTATATCCTAGAACCTTGACACATGGATTATAAAGTATAGGTTATAAAGTATAGGTTATAAAGTATAGGTTATAAAGTATAGGTTATAAAGTATTTTCACGTTCGCTTAAGGATGAAGCCATAACACCCTTTTTAATATTCACATTTTGTGTTGTCATATCAGCGTTCAACGGTAATAACATGTGATTTATATTCTCGGCATATTAAGATGAGTAATGATACGCCTGACGTTATTTGCTAATGCTGATATATGGTCATGTCTAAGGAAAATTAAATC
>NW_028234419.1:28165422-28167922 GCF_977035675.1 Penaeus japonicus
TCTGATTAGAATATGAGAAGAAAAACACACACACATAGACAGACGTGTAGACAGATAGATAGATGGACTGATTATTAGGTATGTAGGTAGATAGACAGACAGTGGGATAGACAACCGGATAGAAGAATTGATACACAAATGGACTGATAATAAGTACATAGGTTTAGAGAAATTATCTGCATAGAAAGACATACATTGGTAATCAGATAAATGTTTATTTTTATGGTATTAGATAGGTAGATAGATAGATCATGTAAACTCTTTATATAGGTTACATTTCTATTCAATCAATGGTTAACCTTTAACTCTTCAATGAATACCTGGCAAAAACAAACAAACAGGTAATACTTGAAATGGAATATTTTGAATATTTTAATGCATGACAGGGTATTCCATTTAAAGGTTTGTTAGTCTTTCTGAAAAAACAAAACAAAACATTGTGGCTAGTAAATATCAGAATCAAATTTAGGCACAACAACAATGCAAGGAATCTTTAATAAACTGGCTTGCATTTCAGATTTCCCTTTCCTTGAAACAATTGCCTTCGTATTATTCCAATGTATATTTTACTCTGGAGTTAATGAATTTTCTTAGTTTATCTACTCTAGGATGTACCGTATGTAAAACACATTTTTGGGCACTGATTTATAATTATTAAGATGATAATCCATGCTACCATTTTTTTTTATACCAAATCATAAGGATAACTTGCAAATCTGACTTTTATCCAACAAACATTTGAAATCGTCAAGTATATTACATTTATAAAGATTTCACTTTGGTATAATAAAGGATTTTATCTTTCGCTTGTTGCAAAACGGTTTTTGCATGAGAATCGTGAACTTACAGTTTCTATTGCTTTTTTATTTATTCATTTATTATTATTTTTTAAAATCAAACACACATAAACACACATTCATACTTACACATCAACATACACAACACACACACACTCACGACACACATAAAGGATAAAGGTAGCGAGCGAGTTTTGCTCGAATCTCACAAACACGTCACGTCCTTAGTCTTGCCGATTCCCTCTTTCCCTTCCTTCCATCAAACCAGTTCGAAAAGAACAACTAAAATCATAAACTCAAGTGCCAATAAACTATTAATTACAACAATTAAAATAAACTATTAATTACAACAATTAAAATAAACAATGAATCACAACAATTAAAATAAACTATTCATTACAACAATTAAAAGAATAACTAAAATCATAAACTCAAATACCAATAAACTATTATACCTTGATAAACTATTTGTATAAGTTGTACTTTCTTTTGACGACATCGACGTAGTAGCTCTTCTCAATTCCCATTTGCCGCGGGGTAATAGTCCTGTTCTTAGATATCTATTAAATACTCCGGTAATTGTAGCACGATTACCCATTAACAGTAGTTAAGCCTCTGTGAGTGAGTCTTTAGTATACAAAGCATCTCACACTCGGAGCTAAAACCAATTTGCCTAAGTCTGCCTTTGGTATGTAAAGAGACTTTGTGCATCTATAATCAGAATCTTGCACGTGATGCCCGTTCGATTAGATCTCTTAGTGAAGATTAACGTGCATTAATGTGTGTTAATGATCATTAACAGTTTATGTGAACCATTAAGATGGTGGAATTGCCGAGTACATATTAAAAAAAAAAAAAAAAAAAATGCCAAACGTTCTTATATTGTAGTTTAGGTGTTTAACTTGCTCGGCATATCGTCTCATCTTGTTTTTTTGTATTTGTGATACAATGATCAACATGTTTTCGATAAATGGCTCATAAATAAGGCAATTAAAATAGAGATAGTAGCAAGAAAATATATGAAGAATAAAAAGAATGTCTACTGAAATATAACCAATGAAAAGTGTTAATAATCGTAATCGCACGATGAATATCATGTTATCATTCTTGTTTGTCAATGATTATATTTCTAGCCTAACAAAAAGTTAATCAAGGTCAATGGCTATAAAACAAGATTGTGGGTAGAAAAAGTTAGTCAGTCGACAGGACATGACCTTTGACACACACACACACGCACAAACACGCACACAAACAAACACACACACACACACGAACACACACACGACCACGCACACAAACACGCAAAACAAACAAACAAACAAACAAACACACACACACACACACACTCACACACACATGCGCTTCTAGGCAAACAAATGTACACAAAGTCGTACCATACTCAATAGCACAAAGAAACGAATATGGCGTTTTAGACTGGAGACTGAACTACACACCTACAAGATTTCTCTAAGGAAAAGGCTTACAATTCAGAGCTGGGGACTGTGTGTGGAGAGAAAGAGGAGGGGGAGGGGGGGGGGTAGGGGTAGGGGGAGGGTTCTGCACATGTGACTTATGACTGTTCATTTAACTTCTATGTTGCCGTCGCACAGTTATTTAATTTAGTATATTGCATGCTGCATAACATTGCAATATACTATTGTTATAAATTCTGCTTACACAAGTTGACAGATGTCTGACACTGG
>NW_028234419.1:28180422-28182922 GCF_977035675.1 Penaeus japonicus
ATACAAACACACACACAAACACACGCACGCACGCACACGCACTGGAACCATGGGGAAGAGGAAAGGACTGAAAATCGAGGGGAAGTGCAGCTAAAAAGGACTACGGAAAAGAGTCAGTTCATGAAGGGAGGAAGCGGGGACGGAAAATGCAAAAGACAAAAATGAAAATGAGATGAACAAGGGGGAAAAATAAAGAAGAGGAGGGGAGGAGAAGAAGGGTAGAAAGGGGAGAAGGCGAGGAAGGAATAGGAAAAGGGGACGGGGGAAGAAAGGGGATTAGGTGAGGAGGGAATAGAAAGAGGGGTGGGTGGGAGGGGGGAAGGGAGGGGTATGGGGGAGATGGGAAAGAGGAATTAAAAGAGGGGAAGATGGAGATGGCAGGAGAGGGGAATAAGAATAGAGGGAGGGGGAGGGGTAGGGAGATGGGAGAAGGGAATGGGATGAGGGGAAGAGGGAAAGAGGGGAAGAAAAAATGAAAGGGAAGGAAGGAGAAAGAGAGATAGAGAGAGAGAGAGAGAAAGAGGAGGGAGAGAGAAGGTGATAAAGAGAGAATAAAGGGGAGAAAGAGAGAGGGAGGAGCAGTAGGACAGAATGAGCGAGCTAGAGAGAAAGGGAGATGGATAGGGAAGAAGGGCGTGGGGTGGGGGTGGGGGGGAGAGGAGAAAGAGAGAGGGAGGGGGGGTTAGTGTCAAGGGCAGTGTAACGAGAATGAAATCTGATGTGATGAATATGCAAATTCGGGATAGTTCTTGATAGTAAGACATGGCGAGACAACATGGTCATGCATACTGATTAACAAATTATAATATCTTACAAAAGCGATCGCATCTTTTACAGAAAATATTTGTAAAAATGAATGCCTCATTTTTTTTATATGCCTTGTCAATTTGGGTGCATAGGATAAAATATAAATGAATAATTGACAATCGAGATTAGATGATGTTATATTAATTCTGCCAAACGAAGATTTTTCGATATTCCTACCATTTTTCGTATATGAATATGAAATATTTGAACTGTGAATTTCTATATTGATAGAATATGCTAACATTCATATTGTCTGGTAATTTATTCAAAAGGCAGATAGCTAGCTAGGCAGAACTAAGGGGAGTGAAAAAGAATGTATACATATATATATATATATATATATATATATATATATATATATATATATATATGGAGTTAGAGAGAGAGAGAGAGAGAGAAGCACGGTTACAAAGACCGAGAACGAGAAGGAGATATAAAGAGAGAGAAAGAGAGAGAGAGAAAAAAAAAAAAAAAACAGAGAGAGGGAGATAAAGAATGGGAAGGAATAACAGAGAAACCCAATTAAGTAACAGAGGATAGAGCGAAAGGGAGATAGATTAAGAGATAGATAAAGTCTATCTGTTCCCATGCTTCCAAAAGAGGCAAAAATATTATTCCTTTTTCCAACGTAAATTCAGGAAAGATAAAAAGTACTGTATTGATCTACACGTTTTCTTGCCACACTAATGGGCATGGGTAGGAAGGCAGCTGTTAATGGAGTGTTGTGGGGGAAGTAACAGAATGAGCGCCACCTGTTATTCTTCTGTGGTTTCTGGAATGGTGTTGAGGTCAGGTGTGGATATGTTGTTGACTGTCTTCCTGTGTTTTTGTTGTGTATCCTCAAGGCCGGATATATAATCAAACAAACGGATACTCACGCATAAAAACACACGCACGAATACTCGTGAGCTCACACACACATACATGCATACATGCATACATACAAAGATTCACACACACAAAAAACAACAACAACAACAACACACACACACGCGCACATACAAAGACCAAGACACAGACACATACATAAAAAGACTCTCTCTCTCTTTCTCTCTCTCACACACACACGTTAGAAACACACACACACACGCACACACACAAACACACACAAAAACACAAACGCCCACACCTCCACACGTATCCAAAACCCAGAATGAGGGCGTGACATGCACCAAAACGCCTCAGCATCCGTCTTAGCGAGATTCCTTTTCATTTGTATTCGCTCCGAGGAATCGAGTGGCTCCCGGGGGTCAGAAGGACCAGCTGTGCGAAGGAGGAGGGAGGGGGGGTAGGGGTAGGGGAAGGGGGGGTAGAGGAAGGGGGGAAGGGGGCAGGGTTAGTGGGTAGGGGGCCGAGGGAGTGGGTCGGATGGTGTGGGAAGGCAAAGAGGAGGTATGGGAAGAAAGAGACAGATAGATAGATTGACTGATAGATAGATAGATAGATAAATAGAATGATAAATAGATAGGCACACAAACAGATAAGTAAATAGATAGACACACAGATAGATAAGTAAATAGATAGACACGCAGATATACAGATAGATGGATAAATAGATAGATAGACAGATTAATTGATTGATAGACAGACAGACAGAGGGATGAAGAAATAGACTGATAGATAGATATGCAGTTAAACAGATCGATAGATAGGCAAATCAATAAATGAAACGATATATGTACACAAATAACCG
>NW_028234419.1:28200422-28202922 GCF_977035675.1 Penaeus japonicus
AGTTTTTAATACGATTGTATTTTCTTCAATAGGGTACACGTTTACCATAAATGTGTTGCGCGGTGTTGCACGGTGTTCTGCAGTGAAAAGGCAGAACGCATTAACTCCAAAAATGCGATTTTTATGAATTTGGTATCTGTGGAATCGTCATTTAAAGACGAATTTTGATACAACCATCATGGTGTCTGAATGTCAATAAAGGTATGGTCAGTTTTGTATATCGATAACAATGATAGGAGTAAATATACATGCAGCCAAACCTTTAACATCGATTTTCTCAAAACATGGATTTTGGAGTTAATGCGTTCTGCCTTTTTGCTGCAGTGTTGCACGTGTTGTAACCATATCATGGAGATCTAGTGTCCTCTGATACTGAGCTTTCAACTAAACACTATTACAGCACACTCATTAATGACCATAGGGCGCTATTAGCTGATTAAAAGTCTGTTCCCGGTGATTGGTTTATTAGTTTCAGCAAAGGTAAGTATTGTTTCTTTAATAAAGGCTTTACTGTTAAACGTATTTCACATAGTAAACAGCGTGAAGATAATTGATTATGAATATCGTTACATAATATCTAATAAGCTTTATAATGATAATGATAATAAGCTTTGTAAGTATGGTATATTTCCTAGGAGCGTCTTCTTTTTTTTAATTTCTTTATTGTTTCCTCCTTGTGGAAATTCCGTTTAAATATTCACCGGTCTTTCTCCCCTTTAAACTTTTTTTTTTCTTTTTTTTTGCGACAGTTCGTTCCTCTCCTTATTCGCGCTCGCTCTCCCCTCCCCTTTCCACTCTTTCTCTCTCTCAGCTCTTGATCTGCATCTTCCTCTCATCTCCTCGTCCTCTTCTTCCTCTCTCCTCTCCTCTCCTCCTCCCTTCCCTCTCTATATCCAGCTTTCTCCCCTCTTCTCGCCGTCTTCTTCCTCTCTCCTCTCTTTCATTCCCTCTCTATATGCATCTTCCTCCCATCCCCTCGCCCTCTTCTTCCTCTCTTCTCCTCCTCCTCCCTTCCCTCTCTATATCCAACTTCCTCACCTCTCCTTCCTCTCTTCTCCTCCTCCCTTCCCTCTCTATCTCCTCCTCCCTTCCCTCTCTATCTCCAGCTTCCTCCTCTCTCCTCTCCTCCTCCCTTCCCTCTCTATCTCCTCCTCCCCTTCCCTCTTCCTCTCTTCTCTCCTCCTCCCTTCCTCCTTATCCTCTTCCTCCTCTCTCCTCTCCTCCTCCCTTCCCTCTCTATCTCCTCCTCCCTTCCTTCTCTATCTCCAGCTTTCTCCTCCTCTCCTCCTCCCTTCCCTCTCTATCTCCAGCTTCCTCCTCCTCTCCTCCTCCCTTCCCTCTGTTTATCCAGCTTCCTCCTCCTCTCCTCCTCCCTTCCCTCTCCCTTCTCCAGCTTCCTCCTCCTCTCATCTCTCGTTCTCCCTCTTCTTCCTCTCTCTCACGCAATCCATCAGCCAACAGCCCTTATATTTCACTTGCTAAACCGAACATTCAGCAACATCAGTTTATAGCTGGATGAAAGGCTTGGGATCCAAAACTCTTCATCATACACCGCGAGGAGGTTTATGTGGTTTCGTTACGCTTGATAAAGGGACTGGATCCTCTTCTTTGCATATGCTGTTTTCAATTGTAATATCTATAGATGCATTATTTACTATTTGCTGTTGGTCAGAGAGGTGTATCGTGGGCGGTTGTTTGGGGATGGATATGTTATTTTTTATTTTATTTTATTTTTTCGTTGTATTATCATTATTGTTACCAATGAAAAAGTCATAGGAAATTAAGAAGTATTTGTCAATATCGTTTTTTTTTTGTTTTTCTCGGAATCCGCTTTGCTCGTGTGTGCACCTGCTCAATAAGCCCTCAGCCAGTTGCAAATCCACCACTTTTTTCATTGTATTATCATTATCATTACAAAAAAAAAAAGTCATAGGAAATCAAGAAGTATTTGTCAATTGCATTTTTTTCTTCTCGGAATCCTTTTTGCTCGTGTGTAAATCCACCACTGGAAAGCCAGTTAAAATACAGAACGATTAAGATTTATTTTTTGTATCGCCCTTTCCTTTTTATGTGTGAGGGACGTGGGTGCCGGGGGGGGGGGAGATTTATGTGATAATTTAGAAAAATACACTTTTTTTTTTTTTTTTTTTTTCTTGCGCGAATCGTAAAGTGGTAAGAAAAATCCCTGGTGATGAGCTATTAACATTTCATTGACTTTCATGTACATTTTTATAGAATTATATATTTAACGGTAATAGTGCTTAATCACACAGAAGGCAGATTATTACTATCAGGATTTTATTTATGGTAAGAGAGGAGTTATATATATAATTGTATTTTTTTCCCAATGCACATAAAATGATTATCATATATTCATGCAATTAAGAAGATTATCTAGGTAATCAGATGAGATTTTCCATGAAATTTACATATGTAGTTTCCCCTATTAAAAGTAACGTTTAATTTCACAATGGATTGAGTTAAACCATTTAAAAAATAA
>NW_028234419.1:28210422-28212922 GCF_977035675.1 Penaeus japonicus
AAATGGCGTTTGCATTACTCAGCAGGCAATTTCTTCTATTAGGTCAGAAATACCGGTCAATCATTCTTATATTGGCTCGTTCACTCGCTTCGTGATTTCGTGTTGAAGTTTCATAAGGGTTTATTCATGCACTTATACATGCATGTTGCACAACCCATGCATCTAGGTCGATAGATAAACAGATAGATGAATAGATAGATATATAAAAAGAGATAGACGAATTGCTAGATAAATAAAGAGATGAATAGATTGATTCATGAAATGATGGATACATGAATGAATAAATATACAAATACATGATACATATAGATCATGACTAAATCAATGAATACATTGCTAAATAAATTGATAAAAACTAAATAGATATAAACAATTAGATAAATAGAAAGACATATGGTTAGATAAACACACACACACCTATGTACATACAAGAGTAATCTTCAGTTCTCCTTCAAAGTCGGTTTGCAATTTACAGCCAATTAATACTCAAAAAAAAAAAAAAAAAAAAAAAAAAAAAAAAAAAAAAACGACAGCCATTTAAACGCCTCCTCCGCTTCTATTTTCTTTTTTCTTCGTCATAACACATAAGCCTAACGAGATATTTCCCTTCTCCTTCTTTTACTAATTTCTTTCTCATATCTTTTCTTCTCTTCTCGTTTTTCCTTCTCCTTCTCTCTCTTCAGCCATCTCTTTCTCCCCTTGTTCTTGTTAACTTCATTTGCATCTAATTATTTCTTTCTTATTCATTCCCCTCTTTCTCTTATGCTCGTTTATATAATTTAAAACTTATTGGTTCAATTTCCGACATTTTGTGAGATAATTTTCTGGTAATTGGCTCTATATGAAGGTTCTTTATGCAAATGACTAACGTAGATATATATATTGTGTATCTAGATCTATTTATATATATGCCTTTATCGATAGCTATCTCTAAATACGTGTATATTTATTATTATTACCTTTATGTGTATCTGCCTGTAGCTTTGTATCAATACTTCTATCTATGCTTATTTATCTCTCTATTAAAAACATAGACATTAAGACAAAAGAAAAAAAAAAAAAAAACACACACACACAGTACACACACACACACACACACCAAAACACACACACAAACATATACAAGCACACGAACACACACATACAAACACACACACACACATAGAACACACACACCCACCAAAACACACACACACACACACACACACACACACAGAACACACACAAACACACACACCAAACCACAAACACACACACACACACACAGAACACACACAAACACAAACACACACACACACACACACACACAGAACACACACACCAAAACACACACACACACACACACACACACAGAACACACACAAACACGTTTTCCTTTCGTCTTCCCTGTTTCCTAAACGACCTCGGTGGATCCTGAACGCAAGAGAAAAAGTAAGATGAAGAGGAAATGAAAATAAGAAAAAGAAAGAAAAGGGAAGAGGCATGTAAGAACAAAGGAATTAAAAGATGAAGAAGAAAAGGGAAGGATTCTTGTTATTCATGATTCTATATGATAATGATTCTAATAATATTTATATTTCCATTATTACTGTTACTGTTAATGATGGTATTGATAATGATAATGATGGCGATGAAAAAATAATGATAATGAAGATGATAATGATACCAATAACAATAATGATGATAAGGATGACAATGATAATCATGATTAAAGTAATGATGGTTATGGTGATGATAATAAGAAGAGTAATGATAATGATAATGGTAATGGAAATAATGATTATGATGATAATGATAATAATCATAATAGAATTGGTAATCATAATCATGGAAACAATGATGATGATGATGATAACAACAATAACAACAACAATAATGATAATGACAATGATAATGCTAATGATGATGATGATTATAATAAAAATGAGGATAATAACATCGATAATCATAATGATTATATCAATAATGATGATAATAATAATAACAACAGCAACGATAATGATGCTATAAATAACATCAATGAAAAAGTAACAAGAAAGATTATGATGATAATAATTATAACAAAAATGATAACAGTAATAATGATAATGATCACAATACTACCAATAATGCAAATAATACTAATAATACTAATAATAATGATAGCAATTATGATGATAATACCAGTAAGGATGAGTATGATAACAATAATAATAATGACAGTGATAAAGATAAGGATAATAACAATGGTAATAATTATACTGAAGATATCCAAAAAATGAAATAATCTTTTGGATTGGTTACGCCTGATGAGGAACTTTCTTTAAAAAGTTCGAAACGTAGAGAGTTTTCTCTTTCAATTTGTGGCAGTGTTTTATTATTCATATATTGTGCACGTTCCTGTGTTTGTGTTTTTTCTGTGATATAATAGAACCCAAATAGATAAAAAAAAAATATATATATTTTATAGATGCACAGATAGATTAAAAAATAAAAAAACAAAATGGAGAAACTTGCAAGG
>NW_028234419.1:28217922-28222922 GCF_977035675.1 Penaeus japonicus
CTGAGCGGGCTCCCTCGATCGCTCAACTGCCTGAGCGGGCTCCCTCGATCGCTCAACTGCCTGAGCGGGCTCCCTCGATCGCTTAACTGCCTGAGCGGGCTCCCTCGATCGCACAACTGCCTGAGCGGGCTCCCTCGATCGCACAACTGCCTGAGCGGGCTCCCTCGATCGCACAACTGCCTGAGCGGGCTCCCTCGATCGCACAACTGCCTGAGCGGGCTCCCTCGATCGCTTAACTGCCTGAGCGGGCTCCCTCGATCGCACAACTGCCTGAGCGGGCTCCCTCGATCGCACAACTGCCTGAGCGGGCTCCCTCGATCGCTCAACTGCCTGAGCGGGCTCCCTCGATCGCACAACTGCCTGAGCGGGCTCCCTCGATCGCACAACTGCCTGAGCGGGCTCCCTCGATCGCTCAACTGCCTGAGCGGGCTCCCTCGATCGCACAACTGCCTGAGCGGGCTCCCTCGATCGCTCAACTGCCTGAGCGGGCTCCCTCGATCGCTCAACTGCCTGAGCAGGCTCCTTCGATTGCTCAACTGCCTGACCGGGCTCACTCGATCGCTCAACTGCCTGAGCGGGCTCCCTCGATCGCTCAACTGCCTGAGCAGGCTCCTTCGATTGCTCAACTGCCTGACCGGGCTCACTCGATCGCTCAACTGCCTGAGCAGGCTCCTTCGATTGCTCAACTGCCTGACCGGGCTCACTCGATCGCTCAACTGCCTGACCGGGCTCCCTCGATCGCTCAACTGCCTGACCGGGCTCCCTCGATCGCTCAACTGCCTGAGCGGGCTCCTTCGATTGCTCAACTGCCTGACCGGGCTCCCTCGATCGCTCAACGGCCTGACCGGGCTCCCTCGATCGCTCAACGGCCTGACCGGGCTCCCTCGATCGCTCAACGGCCTGACCGGGCTCCCTCGATCGCTCAACGGCCTGACCGGGCTCACCCGATCGCTCAACTGCCTGACCGGGCTCCCTCGATCGCTCAACAGCCTCCAGAGCGTGTACAGCAGATAGGCGGAGGGGCAAGGGGTAGGGAAAAAGGGACAGGGGAAAAGGGATAAGGCAAAGGGTCAGGGGAAAAGGGATAAGGTAAAGGGGCAGGGGAAAAGCGAGAGGGGACAAGGGATAAGGTAAAGGGTCAGTGGAAAGGGGACAGGGGACAAGGGATAAGGTAAACGGGTAGGGGAAAGGGACAAGGGACTGTGGAAAGGAGACAAGTGATAAGGTAAAGAGTCAGGGGAAAAGGGATAAGGTAAAGGGGCACGGGAAAAGGGATAAGGTAAAGTGACAGGGGAAAAGGGACAGGGGACAAGGGATAAGGTAAAGGGACAGGTGAAAAGGGACAGGGGACAAGGAATAAGGTAAAGGGTCAGTGAAAAGGGGACAGGGGACAAGGGATAAGGTAAAGGGTCAGTGGAAAGGGGACAGGGCGCAAGGGATGAGGTAAAGGGACAGGGGACAAGGGATAAGGTAAAGGGTCAGGGGGAAAGGGACAAGGATAAGGTAAAAGGGTCAGGGGAAAAGGGACAAGGGATAAGGTAAAAGGGTCAGGGGAAAAGGGACAGGGGACAAGGGATAAGGTAAAGGGTCAGGGGGAAAGGGACAAGGGATAAGGTAAAGGGGACAAGGGACAGCTGCTGCAACACGCCCCTCTGTGCAACAGTGCACCGATACTCAGCGTGCTCTAATATGTCATGTATATCAGTCCTGAATTGTGCTTCTCACCGACTCAGAATTGATCGTAACTTTTTTGTAAGACTTTTTAACAATTCCCTGTTTCATATTTTCTCTAATTCAAGTATTTCCATGCCATTTCCCCGAGGTATTCATATATCACGAAACCTGACAACATGAAAAGATTAATCATAAAACCTATAACTGATTTCAATACACGTTTAAAGTGATTCGTAACTTGCTGTATGTTCTAGACTTGCCTCGCCTTTGGTTCTTCACGCAAACCACATCCTCAATTTGGTTCTAGAAGATTTGAGACCACCTTCTGGTGGTGGAAGTCTACCTCTGAACATTATATAACGCTTGGCCTGTAAGCATTCCATATATTCTAATTTACATGAATTTGACAATAGCATTCTGTGTACCGTTACGTTAGGAATTTTGAGTGAGTGAGTGAGTGGGTGAGTTTGTGCGTGTATGAGAGAGATTGAGAGACAGATAGGTAGGTAAATGGAAAGTGGGAAAGGGGGAGGGTCGGAGAAAAGGGGAGGGAGAGAGGGAGATAAGGAGAGGGGGAGAGAAGGAGAGAGGTAGAGAGAAGGAGAGAGGGAGAGATGGAGAGAGGGAGAGAGGGAGAGAATGAGAGAAGAAGAGAGGGAGAGAGGGTGAGAGAGAGAGAGAGAGAGAAGGAGAGAGGGAGAAAGGGAGGGAAGGAGAGAAGGAGAGAGGGAGAGAAGGAGAGAGGGAGAGAAGGAGAGAGGGAGAGAAGGAGAGAGGGAGAGAAGGAGAAAGGGAGGGAAGGAGAGAAGGAGAGAGGGAGAGAGGGAGAGAAGGAGAGAGGGAGAGAAGGAGAGAGGGAGAGAAGGAGAGAGGGAGAGAAGGAGAGAGGGAGAGAAGGAGAGAGGGAGAGAAGGAGAGAGGGAGAGAGGAAGAGAAGGAGAGAGGGAGGGAGAGAGAGAGAGAGAGAGAGAGAGAGAGAGAGAGAGAGAGAGAGAGAGAGAGAGAGAGAGAGAGAGAGAGAGAGAGAGAGGGGGGGGGGGGGGGGGAGGAGAAAAGGGGAGATGGAAAGCGAGGGAGAAGGAGAGAGGGAGAGAGGGAGAAGGAGAGAGGGAGAGAGGTAGAAAGTGATAGAGGAATAGAGGGAGATAAGGAGAAAAGGATAGAAGGAGAGCGGGGGAGAGGGTCAGGTCTTTCGACGGGGAGCGACTAGAACGTGAATGGAGCGAGAAAGAGAGAGGTCGAGTCAGGGCGAGGCTGGTCATATATTCCCTTAACCTCGCACGGCCTGAGTTAATAATAGATTTCTGGTCCACTTTCTCTCCTCCTTGTGGATCGCGACCACGTGACATCTGGGCTAGGATATATCTTACACATCACCATGGGACATGTCTCACAGAGAGAGAGAGAGGAAAAGAGAGAGAGAGAGAGAGAGAGAGAGAGAGAGAGAGAGAGAGAGAGAGAGAGAGAGAGAGAGAGAGAGAGAGAGAGAGAGAGAGAGAGAGAGAGAGAGAGAGAGAGAAGAGAGGAGAGATGAAAGAGAGAGAGAGAGAGAGGAAAAGAGAGAAAGAGAGAGAGAGAGAGAGAGAGAGAGAGAGAGAGAGAGAGAGAGAGAGAGAGAAAGAAAGAGAACTGAATTAGAAGAAAAGGGTGCTGTTCAGAATTAAACACTAACTCATACTGAAGGATCTATGGTCATAAGACTAATTTCCTCACATCCTTTTAAATCTAATTCAGAGAAATAAATGATAGTATGTTTATAAAAAAAGTAGTTCATAATAAAAGACAAGAAAAGACAAAACCCAAAATTTAGGAAACAAAGAAAAATAGAAAAATGGATCAGTTATAGGAAAAAAAACTCTGTCATGATAGGTTACACAATGATAAAAAAAATAATGGAAAATAGAAGACTAAAGACAAATTAAAGTCAAACAAACAAACAAACTGAAAGGAAGGAAAACACAGAACAAGGAAAAATGGAAAAGAACGGAAACATTCACAAAGAAAACAACAACACAAACACAGTTCCAATAAAAGCAATTTATTCCATCCTTGTGTTTAGAAAACCACTAATTACACACGAATAAGCGACGAAAGTTTACGCATTCGACAAAAGGAACTAACTCTCTCCTTAGCGGGAGGGACGGAGGGAGGGGGGGGGAGAGGGAAGGAGTGACAGAGGTTGAGGGAGGGAGGAAGAGAGGAGAGGGAAGAAAAGGGATAGGAATGGAAGGGAGAGGGGAAAGAAAGGGAGAGAGGAGAGGAGAGGAATGGGGGGAGTGAGGGAAGGAGGGAGGAAAGGAAAGGTAGGGAGGAAAGGAAAGGTAGGGAGGGAGGGAGGAGAGGAAAGGGAGGGAGGAAGGGAGGGAGGGAGGGAGGAAAGGAAAGGTAGGGAGGGAGGGAGGGAGAGAGGAGCGGGAGGGAGGGAGGGAGGGAGGGAGAAAGGGAGGGAGGAAGGGAGGGAGGGAGGGAGGGAGGGAGGGAGGGAGGGAGAAAATGAAAGGTAGGGAGGGAGGAGCTGAAGGAAGGGAGAGAGGAGCGGGAGGGATGGAGGGAAGGAGAGGGAGGGAGGGAAGGAAGGAGGGAGGGGGTATTAGTGATAATAATAATTGTAGTAGTAGTGGTAATAAACCTACTTCACGGCTTGGAGCACTGCGTACTTTCTTTCCGGAAACAGCTGGGGCGTAATATAACAGAAATTTTGCTTGGACGAGAAGCTGAAATGGGACTCAGGGACTCTCTCTCTCTCTCTCTCTTTCTCTCTTTCTCTCTCTCTCTCTCTCTCTCTCTCTCTCTTTCTCTCTCTCTCTCCCTCCCAGAGTCCCATTTCAGCTTCTCGTCCAAGCAAAATTCCTGCTATATCACGCCCCAAGCTGTTTCCGGAAAGAAAGTACGCAGTGCCCCAAGCCGTGAAGTAGGTTTATGACCACTACTACTACTGCAATTATCATTATTACTAATTCCATTACCATCATTATTGATATTCTTATGCTTGTTATTATAGAGCGTCTCGAGAAGACACCTTAATGAAGGCACATCGTGGCATTACAGAGGTCACCCAGCGGTCAGAGCCTTTGTGTAACAACTATCCTTTGTGTAACAACTATCCTTTTCCTTACTATTGGGTAACTATCAGTTATAGGATTGGAGGATCACCGTAGGTCAACCGCGCAATTGTTTATTCGCGGTAATTATCTGCCTGTGTCGTAGAGACTAAGCCAGGTGGCTTACCTTGCCTAAATCCACCTCGCGTCCCCCAGGACACTCCTCAAGGAAGGAGAGGGCGGAGGTCAGGCAAGAGAGATCGAGTGAGGTCAGGCAAGAGAGGT
>NW_028234419.1:28247922-28252922 GCF_977035675.1 Penaeus japonicus
GGGAGGGGTCGGGGAGGAGAGGAGAGAGAAGGATGGGAGGAGAGGAGAGGAGAAGGGAGGGGTGGGGAGGGAAGGGGAAAAAGAGGGGTGGAAGCAGGGGGGAGGGGGGGGGGGCTTTCACTCGCACGTGGCGTTATGAGGAAGTTTGGAAGCATCTTTCTTCAATAAAATGTTATAAGAGTTGACTTCTCATAAATATCTATATCTGCCTACACTTATATATATACCTATCAATATTTACACACACACACACACACACATACACATATATATATATATATATAATATATATATATATATATATATATATTATATATGCATATATATATAATATATCTAAATCTATCTTCATATATAACTATATCTATCTACATATATATATATATATATATATATATATATATATATATATATATATATAATATATAACTAATCTATATCTATCTATATCTAAATTATATCAAGTAAATATATATAAATGTATGTGAACATATGTTGGCACAGTATCAACAAGCTTCCATATTAAAGAATCAGTCCACACGTGTATATCACTTCCCCCCCTCCCCCCTCCCCCTTTTCCCTCACCCCTTCTCATTGCATCTGCCCCCTACTTCTCCTACCCTTCCCCCTTCCCCTTTCACCCTTTCCCAGTCCCTCCCCTCCCTCTCCCTTTCCCTCTCCCCCTGCTAATGTCCCCCCACCCCCGCCCCTCATCGCTGTTTCCCCCCCTCCTCCCTCTCCCTTTCCCTCTCCCCACTGCCAACGCCCCCCCCCCCCCCCGCCCCCGCTCCTCAGCTTTGCCTCCCCCCCTCCTCCCTATCCCTTTCCCTCACCCTCCTGTCAACGTCCCCCCACCCCCGCCCCTCAGCTTTGCCTTCCCCCCTCCTCCCTCTCTCTTACCCTCTCTCCCCCACCCCCCCACTCCCCCATCCCTGCCCGTCCCCCTCCTCCCTCTCCCTTTCCCTCTCTCCCCCCTACCAACGCACTCCACCCCCCACCTCCCCATCCCTCTGCCTCTCCCCCCTCCTCCCTCTCCCTTTCCCTCTTTCCCCCCTACCAACGCCCCCCACCTCCCCATCCCTATCCCTCTCCCTCCTCCCTCTCCCTTTCCCTCCCTCCCCCCTACCGACGCCCCCCCCACCCCCCATCCCTGCCCATCCCCCTCGCCAAAAGGCTTTCGCGTCAGCACCGCTTTCCACTCTCGCGTCTCTGCCTCTTCGCTTTCGTACGTCGAGCTTGCGTGTTGGTTCTTTCCTGGAATTTGCCGGACGAGATCTTCTCTTTGGGTTTATCATTCGTAGTGTTGCTGGTGGTGTTTACGTTCGTTTAAACGTGTGGATCTGTTTGTTTTTAGATTGTTTTCTTCTTTTCTTTTGTGTGTGTGTGTGTGTGTGAATATTCCCGATATTATGCTAGGTTAAAGTTACATCAGCCGAATCTATTTCGAATTCTTGAATATTCATATCAAATAGATTCTAATATCACTAATAAAATTTTGAAATTTTGAAATTTTGCTAATCAAATACCGTGCAATTAAACCAACGTCTTCCAATCCAGAATATCCACCACATAGGAACCCACATAGGACTTCAGACCTGCGGAACTGCCGATGAAAATTCTTGAAGGATCTATCGTCGCTCGCCCTCCTTCCGGCGCCGAGTGCTAACTAATCCTTCCGCATTCCTCGCTGGTCTTCCTCATTTCCTGGGACACCTTCCTCCGCCGCGGCGTATCCCTCTCGAACGTGCGGGATTTTGGACTCGCGCTTTGTCTCTTGCCTCCTCCTCTTCTTCGTCATCTTCTTCTTCTTCTTCCTCCTCTTCTTCTTCCTTCTCGTTTTCTTCTTCCTCCTCCTCCTCTTCCTCTTCTTCCTCCTCTTCCTCTTCCTTCTTCTCTTCCTCCTTCTCCTTCTATGCGTCTACCTCGTCTTTCTCCTCCTCTTCCTACTCCTCTTCTTCTTCTTCCTCCTCCTTCTCTGCGTCTTCCTCCTCCTCCTCTTCTTCCTCCTTCTCTTCCTCCTCCTCCCCTGCGTCTTCCTCTTTTCGACTCCGAAATGGCTTGATTTTTGAAAATAATTTTCTAATTTTGACTTTTCTTTTAATTATATTTTTTATTCATTTATTTTTTGTTTAATATGGCTTGTTCCTTTTATTTCTCCCTTACTTTATTTTCTTCATGTCTTCTTTCCTCTCCACAGAAAAATTTACTTACGAAACACCACCACTTATCCTCCTCCCCCTCCCCTTCCTCCTCCCTTCCCCCTTTCCCTTCCCTACCTCTCCCCCCCACCCCCACCACACACAAACCACGCCCCCTCCACTAAAACAAGAAGATACAAGGCCAACGGAGAAACTAATGAAATTCACGCTTTCGTTATGTTCTCGGTCAAAGGAATTACATCTTCTCGTCTTGCATTGCAGAGGAATTTCATTGAATGTTGCAAATGCTTTCGCTTCCTCGCTTCCGGTATTCGCTCTAGCTTTTAATCTTTGAGTTTGTTTTCCTCTTTTTTTTCGTCTTCTTTTTTTTCTTTTGCTTCTTCTTCATCTTCTTTTTCTTCGTCTTCTTTCTTCTTATTCTGCTTCTTCTTCATCTTCTTTCTTCTTCTTTTTATTCTTATTTTTTCTTATTCTTCTTTTTCTTCTACTTCTCCTTCTTTTTCTCCTCCTTTTTCTTGTTCTTCTCCTTCTTCATCTTCTTCATTCCTCTTCTTAATATTCTTCTTCTGCTTCTTCCTCTTCATCTTTGTCCTCTTCTTCATCTTTTTCTGTTCTATCATTATTACTATTTCTAAATCTGACATCCATATAATTAGGGTTAAGATCAAATTAAATCTAGGATACTAATGATAATCATGCATTCCCCAAATGCAGCATTGAAAAAAAATCATAACGGATGACTCATCACAAAAAATAAGGCTTTAAGTATTTCATTCCACTATTTCTTTTAAAAGATGTTACAGACCATTATCGAACTTATATAACTGCAACATATCAAATATCCCTTCACTCTTGCATAATATCCAACTGAAGCGACAATATCTCCCTAATTGAAAATTGGAATCATTACTCTTATGCACGGCATTTACGTACGTACCTCTCACTTATTGAGGTAATTGTTGAGAAGACTTTTAATTGCCTCTTTCATAATTGCTAATAGATTACGCCACAGGAAAGTCTATAAGTAAAAGCTACGAAGGAAGGATATATTTGACATTTCTCAATCAGAAGTAAGCTGATTGAGAAATGTGTTCTCATTGGAGTGTGTTTCTTTGGACGTACTTGAGAGAGAGAGAGAGAGAGAGAGAGAGAGAGAGAGAGAGAGAGAGAGAGAGAGAGAGAGAGAGAGAGAGAGAGAGAGAGAGAGAGAGAGAGAGAGAGAGAGAGAGAGAGAGAGAGAGAGAGAGAAGACGGTAGATGAGAGAAAGTAGAAGAGAAGAGAGAGCACATGCAAGAGAGAGAGAGGAGAGAGAGAGAGGAAGTTGATGAGAAGAGAGGTCGACGAAGAGGAACTCCTGTAGAGATGAGAAGAGAGAGAGAGAGGAGCACAGAGGGAGAGGGAGAGGGAGACTATCCGCCCGGGAGAGAAGAAAGGGAGAGAGGGAGAGAGGGAGAGAGGTGAGAGGGAGAGAGAGGGAGAGAAGGAGAGAGAGGAATGGCGAGAGAGAAGAGAGAGAAAGAGAGAGAGAGAGAAGAGAGAGAGAGAGAGAGAGGAAAGAACGAGAGAGAGACCAATAGAGAGAAGAGAGAGAGAGATGACCCCCACCTGAAGAGGAAGAAGAGCCCCAGACGGAAGGGAGGAGAGAGAAGACGGAGAGAGGGGAAATGAGCAGAGAGAGAGAGAGAGGAGATGAGAGAGAGAGAGAGAGAGAGAGGGGTTCCCGCGCTGAGAGAGAGAGAGAGAGAGGGAGAGGAGGGAGAGAGAGAGAGAGTGCTGAAGGAGAGCGAGAGGAGAGAGAGAGGTTTGAGGGAGTAGATGAAGATGAGACTCGCATATCACTCTACCTCGTCAGAGGACCAGAGATTGGAATAGGGAGAGAAATGGACGAGAGAGGAGTGAGGAGAGAGATGAGGAGAGAGAGAGGGAGAGAGAGGAAGAGTGTGTGTGCCTGTGTGTGTGTGTGTGTGTGAGAGAGAGAGAGAGAGAGAGAGACGGCTGAGCCGAGAGAGAGACGAGAGAGAGTATGAGGAGAGAGAGAGAGAGAGAGAGAGAGGAGAGAGAGAGAGAGAAGCCGAGTGGAGAGAGAGAGCACAGAGCAGAGAGAGAGACAGAGAGCGAGAGAAGTAGACAGAGAGAGAGATGAAGGAGAGAGAGAGAGAGAGAGCGAGAGGAGAGGGAGGAGAAGAGAGAGAGAGAGAGAGAGAGAGACGGAGAGAGAGAGAAGAGAGGAGAGCAAGAGAGAGACGATGATTGCAGAGAGAGAGAGAAAGAGAGAGGAAGAGAGAGAGGGAGAGGGAGAGGAGGATGAGAGAGAGACGAGAGAGATCGAGAGAAGAGAGGAGAGAGAGAGAGAGAGAGAGTAGGATGAGCGGAGAAGAGACGAGAGATCTCACAGTAGAGAGGCAAGACGAGAGAGAGAAGGAGAGAGAGTGTTGTGAGTGTGGGAATCTGAGGAGCGAGAGAGAGAGAGCTGTTGTGTCTGTGAGAGAGAGGAGCGAGAGAGAGAGGAGAGAGAGAGACGGATGTAGAGAGACGAATGACGTAGAGAGATGAGAGAGAGACTGAGAGAGAAAGAGCCCAAGAGCAGAGGAGAGAGAGAGAGTGTGTGTGTTGAAAGAGAGCATGAGAGAGATAATCGAGAGAGAGAGAGAGAGAGAGAACGAATTGAAGCCGAGAGACCGACTTGAGGGACGCGGATCCGCAGTCTGCGCCCCGGCCGAAGAGAGAGACCCAGGACGCGGAACCATTGCGAGAGAGGAGAGAGGAGATGAGAGGAGAGGGGGGGAGAGAGAGTGAGAGTGAGAGCAAGAGAGAGAGTGTGTATGTGTGTGTGTGAGAGA
>NW_028234419.1:28260422-28262922 GCF_977035675.1 Penaeus japonicus
GATGTAGGGAGAACGAAAGCAAAGGAGAGAAAGAGAAAGAGAAAGAGAAGATGAGATAAGAGGGAGAAAGGAGGAGAAGAAGAAGGAAAAAAAAAAGAAAGGACAGGAAGAGCAAAGAAGTAAGACGATAAGGGAGGGGAGGGGGGGGGAGGAGGTGTGTGTGGGGGGGTGCAGGAGCTGTGGGGGGGGGGGGGACAGTCCGAAGATGCGGTAGCGTAAGGCAAATACGATTCCCGGCGAGACAATAGTCACGTAAACACATAGGGCGCCGCCACGCACAGGGAATGTGAGAGGAACTGATAAACGTCTCTGCCTTGGGGGTTGGGAGGGGTGGGGATGGGGTGGGGGGGACGGGGAGAGGGGGAGGGAAGGGGGAGGGGGGCGGAGAGGGGTGGGGTGGGAAGGGGGGAGGGGTTGGGTGGGAGGGGGGGAAGGGGTGGGGTGGGGTGGGGTAGGGGGAGAAGGGGAAGGGGGCAGAGAGGGATGGGGTGGAGGAGGGGGAATGGGGCGGGGAGGGGTGGGGGGAGGGGGGGAGGGGCGCGAAAGAGGTGGGGGTGAAATGGTGTGGGGGGAGGAGGAGGGGTGGCAGAGAGTGGTTGAGAGGGGGTGGAAGAGGGGTTTGGGAGCGAAGTGGAGGGGGGGGGGGGGGAGGGAGGAGGAGAGCGGATGGTGAAGGGGGCAGAAGGAACCGGATGGAGAGTGGGAGGGAGGAAGGGGGGGTTAGGAGGAGGAGGAGAGGGGGGGTGGAGGCAAAGGCAGAGGGAAGAGAGAGAGAGAGAGAGAGAGAGATGGAGAGAGAGAGAGAGAGAGAGAGAGAGAGAGAGAGAGAGAGAGAGAGAGAGAGAGAGAGGAGGGGGGGGGGAAACGGAGGGGGAGGCTGAGAAGGAGAATATTGGGAGGAAAGGGGGGAGGGGGGGCAGACGCTTGAGGCTGCCGATGGTGTATTCCGAGGAAGCGAGCTGGCTTTTTCTTACTCTCGCTCTCGCTCTTGTATTTGCTTTCTCTATCTTATTCTCTTTTACACTTCCATATTTGTCTTCTATACCTTTTTTTGGAAAGAGAAAGTGCAGACTATGCTATTTGCAATGACAGCGCCGCACAAAGCATCTTTTTGTTTTTAATAAACACGAAATTTGTGAGAGATTTACTCGAACCAAAAAGAGCGATAAGAGTTTTCCTTCCTTCTTTTTTTCCTCCCTCCTTCTCCCTGTCTTTCTCTCCCCCCCTCTTCTCTCTCATATGGTCTTTTCTTTTACTCTGTCTCTTTTTCTCCTTCTTTCCCCCTCCCCTTTTCTCATATGTTCTCTCTCTATCTCTCTCTCGCTCTCTCTTTTTTTTCTCCTTCTTCCCCCCTCCCCTGTTCTCATATGCTCTCTCTCTCTCTCTCTTTTCTCCTTCTTCCCCCCTCCCCTGCTCTCATATGTTCTCTCTCTCTCTCTCTCTCATTCTCTCTCTCTCCCTCTCTCCCTCTCTCTCTCTATCTCCCCACCTCTCTAACCATCTCTATCTTTATCCCTCCCTCTATCTCTCATCTCCACCTGCCTTCCCTCTCCCACACACACACACACATTCAAAAAAACAAAATCCTCTCCGTATCTATTCTCTTTTCCATCCGAGTCCACTCTTCAGGCTCCAGTTCCGTCCGGATCGCCCAACGCGCGGAACTATGCATAGTCACGGACTCACAGATGCTGTCATTAAGAGAATTAATCTTGAAAGCGAATTCGAAAGCTTTTAACAGTATTTCAAAGATTGCACGAACATTTGAATTTGAAATATTTGGGAAGTAGATTGCTTTCCAATTGCTAGAACGAGTTGCTATGCGATGATAGACGTTGTATGCATACGTGTATATTTACATATAGTTGTAGACATGTGGATAAGGGCCCACTCATCCACTAACATATGTATAGGTGTATATGTGTACATATATACGCATATATATGTATATAGATATATAGATATATACACGCGTGTTTATATATATATATATATATATATATATATATATATATATATATATATATATATATATACATACACACATATATATATGTGTGTGTGTGTGTGCATGCATATGCGTGTACATATGTGCGTACATGTATATTCAAAAGCATATCAAATGTTCCTTTCTTAAATACTCACCCCAACCTGAATTAAAAATCCACCCAAGATAACCACTCTGACGAGAACGAGGAATTGCGCCGCCAAAACCAATGTCCCTCAACGCCACCGCCTCAACCCCCGATTAGGGCCGCCCTCGAATCGCCATCACGACACTATTCCCCAAACAAGAATACTGACACGTTGGCGATCTTGGAGACTATTGGAGCGAGGGGCGTGGGAACGTTTCCGGTCAGATCGGCGAGGACTCACATGCGCTCCGAGCAACTTCACGTATTCGTTTCCCTCTGTTGTTGTTGCGAGGTAAGCAAATAAACAGATAATAAGGATAAAAAAGGGTGAAAATACGGGGCTTCGCGATAGAGGCTGATAATTA
>NW_028234419.1:28347922-28350422 GCF_977035675.1 Penaeus japonicus
ACAGAAAATACAAACACAAAAGAAAGAGCAAGAATAAAAAAGAAGAAGAAAAAAAAAGAAAGAAAAAAAAAAAAAAACGAAGAAAGAAATGAACCGAGAAAAAGAAAAGAGAACCATCACCAGGCTGAACCCATTACAGCTAATTAATAGATACTCTAGGATTTAGTGCATACAATTTGAAACTTAAAATGTGTTCTCGGCCCTAATTAAAAATGCATTAACACAAATCACACAACGTATTTCTAATAATCACAACGGAGGGAATGGAGCAGGAACACGTATAATTATGCTCCATCGACTTTCTGCATAAAATATATACGAAACTTTACCATAACAATTAAATCTAATGATAGGAAATATTGCACATGAGCTTTTGTATAAATAAATGTGCGGAAAGTTTATCACTGATCCTATTAGAGAGGGATGTTGATTGATCTATTTATTTTATTTTTTTTATTTATTTATTTATTTTTCCCTCGATTATGAAGTTTCTTCTTATTCTTCTTTTCTTGTCATTTTAATACCATTATCACTGGTTTAATTATCACTATTATTATCATTATTACGATCATCGTTGTTGCTGTTGTTGTCATTGTTATAATTGTCATTATTGTTATTGTTATTTTCACTATTATTATTAGTAGTAGTAGTAGTATCCTCATCACTATTTTTCTTTATTGTTATTCTTATTGATGTTATCACTATCATTATCATTTTCTTAATTATCATTCGCATCATCATTATTGTCACCATTATAAATACCATTATCATTGTTATCATCATCATTAATACAATAATGATAGTAACCGTGATAATAGTCTCCATCATTATCATTAATAATTCCATTAGCATCATCATTATTCTCATCATAATTGTCGTTATTACTCTCATCATCATTACCATTATCATCACCATTGTTGCTAGATGATATTTTACCTTAATATAAAAAGAAGAAAAAAAAGAAGGGAAAAAAATAGATAAAAATAAAAAAAAAAAATGAAAAAGAAAAGAAAAAAGAAAAGAAAAAAGAAAAAAAAGAAAAGAAAAAGAAAAATGAAAAATAAAGGAAAAGAAAAGAAAAGGAATATATATATATATATATATATATATATATATATATATACATATATATAAATATATACATACATATATATATATATATATATATATATATATATATATATATATATATATATATATATATATATATAAATATACATATATATATATACATATATATATATATACATATATATATATATATATATATATATATATATATATATATATATATATATATATATATATATATATATATATATATATAGATAGATAGATAGATAAATAGATAGATAGATATAGTTAGGATCTATAATGAACACGTTCATATAAAAACAAATCACAATCATTTACTTTATTTTTCAGAAGACACTTGTCTATTCAACTGTATATGTGATAATACTGCCTTTCGCTGGAAGGGATTCCTACTTAGAAATACTTAACTCGAATCGCAATGTCCTGTCGCTTTGTTGGCGAATCTTTCTTTCCTGTATTTCATTATCGAACGGATTGAAAATCATATGTTTCCCTTAGGATGGTACAGTAAGAAGCAAGAAAAGGTACAGGGTAAGAAGTCATAAAACTTATTAAGTAATTGGTAAGTATAGTATACATGTGCACACACACACATGTAAAAAAGAAAAAAAAAATATATATATAAATAGACAAATAAATAAATAAATAAATAAATAAATAAATATATATATATATATATATATATATACATATATATATATATATATATATTTATATATATATGTATATACATATGTATACATATATATGTATATATATATACATATATATATATATATATATATATATATATATATGTATGTATATTAATTTATGTATATATATGTATATATACATATATATATATATATATATATTATATATATATATATATATATATATATATATATATATATATATATATATATATTATATATATGTGTGTGTGTGTGTGTGTGTGTGTGTGTGTGTGTGTATGTCATCCTTTTCATCATCATCATCATCGTCAGCCTGTATCAGTCCACTGCAGGACGTAGGCCTCTCTCAATCTTTTCCAATCATTCCAGTCTTGTGTCCTCTGATTCCAGTTTACTCCTGCGAAATTAGCTGTTTCATCCCGCCATCTAGTCATTGGTCTTGCCGTGGGTCTCTTTGTGTCGTGTATTACCCATTCTGTTGTTTTCTTTGTCCACCTGTTGTCCTGTCTCCGATATATATGTCCAGCCCACTGCCACTTTTTGTTAATGCTTGTTTATTGCCTGATACATGTGGCTTTTTTTCTTGACTCTTAAGCTAACTCCTAGCATAAGCCTTTCTATTCCTCTTTGAGCACTTACTAATTTCCTCTCGAGTATCTTGGTCGTAGTCCATGTCTCTGATCCATATGTCATGACGGGGAGGACACATTGGTCAAAAATCTTTCTCT
>NW_028234419.1:28360422-28362922 GCF_977035675.1 Penaeus japonicus
GAGGAGGGGAGGGGTGTGATGGAGAGAAGGTGGGGGATGATGGGGAGAATGGGGGTGGGGGGTGATGGAAAGAAGGGTGGGTGGGGATGGAGAGAAGGGGATGGGAGGGGGGTGATGGAGAGAAGGGGGGGAGGTGATGGAGAGAAGGGGTGGGGTGGGGATGGAGAGAAGGGGGGAGGGATGGGGATGGAGAGAAGGGGGGGGTAAGGGGTGATGGAGAGAAGGGGAGGGGGTGATGGAGAGAAGAGGAGGGGTGGGGATGGAGATAAGAGGAGGGGTGGGGATGGAGAGAAGGTGGGGGGATGATGGGGAGAATGGGGGGGGGGGGGGATGGAAAGAAGGGGGGGTGGGGACGGAGAGAAGGGGGGGTGATAGAGAGAAGGGGTGGGGATGGAGAGAAGGGGAGGTTGCGGATGGAGAGAAGGGGGAGGGGGTGATGGAGAGAAAGGGGAGTGGGGATGGAGGGAAGGGGAGGGGGAGGTGATGGAGAGAAGGGGGCGGGGGAGGGGTGATGGAGAGAAGGGGACGGGGGAGGGGTGATGGAGAGAAGGGGAGGGGTGTTAGGATATATGTGACTAGTACAAAAACGAGATGAGAAGTTGGAAATGAAGAAAGTGGAAGATGCTGGCAGCTGATGATATAAGAGGGGGGGGGGGAAAGAGGCCGGGGAGACGAAGTGGCAGAAGGAGAAACAAGAAGAAAGGGAATGATAGTAATGAGGAGAAGGAGGTGGAGGAGGAAAATAAATAACGGAATGAAATGATGTCAAGAAACTTGCCTGAAAAGAATAGCAGTACTAATGATGATGATATTAATGACAATGATAGCTGTAATTACAACAATGATGATAATAATAATAACAATAATAATGAAAATAATGATTATGATAATAATAATAATAATAGTAATAATAATAATAATAATAATAATAACAATAATGATAATGATCAAGATAATACTAATGATGATGCCAGTTGTAATAATAATAATAAAGCTAATCATGATAGTAAATAACGACAACAACAACAATGATGATAATAACAGCAATAATTCGATAATAACTACAATAACAATAGTAATGACGATAACAACGATGGTAACAAAATCTAATAAAGTTAGATCTGGCTGAATAACAATAAACGATGAATAAATGCGTAATAGAGAAAAGATGTAGAATGTTTAAAGTAAGAGATTGAGTCTCTGTATCATAGAGAAAAGTCACTGTTTAGGAGATGCTGTGGGCGTTTGGATATATATATATAGGCCTAGTTAGAGGTTTTAATCCATTACTCAGGCATAAGTATAAAGAGAGATGTTTATTATGCTTCAGATATGATTGATAAAACATATGCAATCCATATATTCTAAATCTAATTTAAAGTGAAGATGAAAAAAACTATAAAAAATGATACAGCCAAAGAGAGAAAATGAAGAGAAAAAAATAAAAACAAGAGAGAAAAAAGCTATAATAAATGATACAGCCAAAGAGAGAAAATGGATAAAAAAAAATAAAAAACTTTCATATTCTAACTTGATGAATGAAAGTAGGCAGGCGCATTAGGGCATGAAATGGCCCTGCCCCTCCACCACGGATACAAGATTGTGTTCCCGACTTGAATCTAATCTAAGGGACCCACAGGGAGAATTAGGCCCCATGTTTAAAAGGAAAGATGTTGTTAGCGCGAAAGCCGAGAGGACAAGAAACGTCAAGCTCTGTTCTCGTGGCGAGTTACCAGCGCCCAGGGTGTGAATTTACGCTTTTGATTACGTGACTCGATGGAAATATGCGGATAAGAGAAGAGAGATAGATAGATAGATAGAAAGCAACTGCCTAACGGGGAGAGGAAAAGGGAGAATGGGATGGTGAATAAAAGAAGAGAAAATCAAGTTAGTGGTTTCATTCTGTAATATTTCGTCACAGAGGGGAGACACGTGGGTAGGTTAGGGCGGATAAATAGCTGGTAAGGGACGTGGGAAAAGCGTTGATGAAACGGATACAGTGCTGAAAGGAGAGGAACATTAAAACGAAAAGAGGATTGGAAAGAGAAGGACATATGATACTGGATTCATAGGGATGGGAAGGGGAGACTCTGACTGCAGTGGAGTGTATTGGCAAGCAAAACCCGTCTTCAACGAGTATCGACAGTAAAATAAACAGATTTTTGGATTCGGAAAAGGATTCTTTTTTTATTTTTCCCTCGTCATGTTACTCCGTCATTGCCTGGCAAGGAACGCGTGCGTGAAGCGAGTGGCGTTTGTCTTCTCTTGCGTTCGGTAGGTCATGTCCCAGACCCTTCTGAAATCCTTGAAATTTCGTACACCGTAAAGGACACCAAATATTCCGAAAGTCGAAACTAGCTAATATTTCGATTATGAGTTACGAACAACAAAATTACGACATCGTATAAGTATTTGCTTACATTACAAAAATATATATCAACTGGCTTGATGGCACCGAAGGCATGGATTTCCTTCCGCATGTGACGAGGCCGGCCGATGC
>NW_028234419.1:28375422-28392922 GCF_977035675.1 Penaeus japonicus
GGAGGGGGGAGAGAGGGGGGGGAGGGGGAAAGAGAGGGAGGGAGGGGGGAGGGAGGGGGGAGGGGGGGAGGGGAGGGAGAGGGGAGGGAGGGAGGGGGGGAGGGAGAGGAGGGGGGGAGGAGGGGGGGGGGAGGGAGGGGAGGGGAGGGGGGGGAGGAGAGGGGAGGAGGGAGGGAAGGGGGGAGGGGAGGGGGGGGGGAGGGAGGGAGGGGGGGGGGAGAGGGGGGGGAGGGGGGGGGGGAGGAGGAGGGGGGAGGGAGGAGGAGGGGGAGGGGGGGGGAGGGGGGGAGGGGGGGGAGGGGGAGGAGGGGGGAGGGGGGGGAGGGGGGGGGGAGGGAGAGGGGGAGGGGGAGGGGGGGGGGAGGGGGGGGAGGGAGGGGGGGGGAGGGGGGGGAGAGGGGGGGGAGGGAGGGGGGAGGGGGAGGGGGGGGGAGGGGGGGGAGGGGGGGGGGGGGGGGGAGGGGAGAGGGGGAGGGAGGGGGGGGGGAGGGAGGGAGAGGGGAGAGGGGGGAGGGGAGGAGGGGAGAGGGAGGGGAGGGGGAGGGGGAGGGGGGGAGGAGGGGAGGAGGGGAGAGGGGGGGGGGGAGGGGGGAGGGGAGAGGGGGGGGGGGAGGAGGGGGGGGGAGGGAGGGAGGGGAGGGAGGGGAGGGGGAGGGGAGGGGGGAGGGGGGAGGAGAGGGGAGGGAGGGGGAGGGGGAGAGGGGGGGGAGGGAGGAGGGGGGAGGGGGGGGAGGGGGGGGAGGGGGAGGGGAGGAGGGGAGGAGGAGGGGGGAGGGGAAGGGGAGGGAGGGGAGAGGGGGAGGGGGGGGGGGGGGGGAGGGGGGGGGGGGAGAGGGGAGGGAGGGGGAGGGGAGGGGGAGGGGGGAGGGAGGGGAGGGGAGGAGAAGAGGGGGGGGGGGGGGAGGGGGAGAGGAGGGAGGGGGAGGGGGGAGGGAGGGGGAGGGGAGGAGGGGGGGGGAGGGGGGGAGGGGGGGGAGGGAGAGGGGAAGGGAGGGGGGGGAGGGGGGAGGAGGGGGAGGAGGGGGGGGGGGGAGGGGAGGAGGGGAGGGGGAGGGGGGGAGAGGGGGGGAGAGGGAGGGAGGGGAGGGAGAGGGGGGGAGGGGGGGAGGGAAGGGGGAGGGGGGGAGGGGAGGGGGGGGAGAGAGAGGGAGGGGGGGGGGGGAGGGGGGGGGGGGGGAGGGGGGGGAGGAGGAGGGGGGGGGGGGAGGGAGGGGGGGGGAGGAGGGGGGGGGAGAGGGGGAGAGAGAGGGGGGGGGGGGGGGAGAGGAGGGGGGGGGGGGGAGGGGGAGGAGGGGGAGAGGGGGGGAGGGGGGGGAGGGGGAAGGGGAGGGGGGGGGGGGAGGGAGGGGAGGGGGGGGGGGGGGGAGGGGGAGGGGGAGGGGGGGGGGGGAGAAGGGGAAGGGGGGGAAGGGGAGGGGGGGGGAGGGGGGGGGAGGGGAGGGGGAGGGAGGGGGGGGGGGAGGGGGGGGGGGAGAGGAGGGGGGAGGGAGGGGGGGGGGGAGGGGGGGGAGGGGGGGGGGGAGGGGAGAGGGGAAGGGGAGGGAGAGGGGAGGAGGGGGGGGGGGGAGGGGAGGAGGAGAGAAGAGACGAGAGACAAGAGAAGAGGGAGAGAGGGAGGAGGGAGAGGGAGATGAGGCGAGAGAGAGACGAGGAGGAGAGAAGGAGAAGGAGAGCGAGCGGAGCGCGAGAGGGAGGGGAAGAGAGAGAAAAGAGGAAAGGAAGAGAAAGAGAGAGAGAGAGAGTGAGAGACGAGAGAGAAGAAGAGAGAGAGACGGAGAGAGGGGAGCAGGTAGAGAGAGAGAGAGGGAGAGGAAGAGGAGAGAGGAGGGAGAGACGAGGAGGGGGGGGGGGGGGGGGCGGAGGATAGAGAGGAGAGGAGATGGAGAGAGAGAGACTGAGAGAGAGGGGGAGAGCGATAGGAAAGGAGGATAGGAGGAGAGAAGAACGAGGGGGTTGTCGAGAGGAAGGGGCGGAGGAGGGAGAGAGAGAGGAGAGAAAGAAAGAGAGTGAGACGAGAGTTGAGAGAGAGTGAGAATAGGAGGAGAGGAGAGTGGGGAAGAGAAAATAGGAGAGAGAGAGAGGGGAAAGAGAGGAAGAGAGAGAGAAAAGGAGGAAAGAAAGGAGAGAGGGAGGAGAGAGAGAGGGAGAAAGAGGGGGCAAAAGAGGAAAGGAGCGGAGGGGGGGGAGAGGGGGGGAGGGAGAGAAGAAAGGGAAGGGAAAGAGAGCGAGAGAGAGGAGAAAGAGAGAAAGGGAAGGTTACGAGAGAGAGAGAAAGCACAGCGGCCTTAAATTCTTCAAACATCCGTAATTCACACACTCGTGGCTGCCTCACTCCTTTTGTTGCTACTTGTTGGTAACTGCATGCATCATTTTCTCTACATCTGTGCAACTTGCATGTCCCTGGATGATACTATTCTTGTCAGATTGTGTATTATAGACCACGTCATGAAACATATACAAAAGGAATAATGTCACGTTTTCACTCATAAGAACTTCTTAAGTTCGAGGAGGACTGTATAAATAAATTTTAGTTAAAATCTTTATAAAATCGGTTCTCACACATGAGACCCTCGTTGCGATTTTTTGACTATGCCTCACCAAAAAACGCGAACACACGACGCATAACACACCGGCATTGAGCTACCCACACACGTAACTCCCTAACAAAAACACAATCAACCAACAATACCATAACACAACAGACCTCCACTACCACACACCAAACAACAAAAACACACAATCCTATAAATATTATCCCTAAAACGCTAATTTTCTTAACCATAAGTCCCAGTATCACATCATACAGACCTATCAACCATACTGTATAACGCATTACCTCACACACACACACGACAAACCACAACAGACCCCCCAGCCCTGGCCCCCAATATGGACTTTGGTAGGGCAATGGGTCATCACACACACCACTCACATTGTCAGTTGTCAGTTGCAACCATGAAAAATGACTACCTCTCACTCACCAGAAATCACAGCCACCACCTCAGCTCCACCCACGTTCCCTCTGAAGCGCCCAATGCTCTCCCAGGCACAATTCCGCTCCCCCGGTCTCCAATACTATCACACTACACCACACAATAACAAGATAACTATACAAACAACACTACCCTAAACCCCCCCTACCCAATATAACCGCCACTCACACACCAGACTCTCCCACTGCAGATCTCCTCACCCTCCCCTCCCAACCGCTCGCACCGCACTCCTCCCAATCCCCTCACCTCAATCACCTCCTCTTACCTCCCCTAATCATATTAACTCAACTCACACTCATAAGTCCGTCTTCAATTTTTCTCGCTTCTTCTGTTGTTTCGCTTGTGTTTGTTCGTTCCCTTCTCTCTCTCTATCGCCCTTTTCGCTTTTTTCTCTTCCCCCTCTCTCCTCCTTTTTTCTCCTTCCTCCTCTTCCAACATTTCTCTCTCTTTCCCTTTCCTCTACCTTTTTCTTTCATTCCTTTACTCCTTTCTGCTTTCTTTCTACTTTTTCCTCTCCATTTTTTCTTCTTTTTTTTCTTTGCACCCCCTCAGGAATATCATCTCCTCACCCACGATGGTTTTTTCGTGGACCACAGTTTCGAAACCGCGGTGAGTCTCCATATTTCAACGTATAATTTCAACATTCAGATTTACGAACGCGCCAACGGCCCGGCAGGAGGCGCGCGAGGGAGGGGAGGGGGGGGCGGGGGGTGAAGGGTGGGCGGGATCCACGCCGCCCGCCCAGCACGTCCCAGATGAAATATTTTACCTAAATTAAACACTTTTAGAGCCGGCCGTGAGCAGAATAGGAAAGAGGATAAGAGGGCGGGGGTTGGGTATGGGAGGTAGACCTGGCAGGACGCCACCCCCCCCATGAGAGAGGGACGGGAGCGGGCAGGCGAGACGAGAGGATGGAGGGAGCGGAGGGAACCCGGACGAGAGGGGAGGGGGGCGAGAGAGGGAGGGAGGGAGGGAGAGAGGGAGGGAGGGAGGGAGAGAGAGAGAGAGGGAGGGAGAGAGGGGGAGAGAGAGGGAGGGAGGGAGAGAGGGGGGGGAGGGAGGGAGGGAGAGGGGGAGGGAGGGAGGGAGGAGGAGAGAGAGGGAGAGAGGGAGGGCAAACGCGAGGGGAGGGAGAGGAGAGGGGGGAGGGGGGAAGAGAGGGATGGGAGGGAGGGAGGGAAGAGAGGGAGGGAGGGAAGGGGGGGAAGGAGGGGAGGGAGGGAGGGAGAGGTAGGGAGGGGAGGGAGGGAAAGTGGAGGGAAGAGAGGAGAGGGGAGGGGGGAGGGAGGAGGGAGGGAGGGAGGGAGGGAGAAGAGTGAGTGAGAGAGGGAGGGAGGGTGGCGAAGGGAGGAGGAGAAAAGGGGAGAGAGGGTCAGGAGGGAGGGAGGGAGGGGAGGGAGGGACGGGAGGGAGGGAGGGGGGGAGGGAGGGAGGGAAGGAGAGGGAGGGAGGAAGGGAGGGAGGGAGGAGGAATAAGAGGATGGAAGAGGAATAAAAGGAGGATGAGGCGTTTGAAGAAGGATGCGATAGCGGGAAAGGGGGTTAGAAGTTGTGGTTAGGGGTTAGATGTTTTAGAAGGCGTGAAGTGAAATGAAATAGTTTGAA
Organism: Penaeus japonicus; assembly: GCF_977035675.1. Classification (NCBI taxonomy): domain Eukaryota; kingdom Metazoa; phylum Arthropoda; class Malacostraca; order Decapoda; family Penaeidae; genus Penaeus; species Penaeus japonicus. The sequence continues at coordinate 28,380,021 of NW_028234419.1, forward strand.
GAGAGAGTATGTGTGTGTAATAGATTAGATTGGGTTGTGGAGAGGGGGGGGGGGGGGGGGAAGGGAGGGGGAGAGGGGGAGGGGGGAGGGGGGAGGGGGAGGGGGTAAGGAATCCCTTTTTAAAAAGTGAACAGAAAAAATTAAAACCATGAAACCTATTCCGGACGTTTGAATAGACCTTATGCTATCAAAGAATTGATATGTAAAGTTTCCGAACCACGATTTCCATTAGGGGATTATAATGATTCCCGTCGTTCCATATTATGGATATTACTGGTCTATGTGCAGGATGGCACATTAATAAAAAATTAATATGAGAAAAGAGAAAAAACTATATCTAACGATATATGAGCTAGATAGAGAGAGAGATCTCAGAGAGCGCATATCATCCCTTCCTCTCGCTCTCTATCGAATATTCTCCTCTAATCCTCAATTAACCATAGCTATAGTCCATGACTAGCATTGTTCTATATACTAATATCATTCTCCTATTTATATCTTCTCTCTCTCTCTCTCTCTCTCTCTCTTCTCTCTCTTTTTCTCTTCTCTTATCTCTCTCTTTCTCTCTCTTCTCTCTCTCTCTTCTCTTTCTCTCTCTTCTCTCGTCTCGCTCTCGCTTCTCTCTCCTGCGCGCTCGCGCTCGTCTGCGCTATCTCGCTGCCGTCTCTTGCTCTCTGTCTCGTCGTCTCTCTCCTTGGCTGCTCGCTCTCTCTTCGCTCTCTGCGCTTTCGTCTCTGCTCTTTCGCTACTCTCTATCTCTCTCTCGCGCTCTCTCTCTGATATCTGTCTCGCCGCTCGCTCGCTCTCGCTCTGTCTCTCTCTCTCTCTCTCTCGTCGTCTCGCTCTCTCTCTCTTTATCACTCTTTTTCTCTCTCCCTTCTCTTTCTCTCTCTCTTTCTCTCTCTCCTCCTCCCTCTCCCTCTCTCTCTCTCTCTTTTCTTCTCTTCCTCTCTCTCTCTCTCTCTCATAAATCTATAATATTATATATATAATATATAGCTCTATATATATATATAAAATATATATATATTATATTTTTTTTTTTTTTTTTTTTTTTTTTTTTTTATATCATATATATTTCATTACACCACATACCATAAAAATCCAAATTCATTTATATCTATTCTTTCTCCTATTTTTTTTTTCTTCTTTTCTTTTCATCTCTCTCGCTTTCTGCTCTCATCCCTCTTATTGTCTTTCACAAGCATTTATCTTTCTTTTTCTCTTCCCATTTTCATTCTCTCTCGATTTTCTCTTTGTGCAATTTCATATATGATTATTTTCTATTTCTTTCTCTCCGTAAATTTCCTTCCGTTTGTCTCTATGTTCCATTCTTTATCTCTTGTCAGTATGCTTTTGTCTTTATCTGCTTGTGTGCCTGTGTTTCTCTGCTTGCCTATCTGTCTCTCTCTCTTTCTCTTTCTTTTTTGTTATTCCACCTCTCCATTACTCTCTCTCTCTCTCTCTCTCTTTCACTTTCTATCTCTCTTTCACTTTCGCTTTCTCTCTCTCTCTCTCTCTCTGCTACTCCCTCCTCGCCCTCGCTCATCTCTCCCACTCCACCAATCTCCCTTCCTCCCCCTCTCACGTTCTCTCGTCTCGTCTCTCCAGAAATGGCTCTGTTCTCTCACGTCCTCTTCTTCTCTCCTCTCCTCACCCTCCTCTCTTTCACCAGTTTCCTCCATCCTCTCTCACTCTCCGTCTCTCACCATCCTCCTCCTCTCTCCTCCCTCCCTCTCCTCTCACTTTCTGCCCCAATCCCTCCACTCTCCCACTCCGACCACACTCTCGCACGGCACTCTTCTCACTCCCGGCCTCGTCGTCTCAAACACTCGCTCTCTCACTTTCCCAATCATCTTTCTCTCTCCTTCCCCTCTCTATCCTCCTTCTCTCCTGTCACTTCCGACTCTATCTCCTGCTTCTCCCTCCTCCCTTCCTTCGTCCCTCCGTCTTGTCTCTCTCCTTCTCTCTCTCTCCTCTCGCTCCCTGTTTTTCTCCTCTCTCTCTCAATCTCTTCTCTCTCGCTCTTTCTTTCTCTCTCCCTCTCTCGCTCTCTCCTCCCACTCTCTCTCATCGCTCTCTCCCTTCTCTCTCTTCTCTCTTCCTCACTCTCCTCTACTCTTTCTTTTTTTTTTTCTTTCTCTCCCATCTGTATATTATATCTATATATATTTAAAATCTCTATATATAATATATAATATATATATATATATATCAAACTATTAAAATATATAATAATATATATACCGTGTGTGTCTGTGTGTGTGTGTGTGTGTGTGTGTGTGTCTGTGTATGTCTGTCTATGTATGTATGTATGTGTGTGTAAGGTGCAGAGAGGTGATGATGAAATAATGGCATTACGTAGATTACCTTGCCAGACGTGAACAAATGCACCAGTGGAAGTAATCAGGAAAACCACAGGACTCCATTCATTCTCTTAACCGTATATCGTATCCTGGTTGTTCTAAAAGGGTCCGTTAGATCTAGAGATTGAAATATGATTATATTTTTGGATATATTTTGGATATAATATATAATTTATAATATATATTATATATGTTTTATAATATTATATATTGTATATAATTAATATATATATATATATATATATATACATATATCTATGTATATATATGTATGTATAATATAATATCTATAAATATATATAAATATATATATAGATATATATATATAATATATATATATACATATACAATACATATATAGTCTATACATACATATGTATATATAAATATATATAAAATAATATATATATTTATATATATTATATATATATATATATATATATATATGTGTGTGTGTGTGTGTGTGTGTGTGTGTGTGTGTGTGTGTGTTCGTATGTGTGCGTGTGTGTTCGTATGTGTGCGTGTGTATGTATGTTTAAACACACAAACGCACACAAATACAGAAACACACATACAAAGACACACACACACAGAAATACTTATGTACATATATATAAATATATCTTCAAATTCACTCTCATACTCATTGCTATTATTACAATCATTATTATTATCATTATTGTCATTTTAAGCATTATCATTAATATTATTGCTTTTATTAACATAATTATTATTATTGTAATGATAAATCTTAGTCTTCATAATGATAATGATAATGATTATTTTTATCATAACTTTTAACAATATCGTTATTACTTGCATCATGAGACATATGATCAACATTATCATTATTATTATCATTATTATTATCACTTATCATTATCATTCTCATCATCATTATCGAATGTTATTACCATTATCACCATTTTAACAGTGTTGCCATTGTTTTTTGTATTTGTCATTGTAGTAGAGATGATGTTAATGATGATAATGATAATAATAATATCATCATTAACATTGAAAAGGACAGTCATAATGATAATGACAATGATGACAGTAATAACAACAATAATAGTACAATTAGTATCCCTCTCATCTTTATCATGATTACAGATCATCCCATTATCATTATCATAATAAACACTACCACATCCATCATTGACGTATAATTCTTTAAGAGAGAGAATTTACCGGCTCTATCCCAAAGCAAATTAACCGGCTTCCACTATGTCACTCGGGCTATTGTTCCATCTAGCCGGATTCTGCTGTCCGAAGCACTTGCTCTGTGACACAACTCCGGGATCGAGGGCAACCGACCAATCAGATAGAGGATAAGAGAGAGATATAACCTTATTGACCAATCAGAGATCCGGTTATAAAACTGGTGCCGTCTAGTCTCCTCGTAAGACTGCGATGCGAGTTCATAGGGTTCACTTTCGTGGGATTTGAATGTGGGAAAAGGCCTTTAAGGGTAAGATCTTGGGTGTTGTATGTTCAGCGTGGGTATGAATTTCATATTACGAGTTTGATTAACATATATTCTAAGGCTTTTCGGTTGTCTTTCTGTTTCAACTATGCTCCGAAATTTAGTCATTTTTGTTGAGAAAGTAAAATGTCACAGTATAGTTCTTCGCTAGCCGTCCAACAACTAAAAATGAATATCAAAAACCTAATCATGGACGCTAACAATTTCCAAAAAATAAATGACACGAGAAAAAAAATATATATATATATATATATATATTTGCTTGGATAAAAATTGCACCTACGACCCATAGCCTAGATATTAGGATGATTATACGAGGGGAGCAACAATAGTTATTTCAACCGAGGTAATGAGGTTCCCGGACGCAGGCATCATAACAGAAGAAAATGTATATGAGGCAAAAGGGAAGATTATTAACAAGGGAAGAAAAAATATTTAATTTTACGTGTTTATTTATTCGCCTCATTTTTGGAATTTTAGAATAGAAATAAAGAGAGAGGGAGGCAGAGAGAGGGAGGGAGAGAGAGAGAGAGAGAGAGAGAGAGAGAGAGAGAGAGAGAGAGAGAGAGAGAGAGAGAGAGAGAGAGAGAGAGAGAGAGAGAGAGAGAAGGGAAGAGAGAGAGGAGAGTAGAGAGCGAGAGAGAGAGAGAGAGCGAGAGAGACCGAGAGAGAGAGAGAGGGAGAGGGGGGGGGGGGCAGGCATCATAACAGAAGAAAATGTATATGAGGTAAAAGGGAAGATTATTAACATTTTACGTGTTTATTTATTCGCCTCATTTTTGAAATTTGAGAATAAAAATAAAGATAGAGGGAGAGAGAGAGAGAGAGAGAGAGAGAGAGAGAGAGAGAGAGAGAGAGAGAGAGAGAGAGAGAGAGAGAGAGAGAGGGAGAGAGGAGATGAGAGAGCGCGCAAGCGAGAGGCGAAATAGAGGAGAGAGAGAAGACGAGAGAGAGAGAGAGGGAAAGAGATCGAGAGAGGAGAGAGTAAAGAGAGAAGGAGAGACGGAGCCAGAGAGAGAGAGTAGCAAGAGAGAGAGAGAGGAGCGAGATAGAGGAGAGCGAAGAGCTAGCGTGAGAGGAGAGAAGAGGCGAGAGCGGAGACGGAGGAGAGTTAGAGGAAAAGAGAGAGAGATGTAGAGAGTGAGATGGAGGAGATGACGTGAGAGAGGAGAAGGAGAAGGAGAAATAGGAACAAGAGAAGGAAAGCAGAGGGAGGAGAAGAGAAGAGATGAGAGAGAGAGAGAGAAGGAAGGAGAGAGAAGAGAGAGAGAGAAGAGAGGGTAAGAAGGGGAGAAAGAGAGTGAGAGGAGCAAGAGAGGGGAGAGAGATTCAAGAGAGAGAGAGAGACACAGAGAGAGAGAGAGAGATAGAGAGAGAGGCGAGGATGAGAGGAGAGAAGAGAGAAGAGCAGAGAGGAGACGAGAGAAGGAGTGAGGATGAGAGCAGAGAGAAAGAGAGATAGAAATAGAAAGAGAGAGAGAGAGAGAGACGGAGGAGAGAGAGAGAGGAGAGTGAGAGAGGAGAGAGAGAGATGAGCGGAGAGAGAGAAATAGAGGGAGAGAGAGATGAGCGGAGAGAGAGAGATGAGGAGGAGAGAGAGCAACAGAGAGTGTGAAATGATAGAGGGAAGGAGGAGAGAGAGAAAGAGAGAGAGGCCAGTAGGCGAAGAGAGGAGGAAAGAGATACCCCACCCCCCAGAAGAAGAGGAGAGAGAGAACGGAGAGAGAGAGAGAGCAGAGAGAGGGGCAGTGGAGAGAGATGAAGGGGAGAGAGAGAGGGGAGAAGAGGGAGAAGTGAGAGAGGAGAGAGAGAGAAGAGCTGAGATGGACGGAGAGAGCGAGGGAGCAGCGAGGAGAGGACAGCGATGAGAGAGAGAGCGCAGAGAGAGAAGCGAAAAGAGAGAGAGAGAGGAACGAGAGCGAGAGAGAGAGAGAAGAACACGCAGGAGGAGATGGCTGAGGAGAGAGCAGAGAGAGCAAGGAGAGAGAGCGGAGTGGCGGCGAGATGAGGTGAGAGAAAGGAGAGGAGAGAGGCGAGAGAGAGAGGGAGAGAGAGAGAGAGACGAGCGCGGATCGGTGAGCAGGAGAGAGAGAGCGAGAGATGAGGAGCGAGGCGCGAGGAGAGCGGGGCAGGAGAGTAGAGAGAGAAGCGAGAGCCCGAGCGCGAGGAGCAGGAGCGCAGAGAGACGATCGAGACAACTAGCAAAGAGGGAGGGAAGGAGAGAGAGCGAGACGGCCAGGACAGGCGAGAGGAGAGAGAAGGGAGAGAAGAGAGAGTGAGAGAAGGGAGAGCGAGCGGAGAATGGAGAGCTAGCAGGAGAGCGTGAGAGAGGGAGAGAGCGAAAGAGAGGCAAAGAGAGAGGGAGGGCGGAGGACAAGAGAGAGGGAAAGAGAAGCGGAGGAGGCACGAAGGACAAGAGAGAGGGAAAGAGAGAGAAGAAACAGACAGAAAGAGAGAAAGTGGAGAGATGCGAGCGCGAGAGAAGGAAGAGGAGACGGAGAGAGCTCACAGAAGAGTGTGAATCGGCGAGGAGCGAGAACGAGAAGTTGGAGGAGAGGGAGAGAGGAGCAACGAGAGAGATACGAGGCGGCGAGAGAGCGAGGTGAGAGAAGGATGATGGGGAGGATGAAGAGGAGAGGAGGAGAATGCGAGAGGACGGAGAGAGAGAGAGACAGAGGAGAGAGAAGGGGAGAGGGAGAGGAGGACAGGAGAGAGAAAGCATGAGAGAGAGAGCGGCGCGGAGAAGAAGAGAGATGATCAGAGAGAGAGAAAGAGGAGAGTGGGGAGCAGAGGAGCGAGGGGATGGCGAAGCGATGGAGAAGACGAGAGGAAAAGAGAGAGGAGAGGATAGCAGGGAGTAGCGAGGAGTGTGAGGAGAGGAGAGAGGAGAGAGGGCAGAGGAGGGGCGGAGTGAGGAGAAGAGAGAAGGAGGAGGCGACGCCGATCGGAGACATGAGGCAGGAGAGAGAGTGACTGATGGGAGAGAGAGAGAGGAGGAGCGGGAGAGAGGATTGAGGAGAGAGATAGAAGGGGGAGAGAAGTGGGGAAGAGAGAGAGAGAGAGAGAGAGAGAGAAAGCATTATGACATAAAGAATGTCAATAAAAAGGGAGAGAGAGATTGAGAGAAAGATAGCAACATAGTAAGGGATAATGAGAGAAAAAGAGATGGGGGATAAATGAATATACATCCACTACATTCTGTCTTATAGTGTAAATTATTAAATGTGAATAACGTGTTATATGAATATATATATATATATAATCTCTCTCTCTCACTTTTTTCACACACACACAGTCTCTCTCTCTCTCTCTCTCTCTTTCACACACACACACATACACATACACACAACTCTCTCTCTCTCTCTTTTACACACAACACACACACGCTCTCTCTCTCTCTCTCTCTCTCTATCTATCTATCTATCTATCTATCTTTCTCTCTGTCTCTCTAAATCTCTCTCTATATATCTATCTATCTATATCTATCTATCAATCTATTGATATTCGGATAGATAAATATGATAGATAAATAGATAAATAGGCAGATAGATTGAGAGAGCCAGACAGATAAGTAGATGAATATAAAGACGCGAATATAAACAGATACATCAAGATACTTCCCTCAAGCCGGAGTTCCCTTTTTTTCATTTGCTTCTTCATTTTCTCGTGCTTCCACTGGATTTTTTTTTCTCACATATTTCTTAATCTAATTGTCTGTCTATTTCAATGTCAATTTACGTGATTATTTCTATGAATTAATGCGTGTATTTTCTTTTTTTTTCAAATTCATTAATTTCATTATCATTTTTTGTGTTTTGTAAATAGTTAATTCAATTATATGTCATGTATTAATTTATTCGTTATTTTACCTATCTACGCTTTGTTTTACATATGTGTGCACTTTATCCATAATTAACTAATGCTTATGTGAGACAAACAACATTTCACTCAACAGCAAATTCCTCCAGTTGTTACGACATAAAATTTCCCACGTTGCGTTCAAGACAGGAACAGCAGCGTTGCCAACAGCGGATAAGCGAGATCCTCCCAGCCTCGCAGTGTTACCAATGGCTGTCTACTGTATGGCGGAAAAGCTGCTCTTCTATGTGGCTGTTAAGAATGTGTCAGCCCATGAAATATATTCATAGAGAGCGGTTGTGACACGAGTGATGCGGCTTGTTGTGGGCGTGACAGATTTTGTGAGAAGCGCTGTCACGAAGCACTCTGTGGACATGCAGTAAACGCGGGCGCGAAAGTGTAGCCTTATGGAGTTATTTACACCCAGAGAAGATATTTCCCTGAAGAAAATACAAATATGGTAACGTGTGGAAAGTCTTGAGATGTAATACAGTCGCTTGGAGATTTGAGGTACGGATTTTTGTATTCAATTTTCACTGATTTTTTTTATAAGATATTTTCATAGATGAAGTCTTATTTAGAGAGGAACTATTCTATAATTTTCAACTGTCATATATAGCCTTTGCTTGAAACTTATAATGAATCATTAAATGACGAAAGTGGGGACTGAACCGCACGGCCAACAATATGCAAAAGAGGAAGGACCATCAGAGAAAGAAGGAAAAGAAAAGAACAGCCAGGACGAGACACAAAAAAAAAAATACACCCTAACCCCAGACATGACAAAAGAAAACGAAGCTGCCAGGGCACTGCGGGGGTTTGTCTCCTGCTGTGTGATACATTACTTTTACAACTGTCAACACGGCAGTCTCCGTGATAGGGACAAAAACAATAAAGATAATAAATTATCATTAGCATGTGAAACACACACACAGTCACACATACACACACACGCACAGACACACACATACTATAATTTATACTCAAGCACACACACACGCACGCACAACACACGCATGCACACACACACTCACCAATACACAAAGTTTATTTATGGTGCACAAATAGCACATACACAACACACAACACATATATATACACACTACACATTAGATTATATATATATATATATATATATATATATACATATTTAATATATAATATAGTATATATATTATATATATAATATATATATTGCTATATATATATATATTTATCTATCTATCTATCCTATTCTATCTAATTATCTATCTATTATTCTATTATCTATTATTCTATGCTATCTCATCTATCTATCCTACCACATCTATTCTGTCTCGCGTCTATATATAATATTATATTATATATATATAATATATAATATATATATATTTATATATATATATATATACACACACACACACATACACACTTCATGCATGTGGTATGTAATGTAGTATGTTCGGATTTTTATATATACATACTCATTCTATGTTATATAATTTTATATATTATATATATATATATATATATACATACATACACATATCTATCTATCTATATATATATATCTCTATCTGAGATGCCAAGAAACCAAGAAAACACCATGGCACATACTTATCATAATCTAAACCACACCAGAACCCAGACTAGCAAGAAGATTAGCACGAGCGGGCTCCCCCCCCCCCCCACCCGACCTCGCCAACAATAATAACCCAACCAACACCCTCTAATAGCCAAAAAACAACAACAACAAACAACAAACAACAACAAACAAACACGTACTTGTGATAGAGCCTCGGGTGAGCGATCATAACATAGCGGTTGATGGTGATAGCCAGCACGGTAAAGACGGACACAGCCACCAAGCCGTAGCGAAGTATCGGGAACAGCTGACACAAGAACCCCGTGTGAACCCACGCTCGATGTCCGAAGAGCGAGGCCGCCAGAGGGAGGTTGAACACGCCGAACATCAGGTCGGAGAGCGTGAGGTTGATGATGAACACTGCGGTGGCGTTGTGAACCTGTGGCGGGAAGATATATAGTAAGAAAGTGGGTTATGGTTGTTTGGGTCTTCGGCTGGGGTTTATGTTTTGGGGCTAAGTAGGTTGGTAGGTACAGGTTTGGGTAAAGGACACGGATGGGGTAATAGGGTAATTGGGGTCGATTAATAGCCATAATTGTTGGAGACTACACACTGACGTACACGCATGCGTGTATAGCTATATCTATCTATATCTATATCTATATTTTTCTGTCTATCTATCTATCTATATAGCTATACTATCTAGTAAACTTACTCTGTAAGTATCTATGTATATATATATTTATATAAAATATTGTGTATATATATAATTACATATTGTATATAAGTATTTCTAATATATATATATATATATATATATATAATATAAGTGATATTATATATATATAATATATATATAATAATATATATGTGTTGTGTGTGTGTATGTGTGTGAGTGTGTGTGTGTGTATGTGTGTGTGTGTTGTGTGTTTGTGTGTGTGTGTATGTGTGTGTAATATAATATATATTTTTAAATAGATATATTAATATATATATATATATATTTATTATATATATATTGTTTCTGTGTATATAAATACTATTTATAAATATGTATATACTTATTATTATATATATATATATATATATATATTATATATATATATATATATGTAAAATATATTTACAATATATAATATATATGTATATATATTATTATATATATATATAATATTATATATATATATATAATTTAATATATATATATATATATATATATATATATTTGAACTTATATTTGCATAGAACATATATGAATGTTATATATATATATATATATATATATATATATATATATTATATATTTATAAATATATATATATGTGTGTGTGTGTGTGTGGGTGTGGTGGTGTGTGTGTGTGATTGTGTGTGTGTGTGTGTGTGTGTGTGTGTGTGTGTGTGTTTGTATAGTTCTGTTAGCTATTGCATGAATACAATGACTTATTTTTCGCCATTCAAATGAAGAAATATACATACCAACTTTGCATTGCCCAGCACTTCAGATCAGAACAAAATCAGCTGATATGTTCGTGTCACAGAACGGCGGAGTAAATCATATTATGACATGTATAAAAAAGGGAAGCGTGGATAAAACATACAACGTGTAGGAGAGCATAACAAACTCTTCAAAAATACGACGCAACTTTTTTATCTGTTCTATGCAAACACAATTCACTGCAATAGTAAATACACTGGCATGAATTCTGGAGCGGCTGTGCATGTCACACTATTAAAATAAACTTTAAAAAAATATACAGTTTGGGTAATCAGAAATCTTCAGGTCGAAGTAAAATAGCATTATATAAACAGTAATCGTATAGTAAGGTTAGGTTATGTTAAAATGCTCGTGAAAATACTCGTGTTGTATATTCGAAGTTTGGATATAGCTTTTTGGGGATTGATGCGTCAATAGGATCTTAACTTGTGCAATATTACATCGAACTTTGCCTAACTTTTGAAATGATTGTCACGGAGGTCGCTCACTGGCAGAGGCAATATCTACCTGTTAAATATCATCTGTGAATGTCAAGGAATTCTAAACAGATAAAAATAGAAAGAAAGAAAGAAAGAAAAGAAAAAAAACAAAAAACATTCAAACTGGTAAAATCCCACAATCAACTTTTTTTTCCTCTTCCCCTTTCGTCACACTTTCCTGCTAGTTGTTTTTTATTTGTTTTCTGTGTCTGCTATCTGTCATTTCCTTCCGTTTAGCTGTCTCTCTCTGTATGTGTCACTTTCTGTCTATTTCTTATTGTTTGTTTGTCAACCTGTCCGTGTCACGCTTTCTTATGTCTTTCCCTCGCGTTCCACTTGTTATTCTTTTAATATTTTCCTCTTTCTAACCATATTTTCTTCGCCGAGACAAACATTGTCCTTTTTATATCTCGAAGCATTGAGCAAGTGTGCAACAGCTTCAGACTTTTCTGAATGGACTTTGATGTTTGTTCACAAGTTGTTTATCAGAAAGATTTACTTTTATGTAACGACGAGAGATTTGGTTTCTCAGGTTGGCTCCGTGACCAGGAGACCGTTCACAAACGACCAAAGACTTTCCGCGCTTGTTTGTAAAATAATCTATTTCTGATAGCGTTAACCCCCCACCCCCACCAACCCCCACCCTCCCACCCCACTCGCAACACCACACACATACTAGACAGGAAATGGTCGTGAAAGATGACAACTAAACACAATTTTTCATTTGCTTTTAATTAACATCATTATATTTACAACTACAGACAAAGCAATAATTACTACAATCATTTCCGCTGCAATGTCGTGAATAAGAGTGTACCTCAATTAATCAAGCGCTGAACACAATTGTAAACACAATAACATTCGTTGCTTATCGATATGAACAGTAAAAAAGCCCACAACGATGTTTCATTTATTAACATAATTGTTATCTTTACCAAATTATAAGCAAAGAGAGAGAGAGAGTGAGAGAGAAAGAGATAGATAGATAGATAGATAGATAGATAGACAGAGAGAGAGAGAGAGAGAGAGTGTGGATGTGAGTGTGAGGGTGGAGAGAGAGTGTGAGAGAGGTGAGAGAGAGTGAGAGAGAGTGAGAGGAAAGAGGTGAGAGAGAGAGGGGAGTGAGAGAGAGAGAGAGAGAAGAGTGAGAGAGAGTGAGAGGAGAGAGAGGAGTGTGAAGAGAGAGAGTGAGAGAGAAGTTGGAGAACGAGAGAGAGGGGTTAGGGATAGAAAATGTGAGGTGAGTGAGAAGTGAGAGGGAGAGCCAGAGAGAGAGCCAGTGAGAGAGAGAGGAGTGAGAGAGAGGAGAGAGTGAGAGAAAGAGAGAAAGAGAGAAAGACAGAAGAGGAGAGAGAGAGGAGAGGGAGGAGAGTGAGAGAGGAGAGAGCCGAGGAGAGAAGAGGGAAGAGAGAGAGAGGGAGGGAGAGAGAGGAGAGAGAGACCAGAGGAGAGGGAGAGAGGAGAGAGAGGAGGAGGAGAAAGTAGAGGAGAGAGAGGAGAGAGAGAGAGCAGAGAGAGAGGAGAGAGAGAGAGGGAAAGGGAGAGGAGGGAGAGGAGAGAGAGAGAGAGAAGAGGAGAGAGAGAGAGGGAGAGAGAGAGAGAGAGAGAGAGAGAGAGGAGAGAGAGGTGAGAGAGAGAGACAGAGAGAGAGAGA
>NW_028234419.1:28435422-28440422 GCF_977035675.1 Penaeus japonicus
TATATATTTGTATACACGCACACACACACATACATATATATATCAATTCCCTAGTGTGGGATCCTATCTCCCTCAAGGGAACCCGAGACAAGGATAGGGTTACGAGCGAGACTCCCCTCTCCCTCCTCCCTCCTCCCCTCTTCCCAGTGGCTCGCTCCTCCAGCCCCTTCTGCTCAGAGATCGCTCCACAGCCGTTCTCGTCCTCCCGATGAAAAGGCGTTAATGCGACGGGAATCTGATATATATCCTGCTGGGAGAGCTGGAATCCTGCGGACGGTCAGCATCCCGAAGGACCTTAGAGTACCGCGAGTCCCCCTCTAAGTTAGGAGAGCGTTCGCGCCACGCCATAAAGCAGGACTCGACGCTCGCCCTTTACAGCTGGGGGTCAGACGACTCACAATGGCGTCGGCAGTTAAACGTCACGTGTTATGTTTTTATGCCTTGTAATATATTTCTTTACGGTTATGACGAAGACTGAAACGTTTTATCGGTGCATCAGATTTTCGGTTATGCGGACATAAATTGACAAGTACGTGTGAGTCGCGAGAATGTAATCGGAACTCGGTGGTCTGGGGAGGAATCCTTGGCCGAGGCGGGTATGGTGTCACGCCGTCTCTAGAGGTGGGAGTATTTTTCTCTTTTATTCCCAAGGGCGTCCTTAGCTAGACAGGGAGGAATTTGTGTACGTTCCTTTAACACTGGTGTCCTGTCAAACAAATGGCCTTAGGGATGTGTTTCTGTGTGGGTGGGTGTATTTCTTAGATATTCCCAAAAGGAGAGTTGACCAGTTAGGTTCTTTTCACAGAGGGACTTTCGGGCGTGTTCCATATTCCATATCTCCCCCATACTATGGTGGAGGTAGAGAGAGAGAACTCGCGCCATATATCTACAAAAAAAAGTATGGCACACACACACATTCACGTCCTTCTTGGAAGCTTAAGCGTAATTTTATGTATCGCATTTTTTTTACGACTCGACGTAAAGGGTACGAAGCTGTCGCGGCCCTTAAAATGGAACATCTGACTCAGAAGATAAGCTTTGCGCGCTCCTGGCTGGCTGAGGCTGCTCGGGGGCGCGTCTCCCTCCGCCGCGAGACAGCTCCGAGCGTCTGTGTACAAAGGATGACTTTTTTCCCCCCACTGCTGGTCTGATATTACTTTCACGCCTCACTGAAGCCCAAAAAACAAAAACAAACAAACAACAGCAACAACGACAAAAATAAAAACGCTTTCTTTTCTCTTTGTTGTGGCTACTTTCTGGAAATGATTTGCAAGTTCTATCACTTTTCGCGTAAACTTATGGATGTTTTTCTCTTATTTTTTCGACGTTTCCTTTACCTATATATAGGCTTTCGTTTCTTTCCCTTAATTATTTGAAACTTTGAATTAACTGAAACACCATAATTTCATCCTATAGAAAGAATAAGCATTTTTTCTCTTCGCGCTGAAAACAATCTACGATATTTTTAGTTTTCAGAAAGCTTCAAGAGCATAAGAGACAAACAAGCAAAAGCGAGGCAAGAGATAGATAGACAAACAGACAAACAGAGAGACGAACAAAAGAAGAGAGAAAAAAAAGTAAGGAGATTTATTTGGATCCAACGGAAAGGTTTACACACCAAATTACTCGTCCTGAAAGAGAGAGAGAGAGAGAGAGAGAGAGAGAGAGAGAGAGAGAGAGAGAGAGAGAGAGAGAGAGAGAGAGAGAGAGAGAGAGAGAGAGAGAGAGAGAGAGAGAGAGAGAGAGAGAGAGAGAGAGAGAGAGAGAGAGAGAGAGAGAGAGAGAATGAGAGAGAAAAAGAGAGAGAGAGAAAAAAAAAAAAAAGACGAAGGAAACTCGAAGCTTCTACCTACTCTATCTGGACCTCTACTTGAAGACCATCAATCAGACACGTATTATACTTGTCTGAAATCCGTACTAGAGTATATTACCTAAAGTTATCCCGAAGGTATAATCTACTATATTAAGAATGCCAAAGTAATCCCCACACTACAAAGTCAAACAAAACAAAATCACCAGTTTCGTCGAAGCTCTTCTGTCGCTGCAACAAAACGAGTGATAAAAGTTGCCCTACATGCACATTACGTCATTTGCAGCGAGTCCCAAATTTCCTTCATTTGATGGCGGTGAATCTTGCATAAATTGTAACGGTTCGACTGGCCTATGTATGGCGGTTTTAAGAGGGAGTGAGAGGGAGAGAAGGAAGTAGGGAGAAAGAGGAAGAGACGGAAAGGATGAGAAATAGATAGATATTGATAGATACATAGATAGATAGATAGATAGATAGATAGATAGACAGAGAGCGAGAGAGAGAGAGAGAGAGAGAGAGAGAGAGAGAGAGAGAGAGAGAGAGAGAGAGAGAGAGAGAGAGAGAGAGAGAGAGAGCGAGAGAGAGAGAGCGAGCGAGCGAGCAAGAGAGAGAGCGAAATCGAGCGAGCGAGCAAGAAAGAGAGATCGAGCTTGCGAGCGAGAGAGAGAGAGAGAGATTCCGGTTTCGAATAATGGCTCAGCTCAGAATGTATTGCAACAACAATTCCGATTTCGATCATAATGGAAGAATTGGACGTGAACCAAATTTCACGCTCGAATTCCCCGTCACCTCTTGCTCAACATGCAAGAAACAAGAATAGTTGTGAACAGTTTTATGGATTCTATTGTGAACTGGAAGCCTTAATAGGATGTAGCTGGAAAACATGCAAGCCATTTTCAGCTGGAAATTAAATATAGAACGTTGAGTTCACTAACAGATACTTATTAAACTTCTTTTTTTCTTATAGAAGGAACTGAGCTGTTTTTTTTTTTTTTTTTTTTTTTTTTTTTTAAGGAAGTGGTAGATTTCCATGATAGGAAAGAACCCCTTCACCTACTTTGCAATAGGTGAAGATAGGAGTCATAGGAAATAGGAGTTAACCAGTTTGAATGGAAAATTACGATAATTCTACATCTGCAATCAAGCCTCTCTTAGTAAAGGAAGAAAGAAAAAAAAGAAAATCAGGCAAGTCGGGCAAATAGTGGCAGGAAAGGAGGGAGGAGAGAGAGGGAGAGGGAGATAGGGGAGGGAGAGGGGGTTAGGGGGTAGGGGTAGGGGAAGGGGAAGGGGGGCACTTTGAACTGGTTGAGAAGTTTCTCCTTTAATTAAAGCATTTACCTAATGAAGTTCGTGCAGTTAATTTTCAGGTGTATGTTTACCTTTTGAATTCAGACGGTTCTGTTATCATTTGTTAACATTTCTCGTCGTATAAAACTAATAATGCCCCCGCTCGAAATGAAAACAAAATAATGATTCAAACAATGAAAGGAAAACAAGAACTGATAATAGAGTCTTCTTCTCCACCCCCCCTCCCCCTCCCCCCCACCGCCCACTACTCATCCCGCCCACACTTACTGTAATTAGTCCGTTATTTTGCTATAGCTTAGGCGGAGTTGGAGCGACTGGGGGGACTAACACAAACCTGGAAAAAACAAAGAAAAAAAGAATTATTATATGTAAGGTATCATATTGAAATGAAAATGATGTGCAATAATGAGTTGAAATGTGATAAATCAAATGATATCACCATCATCATGATTACGACACCATTGAATTAACACCATCATCACCATATTTATGTAAGTAATAAAATAAACAGTTACATAACATCTTCACAGCATTACCAAAACACCACCACCTCAGCATCATCATAACTAAAAGCGCCACTAACATCACCATAACCCCACAATATCACCACCGTCACCATAGGCTTACAGCATCACCATCATCACCATATTCCTACAGTAGAGTCACTATAACCATAACCCCCCCTAGCACTGACATCAAAACCCCACATCACCATCACCACAATACTCCAGCAAGACTATCATCACCATAAACCTCACACCATCATCATTATCATCCCCTCTCCTCAGGACCGCCACTATAACCCTAACGCCACCGCCACCATCACTATAACCTTCCGCCATCACCATCATCACTATAAATTCTCCAATATCACCCCCCCACACACACAGAGCACCGCCACCATCACCATAAAGCCCACTATCACCACAAACCTTCGGCAAAACTATCAACACCATAAACCCTACACCACCACCATCACTATACCTCCCCTTGGCACCACCATCACCATAATATAAGCACCACCGCCACCATCACCATAAACGCCACCATTACCATAAGCCCTCGCAGCACCGGCGGCACCAGCCCCATAAACCCTCAACACCACTCCCACCACCATCATCACCATAAACGCCACCATCACCATAAGCGTCACCATCCCCATAAACCCTCAACACCCCCGCCACCATCACCATAGACGCCATCATCCCCACAAGCCCTCGCAGCACCACCATCACCATAAACGCCAGCATCACCATAAGCATCACCTTCCCCACAAGCCCTCGCAGCAGCACCACCAACATCACCATAAACCCTTAACACCACTACCACCATCACCATAAACGCCCCCATCCCCATAAGCGCCACCATCCCCGCAAGCCACCGCCACCATCCCCATAAACCCTCAACACCACCACCACCATCACCATAAACACCACCATCCCCATAAGCCCTCGCAACACCACCACCACCATCACCATAAGCGTCACCACCCCCACAAGCCCTCACAGCACCACCATCACCATAAACGCCACCATCACCATAAGCGTCACCATCCCCATAATCCCTCGCAGCACCGCCGGCGTCACCGCAGCCACGCGGCGCGGCGTCCAGACAGCGAGAACAAACCGGACGCCGCCAAGAAACAAAGATCCCGGATCGCCCTGTGCGAGACGGAAGCTCAGACGGTAACGAGGAAAAACGCCACGGGATCAATTTTCCTCCCTCCACCCCCTCCCCCCTACATCCCGCCCTCGCCTCTCCGACCTCTCCTCCCCGACCTCTCCTCTCCGACCTCTCCTCTCCGACCTCTCCTCCCTTACCCCTTATCCCCTCTTCTTCCCCTCCTCCCCCTCTTCTTCCCCTCTTTCCCTCCTCCCCCCAC
>NW_028234419.1:28475422-28477922 GCF_977035675.1 Penaeus japonicus
GTGGGGAGGGGAAAGAAAGGGGGAGGGAGGAAGAAAGGCGGAAGGGGAGGAGGGGAGGGGCAAGAAAGGAGGATGGGGGAAGAAAGGGGGAGGGGGAAAGAAAGGGGGAAGAAAGGGGGGAGGGGAAGAAAGGGCGGAGGGGAGGGGGAAGAAAGGCGGGAGGGGAGGGGGGGAGGGGGGAAGAAAGGCGGGAGGGGGGAAGAAAGGCGGGAAGGGGGAAGAAAGGCGGGAGGGGGGAAGAAAGGGGGGAGGGGGGAAGAAAGGGGGGAGGGGGGAAGAAAGGGGGAGGGGAAGAAAGGGGGCAGATCTGACATATTTATTGAGACAAGCGCTTACATCTCAAAAGGATGAGGTAACATCAGTTATCCATGCATGAGGGGAGAGGGTAGGGGGGGGGGGGATAGAAGCAGCATCGCGTCTGTTACTCCCGAATATCAGATACAACCTACAGATCAAACGAACATCGCGCCTCTCCGATTAAGAATGCACGTTTGCAAAAAACACCTCCGATTAAGCAAGTACGTTTGCAAAAAACACCCACGATAAGCATGTACGTTTGCAAAAAACACCTCCGATAAGTATATACATTTACTCGTCTGCAATGAATTTCATTGCATACACACTCTTCCAAAGACGTACACGAAAGCGATGCAATAACCTGTCACCACAAAAAAAAAAAAAAAAAAAAAAAAAAAAAAAAAAAAAAAAAAAACTCCCAAACACGAATTCTTCCCCATATTTTGTTACCGGAGGAGCCGTTGCCGCGGGACTCCTTCACCTCAGGGACACAATAAAGGTGCAGGCTCCTTTTCCTCCGCTCGTCTTAAATGTATTTTCAACATATCCTGCACTTTTTTTCGGCCTTCTTCCGGGCCATAAACGACATCTCTCCAGAGTCCGCCTAATCCCTGACTTCCTCGCACACACACACTCAAATTTCATGCCACGACAGGACGGGTTTCACTAACATGGGTCGAAAGAGAGAGGGAGAGAGAGAGAGAGGGGGGGGGAGGGGGAGGGAGGGGGGAAGGGAGGGAGGGAGGGAGGGAGGGGGAGGGAGGGAGGGAGAGAGGGAGGGAGGGAGGGAGGGGGGGGAGAGAGGGAGGGAGGGAGGGAGAGAAAGAGAGATGTAGAGATAGATAGATAGATAGATAAATAGATAGAGAGAGAGAGAGAGAAAGAGAGAGAAAGATAGATAATGCGAGCGAGAAAAATATAAACAGAGAGAGAGAGATAATACGAACGAGAAAAAGATAAACAGAGAGAGAAAGAGAGGCAAACAAAGAGAGTGAGAGAGTAAAAAATAAAAATAAAAGTAAATAAAATGAAAACTATTCCAGAAAAGAAAAACAAAAAACTTCGAAGTTCTACAACATTCTTAAAAAAAAAAAAAAAAAAAAATAGAGTAATCATAGCACGATAGCGCCCTCGTTGTTTCCCAGCTTTACATAACTTCGCTCCATCTAAAAAGAAGTTGATAAAGCCGATCTTTAAGATTATTGTACGCTGAAACGGGCCATTCTGCGACATAACTTCAACCAGAGGAAAGAAAGAATCGCACTTTCAAGACACGAGGAGCGAGCGCAACCTCGGAGTTCGACAAGGCTGCTGGTTATGGTTGGTTAATGCCTGAACTTGGAGGCGCCGTTGGGGGAGGGGGGGGGGGCAAGGGAGGAGGTCGACGAAACAGGCGGACAGATAGTGCTGCAGAGAAGCTCACACTTTCAATTTGGATGCTTTTTCTTCTCTTTCTCTCTTTCTGATTATGTGTTTCTTTCTTTCTTTCTTTTTTTCTTTCTTTCTCTCTCTATTTGTTTCTCTCTCTCTTTCTCTCTCTTTGTTTCTCTCTCTCTTTCTCTCTCTTTGTTTCTCTCTCTCTCTCTTTCTCTCTCTCTCTCTCTCTCTCTCTCTCTCTCTCTCTCTCTCTCTCTCTCTCTCTCTCTCTCTCTCTCTCTCTCTCTCTCTCTTTCTCTCTCTCTCTCTCTCCCTCTCTCTCTCTCTCCCCCTCTCTCTCTTTCTTTGTACGCTTTATTCTCTCCCTCAATTAGTTTTCTTATCTTTCATTATGCGTGTTCTTTCTATCTGTGTGGCTCTTGCCCTCTTTCCCCCTGTCTCTGTTTCTTTTTCTCTCCCCCCCCCTCTCTCTCTCTCTCTCTTTTCTCTCGTTCCCTTCTCTCTCTCTCTCTCTCTCTCACACTCCTTCCCTCTCCCTGTCTTTTTTTTCTATACTCTTTGCTCATCATAATATTCCTAAGTCAAAACTGAGCCGAGATCGTTAGATCACAAACACACAAACGGAAACACACTAAACACACTCAATCCTACACGAACCAAAAGGGGCCACATACACACACTCTTCCCTTCCCTTTTCCCGACACAAACACGCCCACACGCCCAGTCTCAGACACACAACAACAACCAACACCATTATTTTTATCCCTAGATCTGTAAGCCTAATATATACAGACAGTAATTACAGATTCAAGGACGTAACAGGAAA
>NW_028234419.1:28482922-28492922 GCF_977035675.1 Penaeus japonicus
TTTTTTTATTTTTTCCGGTGGAAAGGTCCTCAACTTGAAGGACTTGAAATCGTTGTTGCTACGTCAGGGAGAAAAGTGTCTGAGGGTTGAATTTTCCTTTAAAGAATAGACTTAAAGCGCCTTATGGCTTGATATTCCGGCCAGTCCAAGTTACATTTAAGCGGGGGAGTCCAGTCTCCTGCAAATTCCCGCTTTGTTTTCGTCACAAGAATTTCCATAAGGTAACGACCAAGGTGTAGTTTTCCAGCGGTAAGACTTGCGTAGGCCTGTTCTATGGTCGTTAAGTAGTGGCACCGATACTTCGTCGCATAATTCGCAACATGAATGATTGATACGATGGCTCTCTTCTGGTGTGTCCATGAGCTTGGAATCAACAGAGGAAAGTTAAAAGAATATACATTTCCATAGACTTTTCACTCTTTCGTAGCCTTGTTTTTCATTCTTTCTTTCAAAGTAAAAAACAAACAAACAAACAAACAAGAACATACTCGCAGGTATGGGCGGCCACACTTACCAGACGCAATGAAAGTTTTATCAAAACCTGCAAAATATATTCCAAATTCTTAATGTCTTTTCTAACACACGGTCTCGCTTTCGTGCATGAAAAAAAAAAAAAAAATCTAGAGGCACACAAAACAACAAAATAAGCAAAGAACGTGGTTTAACGAGCGGGATGATAATTTCTTGGTTATGCAAATACAATCATTACCATTTTTATCCTATTACGTAACACGATTAGGAAAAAAAAAATTAAAGCAAAAAATCTTACGGGTTAAGATGCCTCGTGATCAAAGAATCTTACGTAACTTGATTTGTTTAGACTCGATATGTTTCTCGTCGAGAGGAGAGAGATGAAAATTCATATGTAGGTATGATCATTTATTTGAATATAATCAGACATACTAATAGACAAGTTGATACGTATATTACAAAGAAATAGATAGACCAAAATAGATAGATATATAGAGAAATAGGCAGGTACATATACATAAAGACATACGCATGAACAGAAAATTTAACTGGTCGATCGATAGACAGATAAGAATATAAACACAATCAGTCGATTATTCCATAGATGGTCGGATAGATAGACGGAGAGAGAATTGGATAAACAAATAGGCAAACAGACAGACACAAATAATTATAGAAACAGATAGGCAGACAGACAGACACATATAACTATAGAATCAGATAGGTAGACAGATTGTTAAAGAGAAACAGACATGCAGAAAGAGAGAAAGACTACAATATAGCCTGACTATAATATAGCTTAAGAATCTTGTTAACGAGCATAAATTCTATACCGGAGTGTATGCCACTCAGACAGGACAGCCGCCCATCAGTACGGATTCTTGATGGTTAACCAGTACGAATTCCTGATGGCTAACCAGTTCGGATTCCTGATGGCTAACCAGTACGGATTCCTGATGGCTAACCAGTACGGATTCCTGATGGCTAACCAGTACGGATTCCTGATGGCTAACCAGTACGGATTCCTGATGGCTAACCAGTACGGATTCCTGATGGCTAACCAGTACGGATTCCTGATGACTAACCAGTACGGAATCCTGATGGCTAACCAGTACGGAATCTTGATGGCTAACCAGTACGGAATCTTGATGGCTAACCAGTAAGGAATCTTGATGGCTAACCAGTACGGATTCCTGATGGCTAACCAGTACGGATTCCTGATGGCTAACCAGTACGGATTCCTGATGGCTAACCAGTACGGATTCCTGATGGCTAACCAGTACGGATTCCTGATGGCTAACCAGTACGGATTCCTGATGGCTAACCAGTACGGATTCCTGATGGCTAACCAGTACGGAATCTTGATGGCTAACCAGTACGAATTCCTGATGGCTAACCAGTACGGAATCTTGATGGCTAACCAGTAAGGAATCTTGATGGCTAACCAGTACGAATTACTGATGGCTAACCAGTACGGATTCCTGATGGCTAACCAGTACGGATTCCTGATGGCTAACCAGTTCGGATTCCTGATGGCTAACCAGTACGGATTCCTGATGGCTAACCAGTTCGGATTCCTGATGGCTAACCAGTACGGATTCCTGATGGCTAACCGTTACGGATTCCTGATGGCTAACCGTTACGGATTCCTGATGGCTAACCAGTACGGATTCCTGATGGCTAACCAGTACGGATTCCTGATGGCTAACCAGTACGGATTCCTGATGGCTAACCAGTACGGAATCCTGATGGCTAACCAGTACGGATTCCTGATGGCTAACCAGTTCGGATTCCTGATGGCTAACCAGTACGGATTCCTGATGGCTAACCAGTACGGATTCCTGATGGCTAACCAGTACGGATTCCTGATGGCTAACCAGTACGGATTCCTGATGGCTAACCAGCACGGATTCCTGATGGCTAACCAGTACGGAATCCTGATGGCTAACCAGTACGGATTCCTGATGGCTAACCCAGCTGTTCACTCGTGACGAAAACGTCTTTGGAAAGTAGACGTTGAAGATATAGAGACGGGGTCCTGAGGGATCGTGCATGCGTTATAACATTTATGTTTGTTCCGTGCCATTACGCGAGGGTCGATGGGGAGCGAGGGAAAGGGAGGGAGGGAGGGAGGGGAAGGAGTGGAGGAGGGGAGGGGTATGAGGGAGGGAAGGGGGGGAGGGAGGGAAAGGGAAGGAGGGAGGGAAGAAGGGAAGGAGGGGGGTTGGGGTGGGGGAGAGGTTGGAGGTTGGGGGGAGGGAGGGAGGGGTAGGAGTAGGGATTGGGGAGGGGAGGGGAGGAAGGAGTGGGTGAGGGGAGGGGTAGAGGAATTGGGGGGAGGGGATCGCTATAGAGAGGGAACTGAGGGGGTTGGTGGGGTTTAGGGGGGGGGGAGGGCAAAGGCTGGTAAAAGAGGGGGGAGGGGGTGGGGGGGATAAGAGCTTCAGGAAGAGAAGGGGAGGGGATGGGCAGGGGGTGGGGGGAGGGGGAGCCACGCCCATCTATATGGGAAGTCGGTAAAGGGAAATGAGGTTCGGCCGGGGCCATGGGGGAGGCCACGCCCCCTTCCTGGAGGGGAACCCGGAACGAGGGGAAAGAGGGGACGCGAACCACGAACCACGAACCACGAACCACGAATCACGAACTGCAACTTACTACGAGAACTACGTAGAGAAGAAAAAGAAAAAAAATAATAAAAAAGAAAAAAAAGAAAAGAAAAGAAAAAAGCAAGAAAGAAAAAAGAAAAGAAAATAAAAGAAAAAAGAAAGAAAAAAAAGAAAAGAAAAGAAAAGGAAAAAGAAAGAAAAAGAAGAAGAAGAAGAAAAAGACGAAGAAGAAGAAGAAGAAGAAGAAGAAAAAAAATATACATATACATATAAGTATATATATATATATATATATATATATATATATATATATATATATATATATATATACATACATACATATATATACACAAAAGAAAGAACGAAAACAAAAGGTTACCGATAGGAAAAACGACCCACTGACAGAACAACAAACTACTTCACATAAAGAAAACGAACTCAAGAATGAAAGGAAAAAAGAAAGAGATCGAAAAGAAGGAAAGAAAGAGAGAAAAAAAAAGAAAAAAATAAAAGAAAGGAATCGAGGGAATAACCCACACTGGCAGACAACTACTTATGACAGGCGACGCGGAAAGACCAAAGGATAATAAGTTCTTGGTGTGAGATGAGAGTGTGAACATTATGGGTGAGTAACACGCGATTATGAGAGAGAGAGAGAGAGAGAGAGAGAGAGAGAGAGAGAGAGAGAGAGAGAGAGAGAGAGAGAGAGAGAGAGAGAGAGAGAGAGAGAGAGAGAGAGAGAAAGAGCGAAAGAGAGAGATGGAAGTAGGAGGGAAGGAGTGAGAGCGAGACAGAATAGAGAGAGAGAAAGAGAAAGAGAGAGATGGAAGTAGGAGGGAAAGAGTGAGAGAGAGAGAGAGAGAGAGAGAGAGAGAGAGAGAGATGGAGAGAGAGAGAGAGAGAGAGAGAGAGAGAGAGAGAGAGAGAGAGAGAGAGAGAGAGAGAGAGAGAGAGAGAGAGAGAGAGAGAGAGAGAGGACCAAATAGAGAGAGACCCTTCCCCGGAGAGAGAGAGAGGAAGAGAGAGAGGAGAGAGAACAAAAGAGAGGAGAGGTCGAGAGGGGGAAGGGGGAAGGGAGGGAGGAAGGGGGAGAGAGAGAGGGAAAGAGAAAGAGATAGAGAGGAGGGAGGGAGGGAGGGAAGGAGCGAGAGATAGATAGAGATAGAGAAAGAGATAATAAGAAAGAGAAAGAAAATATTAAACTGGCAAAGTGAGGATGAAAGCATGGAAGGAACCACAGCTGACGATCAACTACATATGACGTACAAAGGAACATAAGAACACGTTTATGGTGTGAAAGGAAACAGCTGGCATTACTCATTAGTTACAGCCTTGTGTATATTCTTAAGAAAAGGAACGAAAGCTAGACAGAAAAAGCAAAAGGAAAAATATCTAAAGGATACATACCAAGAGGAAAGGAAAGTGGATGAAATGTCATTAAAATTACTGACAAAAGAAAAGAAAAGAAAAACGCTATGAATTCGGAATTAAGGGAAATGAAAGAAGAAGAAAAGACGTGAATAAAAATAGGGACAACAACAAAAGCACTCAATCAAATTCCGCATTTCAGAAACATAAGTACCAATCTAATTGGTAAGCAAGAAAGTACACCCGTTTTCAAAATAGAAAAAAGGAAAATCAATAAAAAAAAAATAACTACAAGAATTAGTAAAAAAAAACAAAAAAACAAAGAAACATACCGAAAATAAAGAGAACATGAACAACCGTAAGACCAGGACAAGAGTCAGCTTTGAGCAAAGTCCCAGACGATATTTCAGGAATTAGGACACGGCCAATAAGACACAGAGAAAGAGAAAAGGATAATAAAGTCGACTTAGGAAGAGAAAGCTAAAAAAACGGAATTACGTAATAAAGACAATATAAAACCAAGAAAAAGGAAGTTCTTCTTTTTCATGTAATTTGCCTGCATAACGAATGGCAAATTTACTTCCAAAATAATGAAGCGAATTATCATAGATTTTTCAACATCTCGTTATCTATATCAGTCTGGTTATATAAATTCATTTATGAGGAATTTCATTATCGTTGTTATGATCATTAAAGTTATTTTCCTTTTACTTCTATCTATTACCATAAATGATATTATTGTCATTCTTATCATCATTGTTATTATCGTCGTTATCTTTTTTATTACTATTACCATTATCAATGTGACTATCATAATGATTATCATTATCAATGTAATCATCATAGTCATTATGATCCTCATTATTACTTTCATTATCATTATTAATCATTATTATCATCCATACTATTATCATTCTAATCATTATCATTATTGTTATCATTATCATCATCATGATCATCATCTTAATCATAATAGTGATGATAATAATGATAATGATTATAATGATAAGAATGGTGACAATGATGAAAATGTTGGTAGTAATAGAAATCATTATAGTAATGGTAATGAAGGTAATGATAATGATAATGATTATAACACTGATGGTGATGATGTTAATGATAACAATAAAGGTCAGGATAATGATAATAAAAACAATGATAATAATGATGATAATATTTTTCGTGATAATAATAATGATGATAAAAACAATGATAATAATGATGATAATAATTTTCGTGATAATGATAATGATATCAATGATAACGGTAATTCCAAGGAAATTGGTAATAACTATCATTACTAACACTAATATCAGATTATGATATTTCTTGTTATCATTATCATCCTTACGTATGCATGTATTTACCTATAATTCATGTGATCATTTATGTTTTGTAGATAGCATTTCATTGATAAAATACATCAATTATATTATCAGAGGCTTCATTTTTTCATTCTGTGGTGAAAGATAAAGAATATATATTTTCTCTCTCTATGACAGTTCAAAGAGGAAGAAGATGAAGAAGGTGAAGAGAAGAGGAGAGAAGAGAAGAGAGAGAGAGAGAGAGAGAGAGAGAGAGAGGAGAGAAAAGAAGAGAAGAGAAGAGAAGAGAAGAAAGAGGAGAGAAGAGAAGAGAAGAGAAGAAAGAGGAGAGAAGAGAAGAAGAAGAATTAAACGCAAAAATAAACATCGCATTTTCATTTTAAAAAACTTATTACTTATTATTTTGCTTAAGAAAACTTTTAGGATAAAATTGTGATTACTATGAGTGAGTGTGTATGTGTGCAATTTTTGCCTCTAACTTTACTATTTCTTCGATAGTGTGAGTGAGGGCGTGAGAGTGACTGATATAGTGTGTGTATGTGTGTGTGTGTATGTGTGTGTGTCTGTGTGTGTGTATGTGTGTTTGTGTGTGTGTGTTTGTGTGTGTGTGTGTATGTGTGTGTGTGTATATGTGTATTTGTGTGTGTGAATATATGTGTGAGTGTGTGTGTGTGCGTGCATATGAATGCTTAAACAACGTGTGCGTGTGTTTATTTTATTTCCCTCGATCTTTCCTGCAATGAACCGCGTTGCAGTCGTGAGATTCAATTCCCTTCAGCTGAGGCAGTTCCAACGCAAAAGTTTTCTCTTAAAGATGAAATAAATATAAGGTAATTACTGTCTGTATTAGACCGAGGCTGACTCTTTCATCGTTTTCTTTTAGTTTTTTATTTCATCTTATTTATTTTTTATTTTTTATCTTTCTTTTTTTTTGTCCAATGGGTTTGTTGATTCATAATTTTTGTTTTCAATAATTAATCAGTGTTTACATATTCATCGACTCACCGATACTAATACTATGATTAACTTATTTTTTACTATTGGGCATATCATGTCGACTTTTTTTATTGGTAAGTATCACTAAAAATCACAAATGGTTTTACTGGATGTATAAAGAAGATGAATAAGAAAAAAAAAGTACATATACATACATACGTACCCACATATATACATATACATATATATATATATATATATATAATATATATATATATATAATATATATATATACACACACACACACACACACACACACACACACACACACACAACACACACACCACACACCACACACACACACATATATATTATATATATTTATATATATATATATATATATATATATATATATATATATATATTTATATACATACATATATATATGTATATATATATATATAAATATATTATATACATATATATATTATATATATATATATATATATAATATATATATATATATACATACATATATATATATATATATATATATATTATATATATAATATATAATATATATTATATATATATATATATAATGTACACACACACACACTCACACACATTTATATATATATATATATATATATATATATATTATATATATATATATACACACACATATATATATATATATATATATATATATATATATATATATATATATATATATATATATATATATATATATATATATATGTGTGTGTGTGTGTGTGTGTGTGTGTGTGTGTATGCACGTATGTATGTATGTGTATCCATGCAGTTGATACCTTCCAGACACCGAACGTCTTGCAGTGTTTCGGAAAAAAAATAAAAGGTCCCTCGGCGACGGAAGGCGGTCGCGGAGTTGCGTAATCTAATTCAGATTCCAGCGAGAACAATTTACCGAATCAGATTTCGCTTGTCTGAAAAATGGGGAAATCTTTCCCTGCGGACGATAAGACAAAATTACTTTTAATGAAGTTTAACTCGAGAGTATTTTGTTTCTGCCTCTTTCTTTGGCGCCACAGGAAGGTTTTTTTTTTTTATCATGTGTTTAATTTAGTTATTTGTTTTTGATTAGAAATGAGGATGAAAAGTTAAGCAACTGTAGTGAAATTATCTGCCTTTTGCTTTATTTACTGTTATTCATATATTCACCTATTCATCACAGGGAAATAACGTACATCAAAATCTATTCATTCATTCATTCAGAACTAAAGAAAATACAAACTCGATCGCAGGTAGTTAGCCAACAACTTAATCAACATAGGCCTGTATTCCTGTCACTGAGTAATTAACACATTTGGATTCCCGGATGTTCGCGAAACTGAAACAAATTGGCCTGCGATTAATTAGCCAAAGACACGGACGATCATGATCCTAAAGCACAACTTTGATGGTTTGTTGCAAAGGATATTATCGGGCCTGTGCCTGAGGGGACGGAGGTGACAGCAGGAGGAAAGGAGTGGGAGGATTACGGACGTGAAGGGGAAGGCAAAGAGGAAGGAGAGAAGGAGAGAAGGAGGAGGAGAAGGAGGAGGAGGAGGAGGAGGAGAGGCGCAATCGGCCGCCCACTCGAGAGGGGCGTGACGGAGACGAGGAAGTCTCTGTAATGAGAATTTACGAGTTTGATTGACGTAAAATATGCATCACTTAACGACGTCAATGATTAAAGATCATTCTTCATCTTCTTGATAATAATAAAGGCTTCATAACTAACTTGGCGAGCGAAGACACATCTCATGCGTGTACACAGATGAACAAGATGTACACTCACAGACACATAAACTCGTGCATGCATGTACACACATAAAATACTTGGTGATGTATGCAAGTATAAATATACATATATATATATATATATATATATATGTATATATATATATATATATATATATTATATACATGTATATATATATATATATATATATATATATATATATATATATATATATATATATAATATATATATAATATATATATATATATATATATATTATATATATATATATATATATATATATATATATATATATATATATATATATATATATATATATATAAGTACACATGCACATGTAAACTTGTGTATGAACACACTATGTGCAAATGCCATCCTCACACAGATATCCATTTGATTTGCAACTGATGTATCTATTTATCTGCCTCTCTAACTCTTTATTTGCATTGAAGCCAATCTATGTATCTATCAATCTACGTCTCAATTTATTAGCCTACTCTTCCATTTATTCGTATGTATATATATATATATAAATCTAGCCAGTATTTACCAATGAAACTATCTCTCTCGCTTCCCTTTTTTATCTATCAATTATTGTTTGTACATGTTTATCCGTCTGCATTTCCACACTCCGTCGTGTTCCTTATGTTTCCCGGGCTATGAAGAGCCGAGTCTCATCGAGTCATGAAGACCCGCCCATGACAAAATGCAATTAGCCTTCGGGAGTCTAAGCAGAGCTATCAAAGTTAATTCTCTCCGCACCATTAGTCAACTTTGAATTGCCAATTCCCTCAAAACCGCCGAGGGCAACGTACTGTTAACGCGGATTTGTTGCTCTCGTAAAAGGGAAAAATCACGGAAGAATATTATGCGAATCCACGCTAAATTGTCCCTGTGTCGGAGTTATGGGAACATCATTGGCGGAATAGGTTTCTGTGCCTTTGTTCTGCCGACGCCAACGTCCAGGGGCGAGGGGGGTGGGGGGGGGGGGTCGGGGGGGGGGGGGGGGAAGACACGGGTGGGGTAGCTTTTTGATGGGAAAATATGATCAAATCCATTTAAGAAAAAAAGCGACGGTATCATATCACAATCCCAATTACTGTTGTGGTTGATGATGTGATTATCGTAGATCATTAAAAGCGTGGCTCCTTATATATCACTTCTTTCATTTTTAAATACTATCGTGCACGATAATAACATCCTTATTCCCCTTCTAATAATATCGTAGAATATAATCTGAAGAAAGAAAGAAAAAACCCGGCGATATCATATCTTTACCTAAATATTACTGTAATTACTACTTAGCGGTATGTATGGCCTATTATATCGATAAAATGAAATAGCTTCTGAGATGATAAAGAAATAAAATAATACGAAATCTTCACCCTAATATCATCAAGCTTAATTAATCCTACGTTTCCCCCACGACACATTAATACCACACAACACGACAGCGCGGCCCAGATATAGAGGCTCGTCTAACGGTGTCATAAAAATCATTAACATTG